>NW_026252290.1:0-512312 GCF_025094135.1 Mucor mucedo | reverse complement strand
TTCATATCTGCTTTGCATGCAGAAGGCCCCGGGTTCAAACCCCGGCTTCTCCATTTTTTTTCGCTCTTTTAAAAAATGTAGTGTGTCTAGTGTTTTCATGTACCTGAAAAAAGGGAATTTTGTTTTATGCAAAAGTGTAAAAACTTACCATTAGCTAATATCTATTCAATTTTTTCTTCTTTCTAGCATGTGTGTTTATATAAAAATTGAGAGATAACATTGTATTCCTAGCAGTGAGATACTAGTTACTGAAAGGTTATTTTTAAAGCATTAATTATTTTTTTGCAAAGAAAAGTCATTTACATAAATACGATAGAAGTAAAGTATGACAAATTGCATAAAGATTAAGCTTTTTTTAGTTACATGTCTATGTATGCAGTACAAAATGGTAAGCCCTGAAGCACTAATGTGATAACAAATAAACATTCAAGTAACGATAAAGTTTGACAGGTCCGAGATCCGAAAAATTCAAGCTCATAGAGTCCAAGCATTAAAACAAACAATGTTGTTTAGCACGATTTAACAATAGCATGGCTTTAATTTAAACGATCCCAATAATAATAAAAGCGTTCGCATAAAGTACCGAATTTAACAGAACAGCATTGCTTAGTCATTCTATTAGGTCAAATATACAGATTTGTGATCCATCTCCTATGCCCGGGCACCTAGGCTAAAAAAAAAACTTACTTAAATCAAGTAATTATAAGCTTTATAGATGTCCATCCTCAATAATCTAAATATCATGCATGGTATCAGCAATCCACTGATAAAGTATAATCCACATGAAATCCAAGTATTAGCTCTTTGATAACCTTATTAAGAGTCCTCGATAACATACAGAGTTAGGATAAATAGTCCAAACGATTTTAACTTTTTTTCTTTTTCTTTTCTTTTTTTGTTGTTGTTTTGATGTCAGGTTATCATGGCGCTTGCAAGTTTAAAGGCGGATTTGATTGCACAGCTTCAACCTTATAAATCGCATATTAGTGGTGGTAATAATATTCGTGTATTCAATGACGTTTCCATTCGGTCTTCGCTTTACAAACAAGACAATCCAGAGATCATGGGGTCAGATGTTATGGGTCTTGTAGTGATGAAGAACGATGGTAGGATAATGTTAAGCAAACAAGGCACGGAGATCGAACTGTTGACCTCATCACAGCTCGTATTTAGATATTTCTTACAATCATTTGCCTATGAAAACGAAAAAGAAGTCATCAAGCACACATATATTATATGCGATGCGCAAAACATGTATCTAATACAACGACCCTTTACACCCAGGTTTCATATGGAAGCACAGTTTGACCCATATAAAACTATCATATTTACCTGCACAAATGAAGACGTTCAAAACTTGTAATAAAAAACGCTAGTTATCTTGTGAAATAAAATTCTTGGAAAAGTATTTATGTCAAAAATTTGGTAGCAGAACAAGATGGGGAAGTGATGTAGGCAAAAGATTTTATTTAAGTATATGATAATAAGACTGGGCTATGGTGGGCAAGTATCTAATCATTGGGGTCGAGGCGATAAGCGCTGTGGAAAGTGAAGATATAAAAATATGATAAATATAAATAAGGTTTGGAGTACGTTTTGACAGATCTATGATCTGCAGGAGTTGTACGGAGGCGGAGATTTGTTTGTTGTTGTTTTGTTCATTTTTTTTTTTTTTTATTTCTTGAAAAAAGTAAAAATAGGAGAAAGGAAAAAATTGGAATGTTGGAGGAAAATTTCAAAGACATGGTTTATGGGCTTTCGTCCATCAACCAGTGTTACTGGCAAGTTTCAGTAAAAGTAATAGAAGAAAATAAAAATAGAGATTTAAGATAAAAGTTCTTAAAAAGTGAGCACCAGACTATATAGTTGTCAACTGGAAAAGATAAAATATATTTATATAAGAGGGTAATTTATACGACGAAATCAGATAAGAGTGGTATTCGAAGGAGTATAGTTAAATACGTAATGGAATAGCTACAATGCTGATTTTACAGAAGGAAATTACAAGCAATTATAATAAATATAAAATCACAAAGACTTAAAGTATTAAGACTTATTCAGATTAAAGTAAAGAACAAACTAATTATTTTATTATGAATTTTTGGGAACCTTTTATAGAAAAAGGTTCAAAAAGCAGTAAAAAAAAAATGAAAAATCTTAAGTCAAAACGACAAAAAGTGCCGTGTAACACCAGTACAAGGTTGATTTTAGTGGCGGGATAGCAATGCTATTTTTTTGTTGTCGATGATATGGCAGAAGCCAGTTGAGAGTGGTATCACCAGTGCAATAAGAGGCCTCAAGGGAGAAAACACTATCTGGTTGGCAGATCTGGTCGATTTCCAGCATGATATCCGATAGGATGGGCCACCAAAATAGCCATCTATGGTATGCGTGGGTTTGTTGTCGTTTTATAGATGGTGAGAGAATGGACCATTTGGGAAGCTGGTTGATGATATAGTCTAACGGGTTTGGGCTGCTTGTAGGTGCTATATTGAATTTTTCCGCTACCCGAAGACAGTCAACCAAATGATTCCTTGATGCATGGTGGTGATCGCAGCGTGAGCATGGTACTCGACGAGCAGAAAGCCAGCCCATACGCCATCGGAGTAATCGGCTTCTTTCGAAGGTGGTCATAGGTAATTGTAGTATTGGGTCTACGCCAATATACGGTCGACATGCTTTTAGGAGGATGTTGCCAGTAGTTGTTGTAAGGCTGATATTTAGTTGCTGTTGGCGGAATCTCAATATGGCAGGGGCAAGCTTCTTATCATTGACTTCGATCCAATGTTGGTACGAAGTGTACTTGGGAGGAGTGTTAATGGTAGGCCAAATTTTGCATGTATTTAATAGACGGGGCCATTGAAATCTTGTCGAAATTGGGGCTGTGATCAAATGGGGTAACATTGACCCAATGAGAGTCGCTGTAGGTAGCCTAGAAATGCGCACATTACTCTTCAGGCGGATCATGTCGATTCACTCACTCATGTGGGGAAGGTTGGTGATGTGTTTAAAGACGGTGGTTGAAGCCGCTTTGTGTCCACCAAAAGCCCAGACGAGGACATTCGTCCTGGGCTTTTCTCGAGTACTGGTAATAAAGCAAATATTCACCTTATGTATATAAGCTCACCAAAAAGTCGGGAGGAGGACGACATTCTTGTTTAATCCACTGTTAACCTGAAAGTAAAGTCAGACATTATCGAGTAAGAAAAAGTGATTATAGTGAGTTACCTGTCGACCCGACTTGTAATTTTGGGAAGAAATGTTCCATCGTTGAGCCTTTTATATAACTTCGAGACTGGTGATGCAGACAAGATCTTTTTGATTAATGATCTCGAAGCTAGTTTAAATTTCCGGGATGGAGTTTCTTTTGTAATCATGACTCATGGGTTAGGCACAGCAGCCTCTTTCTTTCTTTTTTTCTTTTTCTTTTTCTTCTTTCTTGATTTCGTTTGTGTGGGTTCTGTTTGTTTATTCATGACTAGATTTTAGAACGTAAAAAAGGCAATAAAAAAATTGACATAGATTTGAGACGCGACTTTTTAAAGTTCAAGTCAGATGGCCTGGAGGTGGGACATATTGTGGCACCATCCTCTGCAACTTACGAATGAATTTATGGATGGGTGTATAATTTAGAATGTATGGATGGGTGTATTGATGAATTCATGGATGAATGTATTGATGAGTTAAGGATGATATTTAACTATTTTATTTGATAATAGGGTGGGATGTTTAAAAGCAGAGTGTATGTATAATACTTTGACAGTAAGAATGAATTTGTTTCATATAATTAGATAAGTAAGCTGTATCACCATTGATAAACTGATTGTTTATGCTGAATTCGGAAATTAAAAAGCTCGATTATGATGGCAAAAAGTGCAGTCTTAATCAATTGTTTGTATTTACTACAAACAAGTGGGGGCGCAGAAGAAGATTTTTAATACAATTTTACCCCACACTATCCAAATATAATTTCTTAGCATTTATATTCACACGATTTACTCACTCTTGTTCCATTTGCTATAGGAATATCTGGATAGAAGAACTTTTTTTTTCTTTCTTTATGAACAGCCTCCCCCCCCATACACTCTTCTTCTTTTCAGCCCAAAACCCGTTTTTTCTTGTGACCTACTAACCAAAGAAGGACATATGCATATGAAAATAAAATCTCACTGACTTTTTTTTTTTTAATAAAAAATAAAGTTTATGTTTGCCAACAAGTCGGAATTAACTGTACTAATCAAACCCCCCTCTCTATAACAACTGAAAAAGTATTATTATATTGTTGTGTTATGGAGATGAAACAACAGAAGCTCCCAGATGAATTTCCTTTAAACAACAGCTGATCAACTTCAAAAAAAAAACCTCTGTTCATCTGATGTGATTGACAACTGACAGTAAAGACGTAAATGGTACCATTTGACAATACGTCAAAGCATATCGATGCTTTAATCATTCTATTCTTTTATCGCCTATTCATAGACACTATGACATACGGACAAGAGAAGCCACTTTTTAAAGTACCCATATAATTTATTTTTTATTTATGTAATTGCATAATTGGGGTTCGTAACACCGATAACATATATTCCCCGCAAAAAAAAAAAAAAAAGATTGTAGCATGCATGAAAATGGCATCCTTTTTTTTTTCGTGAGTTCTCTGGACACGAAAAAAGATCTGGAAGCTCTAATAATAATATTATAAATAAAAATATTACCTCACACGCCCACCTTCCTTTCTAGATTTGTCCAGACGATACGATACACAAAGGTAGTTGACAAATCCATGTAATACTTATCAACCAGTCGGAAGCCATTACTTTGTCATCATATTTATGGAAGAGCCAGTCGGAAGCCAGATCCTTGTCATCATTTTTATGGAAGAGCCAGTCGGAAGCCAGATCCTTGTCATTATCTATATGAACATGATGTAAATATCATGTTACGTTATCATTTCATGTGTAAAAAAAAGGAAAACTTCGCATAAACAGTTGCTGCGGAATACACTTTATAGTCATAGTAAAAGTCCTTTTCCATAAAGGTAAACTCATGTTTTATCAAATGGATCATATAATAGAGCACCTGTCAAACCATCTGAGAGTAATAAAAACATACTTTCTTAAACTCATTTTTGAGCATTGAAAGGTTTCCTTAAGCAAAAAAAAACCCCAACGGTCATGTGGGAGTTTGAAGGTAGCTACACAAACAAAACTAGACTCTAAACATCCCAATTACTTTCTATTTTCGTGTGATAAGGAAAAAGTCTTTTGGGTCTCTTGACGAAAAACGCGTCACGATTTCTCGTGTATAAATACCGCAACATTTTCTCCCTTTCTTTTCTTTTTTTTTTTTTTTTATCTTTTATTTTACTCTCTACTTTTCCTAATATAGTCCACATGCGCAATAACAAAGAACGATCTCGCAAGAATAAGAATGTTAGTATGAAAACAACTTAATTTTTCGAACTCTTGATTAACTTTTTTTTTTTCATAACATGCAGCGTCGACCAACGGACAATTCACACAATTACGCAAATACTCGAAATCAAAGGAACACTGAACGAGGAAAACCGATTCCGATTCCACAAGGTCCCGGTCATGAACCTATCAAAGTAGTCTGTAAGTTGAGCCTCTCATCCATTGACAACCTCATTCAAATTATCTAATCGATTCACTCCATTCATCTATAGCTCGCATGAATACAAGAGATGATTCACAAGAGTCAATACCAAGAAATAAAAGAAGGGATGTGTCTGAAATGGTAAGTAACATGAAAGGATGTGTGTGTGTGTGTGTGTGTGTGTGTGTGTGTGTGTGTGTGTGTGTGTGTGTGTGTGTGTGTGTGTGTGTGTGTGTGTGTGTGTGTGTGTGTGTGTGTGTGTGTGTGTGTGTGTGTGTGTGTGTGTGTGTGTGTGTGTGTATGTGTGTGTGTGTGTGTGTGTGTATGTGTGTGTGTGTGTGTATGTGTGTGTGTATATATGTGTGTGTATATATGTGTGTGTATATACGTGTGTGTATATACGTGTGTGTATATACGTGTGTGTGTGTGTGTGTGTGTGTGTGTGTGTGTGTGTGTGTGTGTGTGTGTGTGTGTGTGTGTGTGTGTGTGTGTGTGTGTGTGTGTGTGTGTATGTGTGTGTGTATGTGTGTGTGTGTGTGTATGTGTATATATATGTGTGTGTGTGTGAACATGTGTATATGTTGAACAGCGTTACTAAAACTTTTATTCTTGTATAGACACATAATGAAAAGACAACTAAATTTATACCCACACGATCCAGTCGTCGACTCCATCAAGCTTCTGTGAAAGAAAAAGCTTCTGTAAAAGAAGAAGTTAGCGAAGTGATAGAGATTTTATCTGACGATGATGACTCTCCTGCTCCTCCATCGCCATCACCACCACCTATGCCAACCTCGTCTTCCTCTACAAGACAGCAATTCCCGCCTTCAAGAAAGCGGCGACCCATTGGGGTTGATAGTGATGATGAGGATCGCCTGTTCGAATCACAACAAAGAGTATTTCACAAGCTGAAGAGTGAACGAGAACGAAACCAACTGGCCCGTGAACAGCAATCAGCTCAAGACTTAGTCACAAGAGAGGAAGAAGCTACCGCCTGTGCAGACGCTAGAGCTGCTCTTAGATCCCAAGACGAACGATTGTCACGCATCTATCATTCTGATTCCACTGGTGCATCATCCCGACATCAAGCCAATCTGGATTACCTGGATAGAATTAACGCTACTACCTATCAACAAGATGTGAATCAAGCCATCAATTCACCATCTAGCTATATCGATAGTCTCAAGGATAGTGCTAAAGCTCGTCTGGTCGAGAAGCTCAATACCCCTTTACCTTCAAATTCGCCCTTCCCTACTGTTCATAATTTACTAGCACAGGATACCCGTGCTTCGCGTGCTTTGCGTGCTCAGAAACTTGCCGAGATCAGAAACAAGCCATACCCAGAAGCTTCTTCTCCAATACCCGCTTCGCCTTCTGTTATACCTGGCTCTTCTGCAGTAAGACCTCCCCCACTTTTCGCAATGCCTGGGTCTCCTTCTGTAAACCAAGCCTCTCCTTCTGTAAACCAAGCCTCTCCTTCTGTAAACCAAACCTCTCCTTCTGTAAACCAAGCCTCTCCTTCTCCCATTCCTGTCTCTCGCCCCGAATGCGCCGTTCCTGGTGATGATCATATACCCTCGACCCCGACTGGTTCACGCAAGCGATCTATCGAATTGATTGAAGATACTTCATCTTCTACTGCCGCCACCGCCTCGGATCCCTTTGCATTCCCCACTCCCTCAGAGATCCCTAAAGTGCCTGCTGCCCATGTAAACAAGAAGCGTCGTTCAAAAGCTTTGAATCGTAGTATTGTAGCTGCTGAAGCAAGCGTTGCTCAAGCATCAGATTCATCTGTCAATAAGTATAAGCCCTCGCCTACTAGTACCACTACTGTTGCTGCTGGTTCTGGTACTGACAGTCTCAAGGTCGCAAAGAATCATGAGTCAACCCTAACAAGTCAACGGAGTCAACGGAGTCAACGGAGACGTAATCAACGGAGTCAATCGAGTCAACAGAGTCAACAGAGTCAACAGAGTCAATCAAGTCAACAGAGTCAACAGAGTCAACAGAGTCAACAGAGTCAACCGAGTCAACCGAGTCAAGTCCAAGGTTCAAGTTTGTCCCCTCCTACAGATGAACGATATCCTGCTAGTACGAAGGGTGATTTCATGTCATCATCCCATGACTTGTATTCTTCTACTACTGCCGCTGCCGAGTCAAGCTTCCATAGTCAAGATCCTCCTGCTTTGCCCGATCTTTCTGACCTTGGTAATGCTATTTATGAGCGTGTTATTGCTAAAGAGCGTGCTGCTATCACTACACCTAAACATGATGCTGGCTTTGCTCAACGTCCCACTGCTGCTGCTACTACTATTGGTGAGCGTGAAGCTTCTTCTTCTGCACATGAATCTGAACCTTCCCCTGCTCCCAGACTTACTGCTGAAGAGATTATTCGTCGTCGTGAAGAAAGGCTTGAGAAGAGACTTGGCCTGGTTTATACACGTTACAAAGCAAGGTCCGCTAAAGTTCTCGAAAAGTATCAGGATAGAGCCTCCACCCCTCCCTCCACAAGTGGTTCGCCTTCTCCTCCTCCTCAACAGCGTGATGAAACTGCCGAACATGATACTGGTGTTACTGATGAGCGTGAAGACTCACCTTTTTATTTTGGTGCTACTCCTTCCCCTGCTCCATATCGCAATGCTGGCTATGGACCTCCTTCGACTACTGATGAGCGTGAAGCTTCCTCTTCCCATTCCAAAAGTGGACCTTCCTCTGCTCTTCGCCGTGCTGCTGCTGCTGCTACTGCTGTTAACCGCCTTGATGATACCGATGAGTGTGAAGTTTCCCTTTCTCAACGTGGATCTTCACCTTCTCATCGCCGCACTGCTGCCTATGAACGTGGTGTCTCTTACGAGCGTGAACTTTCCCCTTCTCGTCTTGAACGCAGGTCTTCTTTTGCTCGTCGTCATCGTGATGATGATACTTGTACCTTTGAGCGTGCAACTACTGCCTCCTCCTCGCGTAGTTCTGCCTCCGCTCGCCCATCAGGCGTTAGTTTTGGTCGTGAAGCAGTAGCTTCTGGTCCCTCGACTGTAGCCGATGACATCATGACTCTAGATGTCTCGGTTGCAGTGCCCTCTGGAGATGCGGGTAATGTCCTTTCTTACCCCTCTCGGTCTTCTGGTCGTTCGTCTCGATCCTCTCGACGACCAGTCAAGATCTCTCCTCCTGGACGGTTTACCCAGGAGGAGACAGAGGGTGGCCACAACAACAAAAATCCACCTACCACAGTACCGGTCGCCCCTTTAGCATCCTCAGGTGCAGCCACCGATGTTGAGAGCCTTCATCCCTTAGGCAAGGATGGTAGCCTCTTGACATACCCATACAATGGCAGAAGATCCGTTAGCCTCTTCAAACGTGATCTCTGCCGCTTGGAGGAAGAACGTCTTTTAAATGACTCCTTAATTGACATCTTCCCCAAGGTATGGGGGGACGATTACCCCTCCGAAAGAATCTACACGTTCAGTAGTTTCTTTTTCACCCGGCTGTCTAGCCCAAACACCGGCATCGACTATGACAAGGTCAGCCGGTGGACAGCCCGGGTGAATCTCTTTGAGAAGGAGGTGGTGATTGTCCCGGTGGCTCAGGACATGCACTGGTACTTGGTGGTGGTTGTCAACCCTGGGCTTTGTCTCAGGGTTGACAAGGGTTCAAGACAACGGGCCACCCAATATAGGGTCGGTAATTGCCTCAGCAAGCACCGGTAAGTGGATTATTATTAATTTTTTTTTTTTTTTTTTTTATTTTTTTTTTTTTTTTTTTTGCAAAACTCTTTTACTTATATTTTTTTTTTTTATTGTATGTAGACCCTATATGGTTGTCTTGGACCCCCTGCAAGGTGACAGGACGGACACCTGTCACCTTGTGGGCAAATACCTGGAGCAGGAAGCTCTCACGAAGCTGGGTGTCCAACCAGGAAATTTCCTGGTACCCAGCATCGCCCACCTGGATTGTCCTATGCAGGACAATGCCTTTGATTGTGGGGTCTACTGCTTGTATTACATGAAAATGTTTTACACAGCTTTGGACTCCACAATCAAAGTGCTTCTGGTAAGTGCTTTTTTTTTTTTTTTTTTTTTTTTTTATTATGAGTTTGTTTATTAACCAAATCCCTATTTTTTTTTATATATTTGATTGCTGAATAGTCCAACGCTAGGGCAGATCCACGGTGGGATCCTGAGGGAGAGCTTCCTGGCTTCAGGGCCACCCTGAAGCAGCTCATCCTTAAAAAGATGGGTTGCTTCAGGGATTACCTCAAGGAAAATGCCGCTGGAAAGTAAGTGGTCCCTTTCTTTGCTTTTCAGTGGTGTTTTCCTTGGGGTAATAAAAATAAAAAATTTATTTTTTATTTTTGTTTAAATCTTCTGTCTTTTTTTTAAATGTGTGAGTGGTTTTTTGGTTGTGTAAGAGAGAGAGAAAAAAAAAAGAGGAGTGGTCTTTAGTCTTGAGAAGGAAAAAAAAAAAAGAAGAGTGGTCTTTGGTCTTGAGAAGGACATGTAGTCTTGGAGAGACAAAATAAAAGAGCTCAAGTTGGTGTGATATATATAAAAAAAAAAGAATGGTGTTCCAAGTTAAAAATAAGCTCAAGTTGGTGATTATCTTAAAAAAAAAAAACCGCAAAGAATAGGTCTAATAATCTTTTTAAAACAAAATATTCTTGTTGATCTTTAAGGTAATAAATAATAGTGGTGTAATAAATAAAAAAAAAAATCATGCTCTTTCTTTTTTTTTTTTTTTTTTTTTTTTTTGGTAAATGAAAAGCTTTTGGGTCAAAAAAAGTAATTTCACGCTTTAAATAACAAGAGTCAACTGCTGGGAAATACTGACAGCCTTTCGAAAGAATCGACGTCGAGATGGACATGCAAGGATGAACGGACAACAAGAGAAAGAGACGCGCGCTACTCTCCTATGCCCTACAAGTTTCACACTCCACTTCCACATGTACACAAAGGTCGCTTTGACAATCACTCGAGGACTAAAACACGCCCGAATACACTAAGGACGTTACACTCGAACACTCTCACCTTCTCATTTTACCCATATCCTTAACTAGGCACAATTTCATAATCCTCGCATAAAGCAGCCCGTTCGTCATGCAAACACACAAGCCCGAAAAATTTCCACTCTATTTCATCGTCCTCACGGTAAATCCACATCCATGTCCTTCACTTGGGTGATATACAGTTTGTAGAGTTGCAGTGATAGCAGGATTTTTTATTTATTTATGTATATGACAAGACGCAGGAAATTAAAAAATTAAGCAAGAGGGCTGATGAGCCTACATGAATAGAAAAGAAAAAAAAAAAATAGAGAGATAGAGAGAGGTCAGTACACAGGTAAAGAAGAAGAAAGAGAAATACAACTTACTTGAGGACTGAAGGTCTGGGGTTGCTACGGGTCATACCCAAGTAAATGACAAAGGGAATGAAACCCCAATGGATAATAGTCTTTGTGACATCAGCAACCTATACAAGTCATGTCTGCTTTTTAGTATTTCCCTTGACTCTCTGTCTGTCATATTCGCACTATTTACCTTGTAGAGGGCGTCCTTGGTAGAATCGTTCATTTTTTGTATTTTTTTTTTTATTTGTTGAAAGAGCTTAAAAAATAAAGGGAGGGGGGTTGGCTTTTATTTAGTTTTTTTTTTAGTGTAGTAAATTTGATTGGGTGGCTTGGGTCTAAAATATATATAAGAAAAAAAAAAAAAAAAAACCAGTGTCTCTTTTAGAAAAATAAAATTATTCTTTTTCCCTTTTGATAATGTCAGAAAAAACCGTGCCTAGCGAAGAAGAGTTAATTGCTGCTATTCAGTCAGTCAAATTAAATTCACCCGAAGCAGGTGTTAAGACTGTCACTAACCAAATATTAAAGGAAGAACCCGCATGGCAAGTATCCGAGAAGCGTGTCAAAAAGTTCATGCAAGCTAATGGCTTGACTCAAACTTCTGTCGCCAAAGCACCCGTCAAGTCAGGTCTTGCTGACGACCCTTCTATTCCTGTTTCATTCATTGACCCTAAATTAGACTTCAAGTCAGTATCTGATGCTGTGGTAGCTCGCATGGTCGACCAAGTCACCGGTAAAGGTCTCTTTGCTGCACGCGATATCAAGAAGGATGAAATCTTGTTCACTGAGAAACCCTTCGTTTATTTCCCTCCTTGGGAAGGGTTCTCTTTAGCTCGCAGTGGTCGTGCCTGTGGAAATTGTTGTAAACCTCTTATATATCCTAACCGTTTAACTCAGCATTGTGGTCACTGTAACATGTATTACTGTAGTAAAGAATGTCGTACCGTTGCCTGGGATAATTTCCATCAATTAGAATGTGTCAACCTCAACCCAGAAATCGGTAAATTCATCTCATTCTGTGAAATGGAAAAGTGGCAAGCCCCTATGGCTGTCTCACGTATCTATGCCAACATGATTTTATCGCATCAACGTGGAGAATTGGAACAAATGATGGGCCATTTAGATGCCTTTGCTACTGTCAGCCAAGAAGAAAGACAAGCCAAGGAAACAGAGTGGATCTTCATGGAGGGTCCTACACGTGAATTATGGACAAAAGCACGTACCTTATTAAGTAACGCCTATAAGTCACCTCCCAAGAAATGCAAGATCACCAAGCCTTTACCCGACGCATTGATCAAACAATTATTTGATGAAGAGGAGACCTTTTTAAATTACCTTGGTAAATTCAATATCAACAATCAAAATGGTGGCATGTATCTGGTCCATTCCCATATCAACCATAATTGTTATCCCAACGTCAGTATTGATTACCCTCAACGTCAGTCTCAATATGTGATTACTGTCAGAGCTATCCGTGATATCAAGAAGGACGAACAGTTATACGAAACCTATGTCAATCCTCGATGGAATAAGGAAACTAGACAAACCTATTTAGACAAATCTTACTTATTTACCTGTCAATGTGAACGTTGTAAGACAGATGGTCCTCTCACAGATGATTTACGTGCTGGATTAAGATTAAGAGATTAAAAAAATATATAATTATACATATATATTTATTGTTATTAAAATTCTTGTAAAATATGAATGATTGTATTCAGGCCTTGTAAAAATCCATCATCTGGATAAGTGGATCCCATCTCGGGCGGATAAGTCATCTTGTCTTGATTTTCTTCCATTTCAGTACGAGTAATGCAATGTGTGAAATCAATCAATTTCATAGAGATATCAGTCATATTCAATGCATCGTATACAATTAATAAACTCGAGCCGTAAAATCGATATCCAGCCATCTTTTCAATCTCGACATACAATGCCTTTAACTTCTTGATCAAGATGGGTATCCATAAATCAATCCCGTTCAATAGGAAATGATGCACAGTCTCTCGAAATGACTCTGGGGTCAACACACGGCCTGTATATTTATCTTGAATTTCATACGATTCTTTATCCAACTGGTACACCTAATCAACTACTTGTTCAGTCTCTAATTTGACAGTTTGTACAACGATTATATTCATTTTTTTTTTTTTTTTTACCTGCATGCCACACACTCGCACCCCCAGTTTACCGCTGGTGGATTGTTCACATTTGGCTTTTTGGCTGGCCATTTTGGCTTCTGAAACATAAACTCCGTGCTGTCTTGTGCCCATTTTCAAGTCAAGAATACAAGGCTTCTTTAGTGACAGTGTCAAATCTTCCATGACCATAAACTTTTCTCCCTCTAGAATGGGTGTTGGCTCTTGTTGCTTGTTGACGGTACAGCACTGTTGAAACTGTGTTAAACGCTGACGATCACTTTCCAGAGCAATCTCGGGGTATCCGTTTGCATAAGAAACATAGATGGTACCCATGTAACGAGGTAAAAACGGCACAAGGCCTCCATGTTGCATCAAGTCTTTGTAAACCACATCTTCATGCGTCTTTATCGCTTTACAAAGAGGTCCATTCCGTATTCTAAACATCGCAACATGACCTCCCGCTTTATGCTTTAAAGGTAATAAGGTAAATGACTTGAAATCTTTCATTGATTACATTCGTATCTTCTTTCTCTTTTTCTTTTCCACTTCTTTCTTTTGCCCTTGGTAACGTCAAAAAAAGATAAAATTAAATGACACACGCACACAACAAGCACACACACACAACAAGAAAAAAAAAGAAAAGTAAAAAAACATGATAGGACCCCCATTTTCTTAACTAAAAAAGCAAATGTTTTTTTTTCAACCAGCGCATAAAAACATGTCATTATCGGGATCCCAAGAGTTTTCCCGATCATTTTTTTTTTTTTTTTGACAGCATATCACTCTCTTTTTGTCATGGAAATTATATGATTTGATGGAAATTATATGATTTGATGAGAGACTAATGGTTCATAGAAAGTAGAATCTTGATCTAGAACTGCATTTTCTTACAAAAGGAAATTAGTTTTTTTGGACAAGCTCTGTTAATAGAGAGTTTAGGGGACTCATATTTTCACTAAGTGTTACACTACAGCATTCACAGTGACTTTTATCACTGTCCTAATACAGACTAGTAGAAGGCCAATAACATGAATTTTAAAAAGTTGGTCTTTAAAATATGGGATATTGACAGAAGCGATTGGCTTATTTCAAGGACAGACTAGTGTAAGCGTTTACACTAATAGTGTAAAAAATGGTGGGAAAAAACACTACTCTGATTTCCAAACAGTATAATTTACTTTTTAGTACAGTGTAAATTAATCCCCTAAAGTCTCTATTGTTGTCGTAAATCAGATACAAAGAAATTGAGTAGCCGCGCGAACCTCATGCAAAACTGAAAAATAAATCACACATCAACTAGAATACTCAAATGCTGTTAAAATAATAATAATAATAATAAAAACCCGTGTTCACTACAGTTTTCTTTCCAATATCATTTAGAAAAAACAAAAATAAGTGGAGAAAAAAAGAAAAAGCGTCTAATAATGTAAATATAAAGAAATATGTAATAACACTAAAAATTATAACGCATTTACTTGTATATGAGTCTACTGAAAGCCATCTTATTACAAGCTGTTCAGGATATTTGAAAATATAATTACAAGGAGCAGCTTTACACACTGTAGTTATACTACAAACTAATTAGTCACGCATACTTATTCTTTTGCTAAATATATATCTTTCTTGACGAGATGAAAAGTACCAAGGACTGGTTTGACTTGAACACTTACATACAGAAGGGAGTTTTTATTGACATATTCTTGTCATTTGTCAACAGGCAAACTGGTGATGGAAACACAGTCTAATTTAAGGGTAGAATCCTGTAAGAGGAGTACTGTATAATCTCTCCCTCCATTTATCCGTTTATTGAAAATTAAAAAGCTTTAAAAAAAAAAAAAAAAAAAAAAAAACTTGTTACCAATTCAAATGTGATCAAGAAGGTGTCCATGATCAAATTCTGCAGCTATTATGTGATTTCCAAACAAAACAATGAATTTTGCACCACTATTACACTTTACAGTCAGGAGGCAAATATTCAGTGTAGCATCATCTTGTTATTTTTTGAAACAAAGTAGCTGCTTCGTACACAACAGATTTCTTTTGATTCTTCGGCTATAATAAGCCATGTCTCCTTTATCTACCTGTAATCAAATAAATATGTAATCGGTATCATTTCCACAAGTATTGTAATCATCAAACTGAAATAGCTCCAAGTTTTTAAACGATTTCAGGCTAATCTCAGTCACCTTTTGTGTCCATAAAATTAGCATCGCATATCAAAACTTGGATATTCGGTAAATGAATACAAGATAAATTCAACGTTGCTTGAAATGGGGTAAGATGGAAAGATTTAAACATTTTTATATCCTCTCTACCATATTTGATGTTATAAAATGATCTTTGCGTAGTTGGAGCTCCTTTAAATGAGTATTAATATAGATGGTCTTATTGAAAATAGCATCCATTACAATGCTACAGGCTTGAAGGTTTGGACAGTGATTCAGAGCATACCGTGTAAATACAAAGGCCAACTCTGGGTTGCCATAACCTATGTGAATATTAGGGCGATCAATAATTTCAAGCCCACTGATTGAAAAAACCTTATCCGGTGGATATTCATTTAATGCTAGTTCAAAGGCATGTACAATTTCCGAGTTGATAGGTTTACGCTTAACGAGGCCAATATGGTCGTATAACGGGTCCATGAGTAAGTCATAACGGAGTTAATATTATTTCATAACGGGTCCAGGCTTAAACCATAACGGGTCCAGGCTAAGTTATAACGGGGCCAATACTATATCATAATGGATCCATGCTTAAGTCATAAAGGGAACATGCCGAAGTCATAACGGGCCCACGCTCAAGTTAATTCATTATATGAACACTTAATGCTATTTTTCAATAGTAGTAGGTACAAGCAGTAAACAATTTGATCTTTTCCAAAGTATGTCAACAGCAACGATTATGGTATAGTATAAAATATATTTATGTTGTAATAATTAGGAATAAAGTTAAAATAAGGATAGGAATATAGTAGTTAAAATAAACGAATTAGGATATTAAGAAGTATGGTATGTAAAACATGCTACATAATTTGGCAGTTTTCCTGTTCGGCATGAGCTCTTCTGGACTTCTCGGCTATGCGAACACTATCCTCGTAATATTTTTTTCCTTTGCTGCCATTCTGTCTGTGGTCCAGCTTACTTTCAACGTCTTGGTTTAAAGCCAAACTTTTTCTTTTGCTTTGAGGTACGTTCAATTTGTTTTCAGCAGGACCATATCCTTTTGACGCTGCTTTGCTGTACCACACAAATGCTTGTTTTTGATCAGGATTAACACCAACACCAAATTCAAAATAAATGCTGCAAAAAATAGAAGTTAATTAAAAAATTGAATCTAATCAGATTACTACACTTAAAAAGCAGTATTCATACCCAAGCATAAATTCTGCTATCTCGTTGCCGCTTTCTGTTGCCCGAACACACCATTCATGTGCAATGATTGGATTTGGATTTAAAAACCCAGGGATGCCTTCTTTATAAAGTCTCGAAATTTCAAGCATGGCACCTTCGTGCTTCTTCTCCGCTGCTTTCAAGTAATAGGTAAATGCTTCGGAAACATTTGCTTCTGTATTGAGATGGCCATGTTCGTAAATGTAACCCAGACGAAACGTAGCGAGCACCAGGCCAAGTTTATCTGCTTTTCTGTAATAATGAACAGCAAGATTATAGGTTTGGCTTGAAACACTAGGTGCTATAAGGGTGTTTCTAATATTTATAAAGTTAGAACTTGTAAATCTTTAAAAGAATATTAAAAATTACCTATCCAAGCCGATACTTTCTAAATCGTTAGAGTAAAGACAAGCCAAATCATAAGCTGATCGAGCACTTTCAGGCTTATCTGTATCCGCAGCCTTCTTCAAAAAGATTAAACCTTGGCGAACATCCTTTTCTTGATTTAATAAACCGCGAAGCATAATATTTGCAAGTTTCTATAAAGAGAGAAATAAAAGTTACTATATGTTTCTATCTTGAGCTTTAATACTACTATTTACATAAAGGGATAGGATATGGTTTTTAGAAGCAGCATATCTGTAGTTCGAAAGCGCCTTTTTATAATCTTTACGGTATTTCCAATATTCTGCTAATTCGTAATGCGCTTCAGTCGAGCCAAACTTTGCTGCTTGTTGAAAGCATTTGAAAGCTTTAGCTTGGTTTACTTTTTTATATTGGGAGCCGACAAACACGCCAATCGCTTTTTTATCGCCACAGTGACCATGCCATTGTCCCTTGATATAGAGAGCTTCCGTGTGGTTAGATTTTGCTAGTTTTTCAATCCAGTATTCGGCCTCTTCTTGAAGTCTATCACGCGTGGTATTCTTTTCACTTTCAACGCCATAGAAAGACACTAATTGCAAAAGATACTTTGCATATGTAAACTGGATATTTTTATCATTTGTTTTAGTGGCCATACGACGGTAGGTTTTGATTGATTCTTTGTCATGGGTTAAACTGAAGGATGTCATGGCAAGTGGCGAGCTAGTATTGATATTACTGTAATCATCGGGGGTTGTAGAGTTTTCAACTTCCTGCTGGTCTATCGTTGATTGAAAAAATTTAATATCTTTGTTTGCAATAATTGGGGTCATGAGTGCTTGGTTGAGCTCTGCTAATCTTTTCACGTCAGATACCAAAGAAATATCTTGTGATTGAATCGTTGGAGTAAGGCAATGCTCTTGCTCAATTTCAGAACTTTGGCGAGATTTTTGCGAGTTGCTGTAATCTTCGGAATTTGGATTATTGTTGTTACTAGTTGCATCATACTCCTGTTGATGTTGGTAATCTTCTTGTCCGAATCTCTCTAATTCTTGCTGTTGTTGAGTACTGTAACCTTGTTGATAATAATGTGCGTACTCGGTGTTAGGTCGGTTTTCTTTTTGGTTACCAGAGTCTATTGAGTGATGAGAATTATTTGAACAAGGTGAGGTACGCCCACTTGTAAGACTGGGAGTATTCATCGAGGCATCAAAGGAAAAATGGCCAGAAGCTCTATTGTCTACGGGCTCCAACATGTAATTGGGTGATTCTTCTTCATATTCGGAAGCATAGAATTGATCTTCCTCAACCTCGTCTACAGGTGTCATCATTTTATAATAATTGGTATTAAAATTTTCATATTGATAGGATGGGAGACTACTATTTGAAATACTGGGTGATGGAATCTGAGTCTTTAAAGCAAAAACACCACCGTATTCTTCTTCATCATCGTCATCTTCTTCGTTATCCATACCAGAAATACGATTGTGGCTCAACATTTCAAATAATTGCTGGGCGGTGAGCTTATTTTGGCTTTTAGAAGAATCGTTCGACGATTCGGTCATATTGTTGTTCAATTCTTTTGGGGTGCCTTTATTGGGAATTTTAGGAAGTGGGCGGTTCTTTCTGACAGTGTTCACATATTGTGTATGACTGGAACTGGTTGAAATAGAGTCATTAGGTGTCATGGGGGCACTTGAAGGGGGGAGAAATGTAAAATCCTCCAATTCGTCTTCTTCAAAGATTTCATCGTCATCAACGAGCATCATACTTTGTAATCGACTTGATAAAGTTGGTTCAGAAAAGCCAGTGGTACCTATCTTTTTTAAAGGGGTATATACAGGGATTTTATGTCTTGTTCTATCAAACGCAGTGGAATCTGGCATAGTATATGGGCCTTCTTGAGTAAAAGACATTCAGAATAAATAAAATAAAAAATGTATGAGAGAGTAAAAGAAAAAGAAAAGAAGAGAGAAAAAAAAAGGATTATTATTGATTTGTAAATGTTTAAGCAACTTTGGTTAATTGACAATAATAAACAATCCTGCCCGCAACAAACGGGTGTACTATTTAGGTAAACATAAACAAATCCAAAAAAGGAAATCTCAAAAAGCTTGATTTTATTAAACAAGTTTATTTTTAAGAGAATGATAAAGTGCTAGACTTGATAACAGCTTAGCATCAGGTGAAGATTTCCAGGCATCCTTCAATGGAACTAGTTTCAATGTGATACTTTCTCCTTGATCTCTGAGTCCACTCAATTTACCTTCCAGCTTATTAATCTCGGAACCCTCCATGTTTTTGATACAAACAAATAATCTTAAAAACTCGTCTGTTCATGAGCATAATCAGTAATTGGATATACAAAAACCCCCCTTTCAAAAAATACCTGATCCTCCAGCGGAAGGATATACACCTCGCCATTTATCACCATAAGCCAACTGAGTCATATCATGAAGCTCATCTTCTTTGATCACAAGCCCTAATTTTACAAATCTTAAGTAACACCTTCCTTTAACGTGTTGATTGTATAACTCGTTACCTGTTTCTTCCTCAATCTCCTTCGCAGCTGTACCTGCAAAATTACCTGAACCATCCAACATACCCGCAGGCAATTCTGGAAAAGAAAGATGGGGTACAGGTACTCGAGGCTGAAGAGTCAATATAATTTTATCCTCCTCATTTTTTGCTCTTAAAACAATCATCATGGAAACAGCACCACCTCTCTTTTGTAATAAATCACAACCAGTTAAAAAACACAATTTTTTTTTTCTTTCTTTGTGTGCCATCAACATAACTTACCATGAACACAATGCCGGGTGCATTCTTACCGGTTTCTTTAAAAGTAACATTGGCTTTGAATTTTACAAAACCGATTTTTTCTGACCCAAAATAATCAATACTTTGGACATCGATCGAATTGACATCCATTTCATTACGACGCGATTCTTGCTGTTCAGAAAATGCTTGAAGCCAGTCTTTAAATGGTTGAAATGTCAACACTTTGTTTAATTCTGAGGCTGCAAAGGAACCTGTCAAGGGCACTTTCTGTAAGGCAATATTTACTGAGGGCAACATTATAATAATGGTAAAAAAAAAAAGTGAGTTTAAAACTTGGGCAAACACAAATCCGTAATTTATGCGGCTTGCTCAGAAAATAAATAAAAAACATGGTCAACTTGCATTAAATTATAAAAAAAAAACCATCCCTCAAGTGTCAACATTCATAATGCCAACGCTTGCTTAATTATATATATATATATATATATAAAACAATAATAAACACTATCACAGCTTATTTTGATAAATCCTATTTTGTAATCTATTTTTAAAATAATGGGGTATCTTTTTTGAAGGAAATCATGTCGTATTTTAATTGAGTGTTTGCATGCGTTCCATATGAATGTGCTGATATATCACGGTAGTGGGATGACTGCATAAGAATAATAAAAAAAAAAGAACAATGGCCTATTTCGATTGTGTGAAACAAAATGGAATCAAGTTTTATTTTTAAAGGCTTCCTTTTTAAATAAATACAAGAAATAAATACAAGGTTTTTTGAATGCGCATATTGTATTTTGTTACATGGGATCTATGCCAAGTTTTAATTACAAGATTTACTTCTATTCTTTTTTTTTAAAAATAAAAATAAAAACATGGGTATAATGCAAGTAAATATGAGTGCACTGTATATATCAATGATGAAATGTGGAATGCAACATAATAAATGTAATCTGCAAGCGCGTAGTTTTCCCAAAGATGATCATGATTGAACGAATATTGACACATTTATCGAGATATTATCAAAAGAAAAAGTGGCTAAGTAGCAAAGTTATATTTTTTAATTATATGTTAGAGTCAGCATTGTATTAATTTTAGTGACAGGGTATTTTTCAAAGTTATGCGATAGTAACAAATCAAATTCAAGTCATAAGGTGTGATCCCAAAAAACCATTTTCAAACACCCGATCGCCAGCAAGAACGAAATTGGCCTGTATCATGCCTAGACCTCGGCTAGCCCATTGAGAATAGTTTTGTACCAGCTCAGACAACAACAGCTGGGTAAAAAGCCTAACAGAATCGGGAGAAAAACCACCGACCAAGAAGATACCCGTAGTGGCACAGAAATCCACCTGTTTGCCGATCATATTGTAGAGAGATTGGGCAATGGCATCATTAGACACCATAAACCTGGTGATACAGCGCTAGTACGGATTTAGATTTAAAAAGGGACAATTATTATTATATAACAATTGTGATAGTGAGCACCAGACTTTTAGTTGTCAACTTAGTTTTATTATTTATTAAGAGTATTTCTGTATTGATCTTAGACGATAAAATATATGGATAAGACAATTAAATGCAAATCGATAATAATACAGTGAGAGATGAGAAGAGAATATAGTTCTTAGATGTCAAAGAGAAAAGAGTTTACGACGGGTTTATGTAAGAAGATGATGTGATTGTATAATTTACAATAGACAACAAACAGCAACAAAAAGCGGAGGAAATACTACTAGTATCAATTACAAGATAAATCCCACTTTTAGGTGAAGACAAAACTGAAGAATATTTATTGAAAATGAAAAAAAAGAATCGTATTTATAGGAAAGATCCTATCCGGTGTAACAACAAGCCACATTATTATTGGCTGCAACACTGGGTAACCATCCGCAGGGACAAGATTGGCTAAAATTACTCTTAATTGGCTTACGTGAACGTTACCACCTGGCAAAGTATACCTTTGGGTACCCAGAAAAGAGGTTTCGGACACTTGGGCCCTAACCCGACCATTGGGAATAGATGCCATGATTCGCAAAGGAAAATGACGAGAAAGCACCGAACGAAAAAAAGGAGGAGAAATAGCACAACGTGCACCGTCGAAACGAATGAGGTCACTCAAAAAGAGGACAGGAGAAAAAGGAGAGCGGGACTCCTCCACCAGACGATGAATTGCTTTGAAGGAAAAAGTATCCATCGGCCGGTGAAGGATTGAGGAGAAAAGATAGGAGACTACCGTAGCCAAGGTTAGACCCTCCTGACTGGACTTGAAAACAGGATTATTAAGAGCCAACAGAAGAGTCTGAAATGCCTTGGCACGGCAGGAAAAGAACGAGAAAATGACTGGAGAAGGGAAAAAGCGAGCATGGGTATTCACCACGGCAACAGTTGCCTCGTCTTTCAATTTTTCAAATAGAGAATCCGCGAAAGACCCAGAAACACGAAATTCCAAAACTTCTTGTCTCCGCGAGACCTAAATCTCTGCAAAAATTGGACAACCAGGGTGCAAGGCCGCTTGAGTTATTGTATACTTGCTCCGGAGAAAAGTCTTTACACTGGCGGTCTGAGTTACTATTTCTTGCGAACTGTATCTGTTTAAAGATACAGTAAGCTTGCACTGAAATCAGACCATTGGAGGGATCGACACTCGCCGGGGAAAACTTGAAACCACCAAGATCATTGATATTGGACATATCATCCTTGCGCATTACCCCGGGAAAGGCACCACTGTTGTCCTTTTCGAAGAAATGTGAAATAGTCGATTAACACAAGTATAAATACGAGACAGAAAAAAGATGAACTTTATTAAAAATAGGATAAAACCTGATATTTAAACCAGGCTCGGAACTTCAAATAAAGAAGTCCCAAGTATATGTATATTATACTTCAACTACAACAAAATGTTCCAACAAGCCAAGGTAATTGGTCCAGAGACCCGCACAGACAGTACCAGAGGGGGCACAAAGGGTAACCGCCAAGTCGATTGTAATATTGTCCACCGAAAAATACTCCGGATCAAAAGGAATGGCCTTCAAAGTTTGAAGAACAAAGTCTTCAGCCTCATCATAAACAAGATTTGGCGAAAATCTCAGCTTCAACCCCGTGGTTCACGACTACCACAAAAAAACCGTCAAAAAGAGATAAATCGGTACCATTGTCCTCCTGAATTAACAAGCGCATCTGACCAAGGTTTTTGCCTTTTTTTTTTATAAGACATAATGAGTATGAATAGATATGACGTTAAAAGTTGAAACATTTTTTTTTATGTTCGAAACGAACTATTATGAAAGTTTATTAGAAAGTGTGCTATTTACGGGGGGTGTATGTACTATATTTATAAAGAAAAAAAAAAGGGAAAAGATTAAGCGGTGGCAGTTACAATTTCGGTAACCATATCTGTAGGAGCAGCTGTTACAACTTCAGTAGCAGTTGGACCGGCTTGATCAGGTTGTCCGCCTTGATCGGGTTGACCGTTTTGGTCAGGTTGACCACCTTGATTGGTTTGTCCGCCTTGATCGGTTTGTCCACCTTGGTCGGTTTGACCATTAGGATCGGTTTGACCATTAGGATCGGTTTGACCATTAGGATCGGTTTGACCATTAGGATCAGTCTGGTCGGTTGGAGTGGCGCCACCATCGGTTGGGGTAGCAGCAGGATCTGTAGAGACATCAGTAGCAGTACTAGAAGGACCAGCTGCACCAGTTTCTGTGACATTAGCATTGGCGCTGGTAGAGTTGATGATATTATCAATCACATGCATTACACCATTATTGAAGAAAATATTGGGGTGAACAATGTTGGTAGTGTCATTCAAGGTGATATTTCCAGAGGTAGAGTTAAAGTAAGCAGGGAAGGTAACATTACTGAAAGAAGTAAAGTTTGTGTTACCATCATTGGTAAGTGCATTAGCAGTGATATTGGGAGTGAAGTAAACACCAGGGATAAAATGGTTCATAAACAAAGCTTCAACAGTATCATTGTTCATGTTCTGGAAGTCAACCTTCTTTAGGGCTTCGGAAGTGGGTGCGAAAAGAGTGAACTATATACATAGAATAATTGTTTTAGGGTTTAATTCCTAAATAATTGTAAAACAAAAACTTACGTTGGTTGAGTTGTTCAAGGTGTTATTAATAGAAGGATATTGCTTAATCCAATCTTCAAAAGAATCAAGATCATCTACTTGATCGATTACAACGCTTGGCTTCATGGGAGGGATCAAAACTACATTTTAAAATTTTAGTGTGTTTTTTGATGATCCGCAGTATTTTCTAAAAACTTACCAGATGCAATAATGTTTAAGAAACCATTAGTAGCATTAAGATCCTTGACAAGGACTTCAGTATCATTTACACCGTTTCCAACCTCATATTGAAGATAAGAGCTATTAGCCTTCATCCATGTCTGGTTATGGAATTGCTCCCAGGTAGCATTATTTTCAATAAGAATAGGCAAACCGGAACCGTTAAAGAAGGCAATATTGGATTGGTTAGCCAAAGAGTGGACAACACTGAGAGAAACATTACTATCAGTCAAATTGGTTAAATTGACTCTTTCGCCAACAACGTGGTAGGACAGGAGATCAGAGATTGTGATATTATTAAAGGACATGTTAGCAGGGGGATATTCGCCTGTAGAGTTGAGCTTATTAGCTTTGGCGTAGGCCTTCCATACGCCGAGGATCTTGGTAAGAATTTTGTCGTTGGGTACAAAGGCTGTAAGGTTACCAGGTTTTTGCAAGAGATCAACAATAGGTTTATAGCCCGAGTCAGAAGTGACTAGACTCACAAACTTGGATGTATTCAAATGATTGTTGGGGGCAGTCAAAAGTTCATAGATGGTACTATTAGCAGTACCAGCAGTTGTTCCATTACGACCTTTAGTAGTTGTTCCATTACGTCCTTGAGTAGTTGTGCGATTGCTGGCTTGACTTTGGGCAGCAATAGCAGTGGCACTGACAAGTGCAAGAGTTAAGTATTTACCGATATGCATTTGATTAAATATCCTTTAAACGAAAAAATAGTAATATTATGAACTCTTTTCTGTTGGGGGGTCTTTTTATATATTCAGATATGAATCTGTTTCAGTGAAATAATGCATTACACTTTCACGTTGATAACATCGTCAAAATATTATTTATCAGGTTTTGCTTAACCCCATGTCACCCAATGGATGAATAATGGACCTTATGACATATTTTTTTTTTCTTTTTTTTTTTTTCAGAAACCTTGGCATGTTTTTAAAACAAAAACGAAAAAAGACATGCCCAATTAAAAAAAAAAAAAAAAAAAAAAGGAAATTCAGATATTAATATTGTACAAGCTTTTCAACAACGGTAGTAGCGTCCGAGGAGGCCACACCATTCAGCCAGGGATAACGTCAATCATCATTAAATATAACGACTGTTACATCGTTTTCCTTATTTAGCACCTAGCAGGTGACTCGAATGCACAGACTCTGAGAATCGGTTTTACGCGCGCTACAGAATCTAGCGTGCTCCCTTGCTGAGATTAAATTTGCTTAATGTAATAAACACCAAATTAAAATTTTAAAATCACGTGATTATCACATGATCGGCAAAATGTTTACCCGATATGGCCTTGATCATTTGATTAGATGTCAAATACGCTCTTTTTTTTTTTTATAAATCCAACAGTTTAATCATTCCTTCCGATCCTTTTAAAGATAGGAAGTATGTAATAGCAAAGAATCATTTTGGATACCTCTTAAATCCACGTTCTAGATGTACAAGTGATTAGTAGTTTTATAAGAAGGTTAAACCCTTGAATGACTTTGAGCTTATTTTGAGACACTACCTGACATCTCTGAATACTGAAACCCTTTCTGGCTTGACTTACAACTAAAGGGATGGAAGACATTTCACTGAACGCGATAAAAATGATGTAACGTCAAAAGACAGAAAGGAGATTTATGTGTATACATATTCTATAAGTTTTATTAATAATGCGTGAGGGGAGAAAAAAAAAAAAGGGAAAGTGGTGGTGGTGGAAATGAAGGTTTTTTTTTTTATATGTTTTAATTTTATTTTTGTACAATTTTTTATTTCTTTTTGGAGGCTCTCATTAGAATCTGAATACCTCGACTCTGTAGACGGGTATACCTTGTTCACCACCGAATTTACCAACGTTCTTCTTTCTGAATTTAGTTAATTCATCAACAGGTGCGTCAGCGGCTACCTTGGATTGTTTCTCCATACTACGCTTAGCACGAGCATGCTTATGTTTACGATCATAGGCACCCAAGATATTCTTTAACTGTTCGAGATCGTCAATCACTTCGATTTCACTAGCAATAAGCTCACGTAATGTATATGAAATATCTTGAAGTTTGGGTTCCAAAATAATTGTAGGGAAGTGAATATCTAAAATGCTGTTTCCAAAATCGACAATCTAAGGAAAAAAAAAAAAAAAAAAAATGAGCATGATGGAGAAGCTTTTCCTATAAAACTTCACACTTACGTTGGTACGGTTGTTCAAGTTGGATGATTTATCCTTCAACCAGTTAACAATGGTATTGAGAATGACGGGTAATTCAGATGCACTGATACGCTTGAGATATTGTTGTAAAAAGATGTCATTTTTGGGAGCATCCACGACGAGTTTCAAGTAAGTGCTGAATCTACCATCCTTCCATTCATCGTCGTCATGTAAAGCCACCAAAGTCTTGATCAAAGTGACCAAATCCTTTTCAGGGATATCATTTACCTTTTCCAAGACAATGGGTAATAAAGCCCATTCCTTTCTTTCTAAAATTGAGCCAATGATACCCTTCTCAGCATAGTTGCTACGGAGCAAAGACCTTGTCATTAAGAAAAGAATGACTTCCACGGGCCAGAAATCGGCTTTACTGAAACATTTATTCACCACATATGCGATATGGTATTGTGATAATTCATGGGCGTTTTTGGATTTCTTGAGAAGCATCCATTTACTCATGGTATGACGGTATTCTTCGGTCTTGATAGCGACAGGGTCCTCAGACACATCTCCCTTCATTTCAACATCTACATCAACTGACTTGACATTAACATGGTCGAAAAAGGCTTGCGTGAATTCCTCTTCTGTAATATCATCCTTCATTAATATTTCTAAATTGTCCGTCTCTGCTTTTTGACTTCTTTCCATTTTTGAAATCCATTTATCAAACACTTCTTCCGATGCCTCTTCGTGATGGAGTGCCAAATCACGACACACAGCTTCCTTACCACTGCGAGAGAAACCGACATTTTCCTCAGATCCAAAATCGTTATTGATACCCATGAATTCAACGGTAGATTTCATTTTACCCATAGCTGCCATAAGAGAGACAGGCTCGCTATAATAAGGACAGAGAATGACGACTGAATTAGTTTCGGCCATCTTTTTGGCAGACTTGATATTCTTTGTAGCCGTCTTGGCAGTGATGGAAGAGACAGTAACGGCAAGATGGGAGTTGGGTAAAACAGCAATGTTGTACACACAGTTATCCTTGTTGAAGACGTTTTTTTCGGACATCTTGATAATTTGTTCAGCTTGAAGTGTACCATACTTGACATCCCAAACACTAATGATGTGCTCGACTTCAGACTTCTTGGTGATACGAGGTGCAATCATGGCAACATAACTATCGGATAAAGGTGTCACGGCAGCAATATTTCCCAAAACATCATCCTGGAATCGGTAATTGTTCAATTGAATAGACAAGTTCTCGGTCAAAGTACCGGTGACTTTCTTAGAGGAACTATGCTTCAATTGCATACGCCAGACAGTCCATGCTCCAGCAGCACCTAAAACCGTTAATCTACCATCGGTGGGATCCAAAGTAAATGCAACGGGCTTTTCGGCTAATTTGACGTCAATGGTGGCAAGGACATCGATACTTCTACGTTCGACATTGATATAGTTGAGTTTAATGCTGTAAGTATCTGAACCAGTCACGTTGCTGATGGTAACAACGATGGTGGACATGGAAGGAACCATGGAGGTAGGAATACAACAGGGACGTGTATGTGCGTTGGAAGTTACAAAAACGGTGGACCAAATAACCGCACCGTTCTTATGGCTCTTTTGCTTGGCTGTAATACGATCTAAATCTTTGGTGGCTAATTCAATCGATCCACTTTCGCTGACAATAATAACATGAGAATGCAATGATGGTGATACGTGAATAGAGCTGATTTGTTCGTCAAACTAAAAAAAAAAAAAAAACAATGCATAACAAAAAAAATGTCAGAATTTTTGACAGCCCAAGATAATTAGATTTTTTTTTAGTTTTTTGTTTTACAAGTTTTTTAGTTTTGGCCATCTCTTCATTATCAGCATTCTTGGTGTTTTTCCATAACCAAATCGATTTACGTTCCTCTGATTTAGTGACGTCGGGTCCAGAAGCAACAATGGCATAAGTATAATCAACGGCATCCAAATCTCTACCACCGTCAATGTGTGTAGCTGGTCCAACAAATGCAACGCCTGGAGGTGTAGTCCAAGACTTTATACACTTTTGGTCTGTGGTCTACAGAAAAAAAAAAAAAGAAACATGGGTTTAATGAACAGCTCATGGTAGTGCTACTTTAACGGTGTCAAATTACATTGTAAATTTTGAAACCTTCACCCTGAACAGTGATGGCTACAAAGTCGGCATCGTCGCTGACAGTGTCGTTATTTAAAGTCGATTCTAACGAGTTGAGTCCAACCACAAAATGTTTACTGTCATTGACGCCTACTGTATTGTGGAAACGAGCAAGACGAAAAGGTTCTTCTAAAGTAAACCCGGGCATGACTGTAATAGATCTACTTTTGGTTTATTCCAAATAATAATAGAAAAAAAAAATATACACAACTTTCCACACATTTAAAAAACTCGGGAGGCTTAGACATGTGACCTTTTTTTATTTGGTTATGCTTTCCATTTTATGCGAAGTTGGAGACTGACGGGTAATGCAGCATCTGTTACTGTGATATATTCTCCATCGTCAACAAGTTCACTGATTTTTTTGGTGAGATTGGGTCGTGTAGCTTCTTCTAATACCTTGGGTGCTTGCATGTAGATAGATGTACTGGCAGTACGTAAACTGGGTTTCTTTAATTGACTATTTAAACGAGAGAATATTAGAGAAATTATATCGAGGGCCCCCACTTTAATTAAACAGTAAATACTTTACGCATCAGGTTTTTCAGCAAGCCAATCAATAAGTTCTTCAACAGTCATATTTGGATCGACTTCAGCAGTGGTTGACTCGACACCACAAACAGGACATGCCGGTTTCTTTTCGAGCTCAAAGGTATAAGTATATATACCTGAATTGCCAGTGTACATCATGTAATTGTTTAAATAAGGGGCAATAAAGGTAGCCAATTTGTAAGCCTCATTACAGCAAGAAGCGGCAATGACGGCGTTGGTAGAAGCAATAGCCGGAATAATGTTTTTAACCACACCTTGCGTTAATGAATAAGTAACGCCTGTAATTTTAAAAGTCGCAGCTCTCGCAGCAGCTTGCTGATACATCCAATTAATATCATCTGGGTTGTCTGTATCATATTTTTTATCACCCCATACACGAGGCCATTCTAACACTGAAGCCCATTCGATACAATGTTCAGGAAGACGTGGTGTGTTTGCAATAGTACAGATGGGAAATGTAGTAGGTTTACTGAATAGTTCTAACGAACATTCATAACAGGAAGACATGGTAGGAATAATAACACGCGCTTGTCCTTTGAATCCTTCCGTACCACCATCAATCAACAATTTCCATGTTTCCATATCATCCTCATCGTACATCTCGACTAATTTAGCGTTAATCCATCTTCTGGCCTCGACTGAATCTAAACCACAAATGATGATTTGAAATTGCTTGTAGTAATCTTCATCCTTATCTTGAATCTTTCCAAAATATCTAGTGTGAATCAGTTGAATAATTTGGGCATCCTGCCTTTCTAATCATGAGACTTACGGTACAACTTCAACACCAGGAACTCGGCTCATGACAAAACTAGCTGCTACATTAGCCTTTGATTTTCCGATATCCTTCTTTCTACACAAGTGAGAAATACTTTAGTTGCCCCCTTCCTGTTTCTATTCTGTATCTTATTACCTGAACAGGAACTGACGGTTTAGGTTACTGAGGTCAATCGTGTCCATGTCAATCACATGTAGTTGCTTGAATCCCGTCAATGCAAGGTTTTTTAATATTTCGCAGCCCAAACCACCAGCACCAATGACAAGAATCTTTTTTTCTTCAAGCTCTTTGGCAATCTATAGCTTTTATTGTTTAGAGCAGCCATTGTATCTTTTCTCTAGAAGGACAATGTTTACCTTGGGTGAGTTCAATGCACCAATGATTCCTTTTTCAAGGTCTTCACCATACTTGCTTTCATCCACTTCTGACATATCAATATCAGAAGGTGTTGTCATTTCTACAATAATTTTTATTTAGAATATGACACTATCAAGAACGCGCGTTTTTTTTTTTATCTGTTGATTCAAACCTTCGTTACTGGAATGCGATGAAGTTCTTAGTCGTTTAGAATCGGGTATCGTCATGGGTACTTCTTGTCTTTTTACACAGTTCGAATCCATAAATTACTTAAGAACAAAGGGGAAAAAAAGGAAAAAGAGGGGCGGGTGAGGGGGAGGGAATAAAAGAAGGTAGGACAGCTAGCCACAGCACATAAAAAAGCACAAACAGTAGGAGTTTGAACTTGAACAACAATGCGCTTATTTCATGGTCAATCAACCCATACAGTGTCTTGGCTGCTCGATAATGTCGTCTAGTACACTTATTGTTGTCTCTTTTTTTCCAGACAGCAATATGCTAGAGCGATAACCCCTGGTGGATCATTGGAGCCGTGTTTAGTTTGCAGGAGATTTCCTAGGTTAATTTTCCCTTCGGGGGTATTTTGTACTGATGTCCTTGCTCTGAAATAAACAGTTACATCTCACTCCATCAGTTTTTTTTTTCATTTTAAATATCGATGTGCCTAGAAGTCGACCAAGGACCACTAATAATGGCAGGAGACTGAGTTTCATAATTCCAGATCCACCTGATTTCTAATGAATCACTTCACGTTATAACGCGATTTCTTATTGCAGGCGTCATGATAGCTTATTAAATTTTTTAATAAATTTCTCCTGTTATTTCTGGTTTAGACAATTGGTGACGATCTATTTGTGGCTGATTTTCCTGCTAATTAAATAAAAAGTTGTTTGTAAAGTGTAGATTAGGTTTCCCTAAAACCAAATAATAACACACTGTAGTACTTCAAAGTGTGTATCGGTGCAACATGAGTTTTTGCCTCCCCTTCGTTTGACTCCTTTGACAGTAACTGAACTTGTAAATACTACGAGTATGACGATCACAATATACCCGGGATAAAGCATAAAGGGCTTAAATCATTTGATCGTTATGTTATCCTGACGTAACTCTTGTTTGCAACATGTAAAAACTCAGCTACCAAAAAAGCAACTCCTTATTGGCGGTGTATACTATAATGCATAATCAAGTATCACAGTTTTCTCAATGTATTAATTTTTTCATACTTGTGAACAATTGACCTAGCAACATAATGCAAGGGGTGTCTATAACAATGACTGGAGTCGATCGTCGTGGAAATACGAAAACAACAATTGACTGAGTTGCTTCAGCGCATTGTGTTTATGGATAATATCGTGTGCATACGTACTTGTGTGTTTGCAGCTTTTTTTTTGTGGTTTTACTCCTAATGTCTGTGTGCATTACCAAAGCAGTCTCTTACTACTGAGAATATTTAGTCTATTTTTGTTTGTTTTAATGATAAATTTCTAAGAAGCCTTCTCATTGTAACCGAGAATATGTGCTGTAAATAAAAAAGAGTGGGAATCTAGACTCCCCTTTTAGAAATTGACAGTTTGACCAAAGTGGCAATTGGGGGGAGAGCTGAAAAAAGAGATGATTTTAAGGATGCAGTTTAATGTAAAATACAGACTGGTCGGAAAGCTTATTACAGAGTTCAAACAAGAATGATCCATGACATGATTGCACAGCGTTATTTATATATTGAATTTGGGGGGAAGAGAGCCTTTTTTTTTAGTATTTTTGGTGTTGGTGGAGGGAGGGAAGGAGGGAATGATGGACAAAATACACATGGATTTGTGTTGGGTATCATTATTTGTAGGTGTACAATGAAAAAAAAGAAAAAGAAAACTACTTGTGTTTGGCTGTTTCCTTGGCAGGGAATCGCTTGCGTAACATTGTGATCATTTGGCTAAACCACCAAATATTTAAACAAGTGGTGATAAAGTTACCTCCACCATAAACAATCCAATCTGTAAGAAAGAGAAAGTTAATATATAAGAATTCCATATTTCTATAATTCGTAATTTACATCTCCATGGTACATCATCCTTGACTGCGTAAATATCACCTAAAAATGGAAAATAAAATGTGTCAGTCTAGATCGACATAATGAAAACCCTTTTAATACTTTACTCCACATTTGATATGACATGTAAGTTCCAAACACAATACGAGCGAAAAAGAAGGTGAGCAACAAGATGACACCGTTTACCAATTGAATAATGGAACCTGTCCAACCCAATTTATCCTATTTGTAATTTCAATAAATCCCGTCTTTGCCTGTTATCTTCGTACAAAATGTCATTACCATGAACCAATGAAAGTTGAGAAATATTGTGCTGAGTTCGTACATGAGAAAGATAGCACCATAGTAGTTGATAAATGGACGCTTAAAAGAGAGGTAGTTAGATAAGAAAAAGTCCCCCATCTGTATGTATATCCACACTTACGAAAGAAAAAATAAAGACCGAGAAAGACACAATGCCGTGTAATACCATGCTGATGCCTTGATATTTATAGAAATAAATCGCAATGATGGTATCCCATAAGAAATAACTACCAAAAGAAAAAGGTTACGGGGGTTCTTGCCGAGAGATTTTCCATCATTTTGCTATATTTACCCGCAAGAGATCGAATATATATCAGCTGCCCATCTTACATAACCGTTCACTCTATCCTGATCCAGTGTATTATCTGCAAAAATAAAGAATGATCCAGTCACCACCACGAGACAGTGGATAGTCGAGACAACATGCACATGCCAATTGGGTCCATTGTACTAATCATTTCAAAAAATAAGCATTAGTCTCTCTTGTCATCTGATGACACGATTGAGTTTGTTAACATACGCCTTTGAAGAACTGAAAGGTCTTTGGGAATAACACGGGAGAGAATATCCTAGAGATTTCATAAATGATGGCAAATATCACGGTGGAGGTTAACACTGTTTGCCAATGATATCTTAGTGTAGACAGTGACAATTGATCCAAAATACTCCCAAACGTATCCATTTTGTTTTTTTAATTATAAATAAAAAAAAAAATTTTCAAACTAGAAAGAAGAAAAGAGCAAAAAAATAAAATAAAAAAAGCTTTTTTTTATTTTTAAATGCCTTCTCTTTTTTATATAGACATATATATATTATATTGCTCATAAATAAAAGTCAACAAATGTTGGGATTTACATATCATCACATGGCTTATGCCATTGTACCTGGCGGATATTTAATCCTATTCACCCACTCAAGAAGTCTTTGTCATGCTAATTAGGTAATTTTTGCCATTATTTTTTCCTTTTTCGCTTAATTCTAAATTACAGTGACTCTCATCAAAACCTCAACGCTCGTTAAAAAATATCAGGAAAAATGGTTGGAAAACGAGAGCCAACTATAGGTGTGTGCGAAAACAGACTCGGGCCAATCAAAGACCGAACGCAACCGGAGACAAAAGCCGAATACCCGTGTCGAAATCAGACACAAAGTAAGAGGACTTTATCCTCTGGGAATCTACATATCGCCAGTTGATTTCGCAAGTAAACGTACCAAACTTTTATAACAGTGAGAAAAAAGACATTATGCGTTGCCCATCTATGGATTATGTTCAAGTGTAACTGTCATATATTAAAAATAGGGTGCTCACAGTCACAAACATGCATTAGTTTTTAGTTAATTCATTAAACAAATCAGACATTTCTCTTGTGGCTCTGTACAACATATGGTGATATGCTTTATTGTTTTTTGCAAAGGGTCTTAGATAATTATAAACAAGATCGCTGAATGTTATTAGGCCTGACAGTTGTTTAATAACGTATGATAAGTTTAACAAGAAAGCAGATATAAAGTGTAGAATGATGATCATAATCAAGAAACAAATGCTATGTCATACCAGTTTGCTCGTTCTTTCTTTTAGATGTGTATGGGGGGACCTAAACCTTTTTTTACCTGAAAAGCAGAAATTTTGTTTTAAAGCTTTTCGAAAACCACGATAAAAGCTGGATGAAACCATTTAAAAACTTACTATTACAACGACCAGCGTATACTGCAAACTTGATGTGCGTTCGCAAATAAGCAATAGAGGTCACTAAGAAAATTATATTGGTTAGTGAGTACCAATGAAATTATTGGGGGTGTATATAGTAGTATCTTGAATTTTGAGCGGGCTACTATGCTTCCCGCCGATAATTTTGATATTGACAATGACCCAAAACTAAGAATTGGCTTGGTCCAGATTAAAATAATACAGAAAAAGACTAAAAATTTATATAGAAACTCTGCCAATAATTTCTAGGCTAAGAGAAAAAACCAATTGACAGTATGCTGTGCAAAAAAAAAAAGATGGGCAATGTCTAAACATTTACTCAGGGACACTGCTATGATAAAACACCTTGAGCGGCTATTAAATGCTTACCCTAAATCGGTCGCCTTGTGATACGTCATCTCGTGGCTGTTTCTTTTTTTTTTTGTGCGTACATTTTTTTCCACCTTTTTACTTTTTTTTCATTTCTATAAAAAAAAAATGTCGCAAGTATTACCCATTGATAAAAAACAGCTGCGTGCGTGTTTATTATGTTCGTTAGTCAAGGTAAACAAGCGATAAGGAAAAAAAAACAAAGAAAAAACGTCAGTCTCCTATTTACAAACGAACCAAACTATTTTTTTTTGTAGAATGCATCTCAGTTCCGAGCTAATGGATGTGAGAACTGCGAAGAGATTTTACAAATGAGAGGCAGTATGGATCGTGTGACAGAATGTACCAGTGGAAAATTTGAAGGGTAAAAAAAAAAAAAAGCAACTTTTCTTTTTCTTGGGACGCACCTCCCTAAACCCCCATCTTTTTATAGTGCTATTGCTTTAATGCATCCTAAAGAAAGCTGGGTAGCAAGGTGGCAGCGTATTGGTAACAAACAAACAAAACCAAAAATCAAGAAATATCATTAACGTGAATGTAGATAAATTCCAAAAGGGCGTTTATGCCATTGTAGTATACGGAAGAGTGCCTGAAGATGTGGAGGATGATTTAGAACGACGTGGTGTGACATATAGACCTAGAGATGGCAGTGTCAAAGATTAAATTTTTTTTTTTATATATATATGTTTAAACATGTGTTTATTTAAGAAGGAAAAAAGGACTAAATGAGGAGAGTGAAGCAAAAAAAAAAAAAAAAAGAGGGAGAGGGGCTGTAAAGAAGAAAAGGAGGGGGTTTTACGCTAAAAAAATAATAAGGAGGTTATATAAAAAAAAAGGTTTTTAACATCCTACAGTTTCTGTTGAAGTATCACCAGGATGCTGCCACGCCAAGATAGGATGTGATTTATTATTGTTATTATTATTGTTAGCGGTATCAAAGGAAGGTGACGAAGGATGTGGATTATAGGCCGTAGTATTGCTATGACTGCTGCTCGTATTACCATCTCGGATAAAATCAACTAATGTAAAAGAAGATTCACTCGTTGTCGTAGTAGAATTGTTGTTGTTGTTGTTGTTGTTGTTATTCGTGGGCTGCATAAATTCAGTAGTCGAAACTGGAACAACTGGATCCACTGCCTGATACCTTGATCCACGTCGTTCGTGCGTCTTGCGATGTTGAGTCAAGTTATCCGATCGACTAAATGTTTTTAAACATCCTGGATAATTACATTTAAATGGTTGTTCATGCGTATGTATACGCATATGTCTCTTTAAATGTTCTAGGCGTCTAAATCTACGCTCACAACCAAGTTCACTACATGCATGAGGCTTCTTTTGTTCTCCTTTCAATTTGTTACTCGACGTCGTAGAAGAGGAGGAAGAGGATGATATGCTATTATTATTCGTGTGTCGTACAGAGGGAGTAGGACTGTTCGTGTCTTGCAGCATGTGGTAATGTTGTTGCTGTTGATGCTGATGTTGTTGTTGCTGTTGATGCTGATGTTGTTGCTGCTGTTGATGATGATGTTGTTGCTGGTGTTGTTGATTATACATGTAATCTGTAGTCTTGGTGTTATTGGAAGGAGTAGGTAATAAAGGGTATGGATGATGATGATAATAAGGCATGCTAAAGTCTTTTTCTTCTTTCATCAAGAAATTAGCCGTGTGACTAGATGGTTCGGTGTTATTGACCTGACTATTATTATTATTGTTATTCTTTTGTCGGGCAAAGGCCTTCTTTTCATGTGTGCGATAATGTGCATGAAAATTATCACTTCGACTAAATTTTTTACCACAACCTGGGTGGGGACACACATGAGGTCTTTCCCCGGTATGAACCAACATGTGTCTTTTCAAATGTTCAAATCGCTTAAAACTCCAAAGGCAATCTGGGAAATTGCACATGTGCTTGTTTTGTTTGGAAGGTTGCTTTCGAGTAGAACAGCCCGTAGCACCACTACCAGCACCGCCACCAGCACCCGTGGCTCTGTCTGACATTAAACCTCTGTTGGTAGCTGTAGTGGCAGAAGCTACTTGCTGTTGAGGTGGTAATGAGGGTATAGGTGAAGGGTGCAACTGCTGTTGTTGTTGTTGTTGTTGGTGGTGGTGCTGTTGTTGTTGCTGTTGCTGTTGAGGGTGGTGGTGCATAGGATGATGGACTTGCTGTTGGATATGTTGCATAGTAGCGGAATGGTTCATCCAATGATGGTAACTGTCCATGGAATAAGCTGGACGACCGTTGTAAGGGTTAGGGGAATAGGTAAGATCAGCGGATTGTCTTTTATCGAAAGGGTGATGTTGAGAGAGAGCAGGAGTGAGGGGTGGTGAAAGAACAGGGTCGGAATCATGGTGAGGAGGACAGAGAGAGGACCTTCTTGATATCGAATCAAGGCAATAATTGGCTGTTGTGGAATTCATATCTTTATCGTTGTAAGGGTATATAAAAAGAAAAAAAAAAAGTGACAGCAGAACAAAATAAAATAAAAACAACAACAATAATAAAAAAGAAAAAAAAGAAGGGAATAGCAATTCTTTAAGGGCTTTTATGTAATTAACTTTTTTATCATGTCGATCGATGATGGTTCGTAGCTATATTTGGTTATATTGCGTTAAAGGACTGCCCAACACTCTTGCATGAGATCGATTCTAAACGAATCCTATGCTCGTATAGACTTACTCTAAAAAGGTGGGCGTACACAGAAAAAAAAAGTATATCTTTTTTTTTTTTAGCTTGCTCTCCTTTTGTAAAAGCACTAACTCCTTAGTTTCTTGTTTATTGCAGTCGATTGCATATTCGTCATTTTTAATCACGTTGTATCTACTTCACCCCCCAAAAAAAGCATAGAGAGAAGATGTAAATGTGGTTGTATGTATATATTAAACAAATCAAAATATTTATTTATAGTCGTTTCCCTTAACGGAGATCGTCTTGCATCAAACTGTATTTACCGGCAGATATTCTCCTTCTTTTTTTTTTCTTGGTCTTTTTTTTTATTTTCTTATTTATCTCCTCTCTCTCTCTCTCTCTCTCTCTCTTTTTTTTTTTTTTTTTTTTTTTTTTTTTTTTTTTTTTTTTTTTTTTTTTCTGTGACTATTATTGTCATAAACAAAAAGATGCTGAGTAATTCAACAGATTACGCCATTTTTTTCTTTTTCTCTTTCTTTTCCACCGTAAACAAATGTATCCTCCACAAACCACTGAAAAGGCATTGACAGAAACTATCCGAGTGGCAATCGATTGGGCCCTGGCTCACGGGCTCGTTGTACGACCTATGCTTTCCGAGAACCAAGTCGAAAATACGAACGCGACTGTCACTCATGCCCCTTTTGCCCTGTATCCTACTCCTTTTCCCCGCTCCCAGTTTGAACACGCAACCCAATTACAACAACCTTGGAACTCTCTCATTCACCGCATGAGCAGAGACGATGACCTCATTGCTGAAACCATGGAAACGTAAGCTTCTTTTCCTGGCATTCAGTCACCTGGACTCAGTTTTTGTCTCTCCCTCTCTCTCTTTTTTTTTAGCTTATCAAAGTTGGATGAATTCATGAATGGATTATATCAAATCTATCTCCAAGTCAACAAGGAAGGCGTAGCTCAGGTGAGTTATTGTTCGAATGAAAGGAAAGGATAGGAAGGCTGACAATGGAAGAAAGACCGCGAGTTTAGGTATTCACCGTAACGATTATCTGCTTCATGCTAAATCCGGCGCAGATGCAAAGACTGCTAAAATTCAACAAGTCGAATTCAATACGATTGCCGCCAGTTTTGGCAGTCTGAGTACGCGCACAACTCAACTTCATCGGTAAAATAAGGAGGGGGAGAAGGGGGGTGAGTTATAAAAAAGGTTATTTATACATGTGTATATAGTTTCCTTTTAGCTTCTGTAAAGGGATATGCAGGAGATCAAATCTCAATGGATCAACTACCTCAAAATAAAGCCATTCAGTCCATTGCTCATGGCTTGGCAACTGCATGGAAACACTATGGCAACCCCAAGTAAGTCTGTTTTCATGGCAACCTCCCCCTTTCCATATTTAAACTCTTTTTTTGTCCTAGTGCTCGTGTGGTCATGATTGTTCAGCCTGGAGAACGTAACGCCTTTGACCAACGCTGGATCGAATATACCCTTTTGGAAGAGTAAGTGAGCGAAAAGAACGATGTTAAAAAAAATTGCTCATTTTTCTTTGTTAGACATGGCATCTTGCTTTCGAGACTCTCACTTTCAGATATAAATAGTCGTGCTACACTGAGTCCTGACAACAAGGGGCTGCTTATGTAAGTGTTTTAATAGAGAAAAAAATCTTGTTTCAATAACAACTACTAATTGTAAAATAGTGATGGATACGAAGTTGCTGTAACCTATTTCCGTGCAGGTTATGGACCTGAAGATTATCCCACCCAAAAGGTTTGAATCCCGACCACACTTTTTTTTCCCCGCCAACTCTTTCTAAAATTGATTTTTTTTTTAAAAAATAGGAGTGGGATGCTCGATTATTGATTGAACAGTCCTTTTCGATCAAATGTCCTACTGTAGCCTATCAATTAGTGGGCAGTAAGAAAGTACAGCAAGTGTTGGCTGTTCCGGGTCGATTGGAGCGTTATGTGGATACGGAGACGGCTGACAAGATGCGATCCTCATTTGCGGGTTTATATCCATTGGACGAATCGCCGGAAGGAATGGCTGCTTACGAATTAGCTTTGAAGCACAGTGAAGATTTAGTCATGAAACCTCAACGTGAAGGCGGAGGAAATAATATCTATGGTAATGATATCTTGCTTCAGCTAAAGAAATTATCTCCCACTGAGCGTAATGCTTATATCTTGATGGATTTAATCAAGAGTCCTCCCTTGGATAATCTCATGATCCGTGAAGGACGTACTATTACCGGACAAGTTGTGAGTGAGCTTGGTATTTATGGTACCTACCTAGCGTAAGTTTTTTTTTTTTTTTTTTTTTAATTGTTCTTGTTTGTACATTTAATTTTAACTGGTTTACCCAATAGTGACGGGGATAGAGAGATTTTAAATGAAGCAGGTGGACACTTGTTACGTACCAAGGCAACAACTACGCTGGAAGGCGGTGTTGCTGCTGGTTTTGCTGTCATTGATAGCCCCTTGCTTGTCTAAATTATTTTCTGTGCCACCAACAAACATGTCAATCTTTGTGACCCTAAATATAAAAAAAGCCCTTTTTTTCACCACACATATCTGAACTGCAATAAAAAATTAATCAATAAGACTGCTTTTAGCAGCGAAATTAATCTACTCTAACACATTAATTTACGGTGAGTCCACAAAAGTCGGTCGAAGTCTACTTCATTTATTTTCTGAGATTCAAAACTGTCTGCTCAAGCCTGAAGGCTCACACTCTGCGTTTAGTAGCTGTAAGATATTACTACATTGATATTTAACACTTTCTTAAGTCATTGAGGATGCCCTTATAGTTACAGAAAACATAGCGGTCGTAAAGTTCAACAGATTCCTCGCCTTTGTTTCTACTTATATGAAGAATATGACGCTGCAAACATGCTATACAGCTATATAACTGCACTAAACGGTGCTAAGTTAACGGATAAGCCTTAAAGATATAAGAATTTTATTCCAAAAATATAACAACGACTGTACATCTAGTATATCTACAACTAGATTAGTATTAAACGATGTCAGGTTTTCGGATCACAATGAACAATAGACTAATCAGTTCAAATCAGTCGGTCACTATGCCACACACCCATTTGATCTGCCCGGACAGCACCCAGCACCGCAGGGGACTGTGCTTTTTTTTTTTTTTTTTTTTCTTTTTTTACAAGGGGGGCTTACTCGCTGCCCTTCACCGTTTCCTATTTACCAAAAAAAATTTTAAAATGGAAAGTTATTCAGAAATCAACAAGCAACGCATCATTGATCTTAACGCTAAGATTAGAGAGATGATTCAAGAAACAACAGAAATCTTGGTCAAAGAAGAAAATGTCACCAAGGCAGAGGCTGAGGCCTCGATTGGCTTTCATTATACGGCAACCTCTTTGATTTTAGTCAAACGTAAAAGTCCTTACAATATTTTTACTGAAAGACTGGCTGCCGAAAAGAAAGCCGATTCTTCCTCTGGCGACCAACCTCAAGGTAGCTTTTCTTACTATATCAAATGCTCACTTAAATACTAACCATGATTGTTTACATATTAAAAAGGTAGTTTCCAGAGAGAGGCCTCTCAATTGTACCAGGCACTTGGACCGGAAGACAAGGCTGAACTTGTGAAGAGTGCTCGGATCGACTCCAATTTGAGTGAGGACGAGATGCATTTGCGTCATTCCCGGGCACTCAGGTCCTTCCGAGATCACTTGACCGCTTACAATACCATTTGTGGTTCAAACTTCTTGCTGCTCTCTGTCCGATTGAAGCCCACTACCTCGGAAGATGGCTTCCCAACTCCCGTGTTGAACTTGTTTTCCGTTGGAGGTAAGTTGGGGCTGCCTAAAAAGAGTGTTAAAAGTAATTATTAATTTTTTAATATTATCTATAGCGTACTGTAATGGCCTGAAACAAGATTTGGGCCAACAAATCCAGGACAATGTGATGCAACGTCTGGGAGTTGCCCAAAGGGCCAGTAAAAAGGGTACGTATCACTTTGAACTATTTATGGATATGTTACTTACATGACTATTACAATTAATAGCGAGAGTCCACGACCAGAGCGCCAATCTTTTAAGAAAAGAATACAGGGAAAGACTTTTGCAGATGTACCGTAAGTCATTTACTCACTTTGAATTGCCATAACACTAACTATTACTTAATAGAACAACATCCTGGTACGGAAAATGCAAAAGCCTTTCCCTACAAAAAGCTTTGTGATGGAACTGCTGACTTGTTCATGCGTGGTTGGCCCCGGGGCATCCCTATAAAGCACGCTTCAGAGCAAACAATTAGCAACATGAAGGCTGTCCTGAGGGCCGTAAATGGAAACAAAATTTCATTTGTTCTTCCGGAGGAGAGAATGGAAGAACCTCCAAACCCTGATGCCGAGCATTAAAGGTAAATGTTTTTTTGTTTTGTTTTTTTTTGTTTTTTAAAAATAAATTTACTTTTTAAAAATGGCATGTTATATTTGTTTGCGCATCGAATGCCATGAGTCTTTGAAATAAGCACAAAAATGTATGAGTCTTTAAAATAAACACAAAAATGTATACTATTCTCTTTAATTGTGTAAGGCTGGAAGTTAGTTTAAGACTTTAGTAATCTTTCGTAAAATAATGCGAAGACAATATGTTTTATTTGATTTAAAATATGTAAGTCAATTTATTATTGAGCATGATAATATCCCATAAAAGCTTTACAGTAAGCTCTAAGTAAACAATTAAATTTGGACATAGGGGTAGTCCAAAACTTTTGACAAACAACCATATGCTCGCGAGAGTAGCTATTGCTAGAATATATAACACTCAGGGGAGACGTCGAATTAAAAAAGACTTCATGCTCAAAGAACAATTCATAATTCCGTACGTAACGGATCACGAGTTCGAATGTCAAAAATTCCCAGTAGCTTGAGTCACTTTGCCAATGGTTGAGTGATGGGAGAGTCATAATCTGTATGGACTTTTCGAGTTGTAAATGCCATTGTTTAAGGTAAGTACGATACAACGCTAACGAGAACCCTTTGTCCAAAGCCGTGAATTCTTCTCTTGCTGATGTCAAAAGCAATGCACACTTGGGTCTGACTTGTTCTGTTGTACTTTTCTTGTAGTACCTATGGTTAGCTTGTTTCCTTCCACCTAATGAGGGTCTTCCAACATTCGCAGGGGTGGGTGTATTGTGGAGCCGAAGTGCGTGCTTGTTTCTGTTAGATGGCGATGAAAATTCCCTTGAACAGACATGGCAACGAGTTCTATCTATGTCGCATCCGGGTTTGGAATCTCTGGGAATAGCCATTTGGATTATGCGTAGCTATCGATTTGGTTAGTACAATAATAAAGAGGTTAAAAGGTTAGGTTAGAGGTAAAAGGTAAAAGGCGAAAAGAGAAAAAAGTAGTATTTCTTTTATAAACATGTGTACAGATGAACATAAGGGTCAGAATTTTATTTGAGCAAAATGGTGTTGACTAATAGCTATTGCAAAGTACAACATGCAAACAGATCTTCCCCATGTGTATGTTCCTCCGTCTGGGAAATTCCAATGTCTCAAACAGAACGAGACATTCTAACCAGAGATCAACGACATGCAGGGAACATCTATATATCAGCAAACGCAATACACTGTCTAAAGTAAACTATTAAAATTTAGTTATGTTTCTATGAGACGTCAATTTAACAGATTATACTTACTTCATTTAAACGATAGGATCTTGCCGCCTAAACGTGAAACGATAAAGACATTATTGAAGTAAACACGATACTTTTGATACGTTTGGTTCAAGCACAATAGTAACTTGAATACTATGTTAAAACTACCTGATGCTAGAAAGGTGAGATGCCATGTAAGTTAAAAAGTGTAGGGGAGGAAAAAGTAAACATTCGCAGGGTATAGGGCTGTAATCTTTCTAATAGAAAAAAAATTATCTAATTCTATTGGACCGAACAAATGATTCGATTGCGCAATTGTTCATCGATTGGATGAAAAAATTTTACTCTTGTATGTCCGATTTTTTTTTGGGATACCCCCCTCACTTTTTCTGAATTTCCTTTTTTTTTTAAAAAAATGGGCGATCTCTAGCTTTATTTTTAGTACACATGATCATTACTGCTTTTCAATATCAACAAAAACAAAGAATAATAAATGTTTTCAAGTATAAAGATCCAGTTTTTTTATAAGTTATATTCTAAATATACTATTTAAATGTGGATATAATTTAGAGGTATATAATATCATTGGGTTGATCATACAACCAATTCAGTGATTTTTTTTTACATTTCCTTGCAAAATAAATAGGGCCAATCAAATCCAAGGGATCTGCATATCCAGGAAGTGTCTGTATTGACCATTATACGATATTTTCTTAATAAAAGTATACAAAAACCATACAGGTCAAAAGAAATTAAGTTTTATATATATGTGAATTTCAACTGTCTTTTTAACCTTTTGTTTTTGCATCTATTTTGATCATTTTCCGATTTCTTGGTTTTTCGCACTGTAACATTGCAAATTAGTTTTTTACATGCAGAGTAAGTCCCTTCTGATGAAAGTACTCTTTATTTGGTATTTTCTAAAACCTGTAAACATATAGTATATGATATGAGCTTTAAAATAAAAAAAAATATTGTCTATACATGTTTTTATATAAAAAATCCTTAAAAACAAATTATGTATTTTGAAAAATTATGCATAATATGTGGTTATACCTGTTGAAAAAAAAAAAGTATGTTTAATTTTGTATTTTTCAATGCAGTTATACTCTATTTTCTTGTAGCTTTCAGATGGTGCTAATACTTTTAGTGATTGTCTTTCCAGTTGTAGCATGAATGTCAAAAAAGAGCTTCAAAATGACAAATGATCCAAAAAAAAACTTAAACGTATACTATATACATCGCTCAAGCCATGAAACATTTATATATTGATTTAAGTATAGTATTTAATTAATATTGAATGTAATTCGATGGTTTCTTGTAATATGAATTTAAAATAATTCTGGTTTATAGTGTATTCAAATTCGACATTTATAAAATTAAGATTTTATTAATCCTTGCTGAAAAAAAAGTATGAGCCTAAAAAATGTCGTTTTATTAATCCATACTCGGGTGCCGCTTTTTTTTTGCCCGAGCTTAAAATTAAATCTCTGGTAAAAGATCAATTTCCCCGGCGGCATTCAACAAATATGCCCCTTATCATGATCGTACACGAGCCTAAAGTTTGCGCTTTTAATGATCCATGAAGGAATTAAGACATTGATATTAAGCTTGAGCATTTTTTTTATTTATTATATTTTTTTTTATTTTTTTATTGTTCTTCATTATCAACAGCTGCAGTCTCTTCTTCTTCTTCTTCTTCATCGTCTTCTTCTTCATCGTCTTCTTCTTCTTCATCCTCATTGCCTTCCGCTGCGATATCCAGGGATTCCTCATCCTCATCGGCATCAGCGGTCGGATCAAGGAGTCTGGCAGTGTCAGACTGTAATCCAGAGTCAGTAATGGTAGGAATTGCAACTCTCAGCAACACCAGGTGTCGCTTCGAGTGCGTTTTCCAATTATTGCTCTGGTCCAGCTGTCTTACCAAAAAGGTTTTTACACCCTCCAAGAACCGTTTCTCCTCCGCATCATTTGCCCTCTCCAATTCGGCACCATTGAGAGCCAATGCCTCGGTAAGCCTCTTGATCTCCACCTCAATATTGGAGTTCAGGTTGTGTGCTTCACGCTGTTTTGGTATGATATTTTCTTAAGTTAAATTTCAAATGTATCTGACAATAATGCTTTACTTACCTTAAGAAGTTTGATTTCTTCTTCAGCGTTCCTCACACACAACCATGTTTCCGTTAAAGGGTGGAGATCGATCCCCCAAAACTGGCTGTTACCATCCAGGAAAGTTGCGGCAGTTACACCTTCCTCTATAATAAAGATTTCAGTAGTCTAAACTTCGAATAACAATTTTTTACTTACGGAATTCCTGGTTGTAGATGTCCAGGAGGTCATCCAGGAGTTTTCGTTGCTTTCCAAGGGCCTTGCCATGTTGACCTGCAAGCTTTGTACCTTATAACGTATTACAATATTTAGAATTTAAGTATAACAACAAACAAAAAATTAGGACTTACCAATATGTCCAGATTTGAACATCAAGTTCGTGGTAAACTTGTAAGCTTGCAGGTTGGCGCGCATAGCATCCTTGAAAAGCAACTTTTTTCGTTGGACGAAATCTTCCCAAGATCCAAGGGAGAGCTGGGCTGTTTCAGCGGACAAGTCGGCGTAGGCGTGGGGTACGAAATTAGGTATTGTTTGCCTAATTTCATCAAGGACCTTCTCCTGCTTCTTCTCGATGTCTTTGATTTGTTGCATGAAGAAGGTCTCCCCAGCTACCTTGATACTACCATCACTGGCCGATACCGTTAATACACCATCTAATCTGTCAATGGCTGCATTACTGGTACCGGTAGAGTTTTCATACATTTTAACTCTGTGATAAAAAAGACATGTTAAATTTAGATATTTTTAGTGATCGTTTCATTATTACCTAAATCTGAACAAGATCGACTCCAAAAGATAAAATCTTGTTACAGATCCCAATGATGGTGGCAAATCACTCCAGATTTTGCTGCACGACTTGCCGCTTCGAGTCAACGCCAGATGCCTCTCCCAAGCCAACGAAATCTCCTCCTGGTTGACATCCTTCAACTTGATTAATCCTGCCGCCAGGATCTTCTTGGTATTTTTGTACTTCCCGTACAAGACACTTGCTATAAACCAAAATAACGTCGTTAGTGATATGCACCATTTCCTTTACAAAAACAACATCTTACCCATTCCCCATTTTTTTTCCATGTTACGATGGCGGATGGCCAACGTAAGAGTCAGCCTTCTGTTGGCCTGAGACATCGGACGTGTAATGGTGACGAATGGTCTGAGTGAAGACCATAAACGTTCCGATGCCTCGCCGTCAGTCCTGCCGTACGATTCAATGTTTTTAGGATTAAAGCTGGACTGACAGCTAATAACATGCGCATAAGCATGAAAAACGGGGAGTGCAAGAGTGCCGTTAGCAGTCAAGTACGGGAAGTGAGTCTATCATAAGAATACATTAGCATTTATGCATCAACAATATTGAATAAGATGTTACCGTCAACGACTTCTCCAAGACACAAATGATGTCGTACATCAAATTAACGGGCGTAACAAGGCTGTCCTTGTCCTCCTGAAACAGCTCGTGGAGAACTGATAGTGGATATTTGAATCTTCAAAAAAAAAAAAATTAGGATTAGTACATAATGTTTTTGGCATGTTTATCACATACCCTTCACCACTATCCATATCCACCATCTTTAGGGTGAGGTCATGGCGCGCGCATGAAGCTGTAAAAATTCCTTTTACGGGATACAGCTTTGACTTGTATGAGGCGCCATTACCTGCAGCTCTGAATGTGTTCTCATTCATGAGAGCCTATTAATAAAAAAACCATCAGTAACTCTAGTTATAAATTCGCCCGAATATACAATCCTTACGTCTTTGGGAGCTTTTTCCTTCTTATAAAGCTCAACACATTCAGGCTTCACCCAAGCGTTCTCCACGGTGTTGACCAAATTAAGTTGATCAAGAGGACTTGCTTTCGACTTACATTTCATACTAAAGCACCCATCCATAGTAATGAAAATGCGATCCATAGGGTGAATGGAGTCCCTCTAAAAACAAAAGATGGTTATGGTTTCATTTTATCTATAATTTAATACGGAAACATACACTAGGACAAGCAGGACAGCACATCGCCTGATCTTTCAACAAAGATCGATCGTTCACCATTTCTTCTGTCAACAAAATGACCTTGTTGTACAAGTTGAATACGGTCCGGAAGTTGTTCACTGACAAGGATGTCTACCAAAAATATTGGTTAGATATATGAATATTAATTTTAAGACATTAATTACCAGTGGATTTCCTTGCAAGTTGTTATACAACTTTGTAATACCCTCAGAAGAAGACTTCAAGGTGTTTCGAACTTCATTAAAATAGCCCAACAAACCCAAATGAATGGCATTTTTGGGGTCTGTGGGCGAAGCAGGAAACATACCCATCAAAATTAATGCTTCTGCCAAGGGCTTACAGCTGCAGTAACTAACTGATACATCCTTGATGGCTATGTCAAAATTATATTCAGGGTTAGAGTATACTAGTATTTTGTCGAATATTTTGCTCTTTACCATGGAAAAAGTACATTCTGACGGTCTTTGTCAGAAGTACTTTTTCACTACCACATTGGCAATCGATTGCAACTGGAGAAACAATCTCGGTGGATGGCAAGCCACCTTGCTGACCAACAAAAACAAGGTAGTTAACGCACAAGTTGTTAAGCACATTGCCCCACTTATTGGCTAAAACCTCCAGTTTTCTCTGGTACCTGATGGCCCTTTCCTTCTTGGCTTCAGCAGGACTGACTTTCGCAGGTACAGCCTTAACGATAGGTACAGACGAACGGATACGGATTCGTCGACGCTTGCGAGGTGCTGGAGCCGGTGTAGGGTCCATGGTGCAATTATGCAAGACGACGGTCGTATTGTTGTCATCGTCTGCTGGGTATTCAGACATGGGGTCGTAACTCGGTGCCTGAGCTTTTTGACGTGGTTGGCGTCTTGGGGGAGGAGAGGGTTGAAATGAAGCGATTTCACTCTCTGTAAGTTCGTAACCGGGATTCAAAAGCATTTGTCGCTTAAATTGTTCCATTTCGCGCCATAAGGCGATTTTCGATTTTCCCATTGTAAAGTTTTTGTAATAAGGTGAAAAGGAAGTGGCTTTTTTTTTATTTGGACAATTTAAAATATCAATGGCGTCCCTTAAAAAAAAAAAAAAAAAAAAAAAAAAAAGAAAAACTGAGATATGTCGATTGGATAATGTACCTTATATCCAAATCATACAAAATAAAAGATTGTTTTGTAAAGTCTTATCTGTTAATGAAGCAACCTGTTAAGGCAGCTTTACAGCTGTTAAACGTTGATTACGCATGTTCAAAGTCGTCATTTAAGGATGAAAAAAACTTAAAATACGGAACTAATTTAGTACTTCTTGTAGCTTTCATATCTCTGAAATAAACTACCATTAGTATAGCAATGTCTTACCTATTGTTGATGCACCTTGGAGCTATTAAACGCAGAGAGTGTGTGGTCAGGCTTAAGCAGACAATTTTAAATCTCAGTGAAAGATAAGTCGACTACGACCGACTTTTCAGGACTGGCAGTAAGTTGTTCTATTGGGTTTTATAATTTACACGCTGAAAAGCAGTCCTTTTGATCAATTTTTTATTGCAGTTCAGATACTTGAGGTGCTTTTTTTTTGTTCGGACTCTATGTAATAAAAGCTGAGATATAAAATTAAAATATAAATACACGTGTAAAAAAAAAAAAAGAGAGAGAGAGACTCCACGCGGCAACAATGAAAATAAAAAAAAAAGTTACTGAGGGTAGACAACTCTAAGCCACGAGGGGGTTGCGGGGGTGTTCGGTTTATAATCACGACAAAAGCGGCCCCCGCCAAGAAAACGTGAAATTCAAGGGAGAAGAAAAAAAAAAAAGTACGCGCGCGCGCTATCTAACCCCTCCTCCCAAAAGAGCGGCATAATTAAAAAGTCTTTTTTTTTTCAATGGCAGAGAGAAGTAAAAAAAAAAAAAAAATGGATACATGTTTCTCTCCTGTATAAGATATAGAAAAGAAGAACTCCTAAAAGTAGTTGTCTTGTACCACCGTATGTGAAAAAGGTCACACACCTTTTTTTTTCCCTTTCTTCTCTTTTTTTTTTTTCTTGTGGTCTCTCTCTTTTTCTTTCTTCTATATCACATATTATAATGGTAATTTAGTCAAATAAACAAAATAAAACGCCCTTTTTGTACTTTTTTCTCTAAAAAAAACAACCCAAAAAACACACAAAAATATTAGGCCGACCAACTTACAGAAGAACAAATTACAGAGTTCCGTGAAGCTTTCAAGTAAGGATGAGAAAAAAAAAAAAACTTAAAAAGTGGGCATGAGTTAACCTTATTCTATGTAGCCTCTTTGACAAAGATGGTGATGGTTCCATTACCACCAAGGAACTCGGTACTGTTATGCGTTCCTTGAATTTAAACCCTACCGAAGCTGAACTTCAAGACATGGTATATTTCCCCTCTCCATCTCGTGCCTTCCCCCACTTCCTTTTTTTAATGGCTCAGCCCTCTTATTTTTCTTTACATCTTTTTTCCATCTTGTAGATTAACGAAGTTGATAGTGATGGTAACGGTCACATTGACTTTCCTGAATTCTTGTCCATGTTGGCTAGGTAACCCTATAATTATTTATGATAACACGCTAGTTGCTAAGCACCGGTAAAAAAACATAGAAAAATGAAGGACACGGATTCCCAAGAAGAAATCGAAGAGGCCTTCAAGGTTTTTGATAAGGATGGTAATGGTTATATTTCTGCTGCAGAGTTACGTCATGTCATGACCTCGCTTGGTGAGAAATTAAGCGAAGAAGAAGTTGATGAAATGATTCGTGAAGCTGATGTTGATGGTGATGGTCAAATCAACTATCAAGAATTCGTTAAAATGATGGTAAAAAACAACTCTTTCTTTTCTTTTTTATTTATTTATCCAACTAAAACGTTTGTTACTTTAGATGTCTAAATAAAAAAATAAAAAATCTTTTTTGTGATGAAATAAAAAAAAAAAAAAACATTTTTTTTTATGCAGTAATGTTAAATGAATTGACATATTCTACACGATATTTGTTATCATCGGCAATTGGACCTGAGAAAAAAAAAAAGTACGTGAATAATAGCCCCCCTGAAAATCCCTCTTTTTTCTTTCCGCTTACGATTGATAGGAGTCCATAAAGGATCTTCTTTGAATAATCGCATAGCCTTGATGTAATTATTTTCATCTGTCGTGAAACGATGATAGATACCAGCAGGCTATTTTTCCCCATTCTTTGTTATTAGTTTTACTTGATAAACAATAAAAAGCCAAAACATAAAAACTTACCAAAATAATCATGTCGCCCTTGTCCAAGTGGATACGGATCCAAACGTCACCTTGATCACGCACGTCAAAGAACCCAGACCCATCCAAAATAAAACGGATCTCCTCATCCTCGTGAAGATGTCTAGCAAATGATGTGATATTCTTTAGTCTTTTCTTCCTGCAGTCTACATAACGTCACTTACTCGGCAAAGAACGACTTTACCTTTTCTTCATACACTGGGCCCATAGCCTCGGGAGATACCACAATCTATTCGCCACACACACATATATATATATAAAGTTTAATTTTTCTCTCTTTCTCTTTGCATGTCCTTTTCTCTTTATTTACAGTGTCTCGGTTCTTGTAGCTTCTGTTCTTGGCAATTTCATCAATTTGCTCAATGCCATTAGGGCCTTCAATGCGCCAGTACAAGACACCGACTTTAGCTAAATCCTCGACAGTCTTTTCAATGCCGGTATCATGGGCTGCACGTTGGTCAGCAGTATCCTCTGAATCGTAAATGTAAGCTCTCATTCTTTAGGTTATATCAAACTGGGAAGAAAGAAGGAAAAAAAAAAAAAGAAAAACCCTTCCCAGTTAAAAAGACATGTTTAAAACTCTTTGTTTTGATTGGCTAAAAATGACAACAACCGAGATGAAAATTATAAATATATGTTTTAATGAATAGATAGATGTTATAGACAAAAAATATTAAGAATCCATTGCATGTTCAGCAAGCGCATTCAATAGCAAGGAGGAAGCATCGGGTTCTTGAGTCTGATGAATGACCTTGTTGACGGTCATGGATCCTAATTTATGTGTAGATAGTTTGTTTAAATAGGGTAAAAGTCGTGGACATAGCACTCGGTATCGTCCGGGAAGTTCAGAAGTGTCTAAAAGCCACGTCAGTAAAAGCACGCCATTTGCATTCGTAGTCAATAACACTGTGTTTTGTACAATCGCTGCTGCCACATACACCTGTTGTTCCTTTGTCACCATCGAATTCTCCAAAATGGCTCTCACCGCACGCGCCCCGAATCTGCCTTGCCCAATCTCCCAGCACTTATCCACAATCGCGTCAAATATATACCCGTTCTGCGTATACCCTTTACGTAAACAGCATTGTACCACATAGTTGCCGAATTGGTCTAGCAATAATAATGGCACATACGGCGCTATATGTTGACGTACAATCGCCACTTGTTCTGGTGTATTTGCATAATCAATAATCTTTTGCGCTGCCCACGTACCGTTCTTGTGCACTCCGATCGATGCTAAATAGGGTGCTATACGTTGCAGCATTTGTAGTTTAGTCCCCTCTGAGCAATATTCAAACAATTTCTGAATCACCGTGTTGCCAATATAGTCTGCCATAGAAAGTAAGTACTTACATATCTAAACACACACACGCACACACACACACACACACACACACACACACACTTACCACTGCATAGTTCAACCACTTCTTCCATGCATTCATGAGCAATGCCTTCAACTTCTTCGGGTGACTGTTGTTCGTCGTTTTCCAAACGCTTTCGCATCTCACGCAAACGCAAAGGCTCTAATTTGCGGTCACCGTTTAATTCGGGTACGGGAGGAATGACAGAGAAATAAGTAATGGGGACACGATCGGCCTTGATTTTTTCAGAGGGATGAGATAAACCCAACTGTTGCATGATAAAGAGTCTTTCGGAAGCAATAGCTGAGTAGAGACTAGGCGGTGTATTATTACTAGTGGTATTACTCATCATCATACTGGACATCATCATGGCTGTAGTCCATTGTGCGTTTTGATAGGTTTCGGAACCCCCCATGGAGGTGTTGGTATGATTAACTGAGGTAGGCGGCGAAGGGTTGGAAGAGGAGTTGGATAAAGAGGGTTGGGTATCTTCCTCTTCTTCGTCGGGATTATTGGGTGGTACTTTGGCAAATCCAATACGAACAGCTCCCGTACCAGGACCAAGAATCTCCTTGTTTTGAAGACTCTTTCTTGCTCGCACCGCATCTTCTTGGTGATCAAAGTTGATAAAGCCACAGTTCTTGTGTGATAAAACACGTACTGATTCAATCGCTCCAAACGCTTGAAATATCGTACGTAAAATCGCTGGATTCATATTGGCAGGAATATTACCGACCCCTAATAAAAAGAAAAAGAAAAGTTATTAAGTTCACATACTAAATCATCATACGCATCATAAAACACAGCTTACAAAGGGCGCGCGTAGGTCCTTGTGCGTTAGGCCCAGCTTCATTGGTCAATGCCATGGCAAGATTGACATCGGCCTTACCAAAGCCTACTCTGACAGGTGTGCCCGCTAATTTCGAACCCAGTCTTGACTCTAAATCGTTTTTGGCAGCAATAGCCGATTCCACGGTGGAAAAGTTCACAAAAGCGCATTCTTTATCCGATAAGATTCTGGCGCTTTCTACTTGTCCATAGGCAGAAAATAATTGTACAAGATCCGGTACACTAATACCAGGATTAATATTACCTAACCAAAGTGCACGCGACGGTATTTGTGCTTGTGCAGAAGAAGGTGAATCCGCTCCGTCTGGCTGACCATAGTATTCCTTTTGTTTGATTTTTTTTTGTTATATGCATATAAATAATTAATTAAATGTGTCGCTCAAACCATAATTATTTGTCATGTTACGTAGTTGTCTTCTTCATGCAGGCTGTCATTTAAATCCACCAGATTGTTGCTGCTGCGTGACGATCTTAATGGGGTAAAACGCGTACTTGTATTCATGCTACTGTTCATATCAAAGGGAGAAAAATTATCCACCATACCCAAACTAATCGCACGAGGGCGATGCAATACACTAGTTCTGGTATGAGGTGAAAACGGACTAAAGCGCATCGCATCATTACCAGTCATTGTATAAGCTCGAGTACGACCCTCATAACCTTGCTTTTCTGCTGCGGCTGATCCTTCTCCTTCTTCTTCTGTTCCATCTATTTCTTCCTCGTCATCCAATCCTAATGATGCCAGTGTGGAAGCAATCGTATTCGAAGCATTTTCATCAATAGGACTGGACGGATCATAATAAAACGGCGCATACGTCTTTTCATTTTCATCATCATTGGGGAGTGTCACAGACCCAGAACGATGACGTGAAATCAATCCAATATTCGGTGTTGTAGTTACGTTGTTATGGATCGCTATGGGATTCGTGTTGTTACTCGTGGCGGCTGTTGTATTCAAAGTCAAGTTGGAAAATAAATCAGCATAAGGAAAAGCTGAAGATTGAGATGGCATCGTATCTGCACGCGATCTACGTAAAGGTGAAGAAGTTGTCAAATTATCATGAAATGATACACGACCACTACTCGTCGGATTGTCTCCGTTATCCATGCCATGGATTAACCTGCTTTTTTTTTTTCATTTTGTCAGTCACTTTTTTTTTATTATTACGCTTTTTTTTTTTTGGTTTTTTTTCCCAGTTTTTACCTGTTGGACAAGGGTGACGGTGTATTGTTGGACTTTTGAAGTAAATTTAGGTGTTTACGAGTATTCTGTCCGTCGTTCACCCAAGTAAAATCCATATATTACGATAATAAGATATGTGAGAAATAAAAAAAAATAAAAAAAGAGGGAAAACAAACAACAACAAAAAATAAATTTTCACTCTCCCAAAAGAAAAAAAAAAGAGAGCCCAAAAATGTGACAGCTTAAGTGTACCACATATACGCGCGCTTAAATATTTATCCGCCAAAAAAGCTTTTCAGCATAAATGGACCCCATGCACTACAACATTTACATGATAACGTATTCTTTTATTCTCGTTTATAAATCATGAACTATTCTTCACATTAGTGTCTCTATTTTATGGTCTCAAAAAATTGTCTGGTTCAGAAGAATATCAGTTTCTTGGGGGTAACTCGCTCCATATTCTAATGTATTCTGATGCGAAAAGAGACCTCCTGTGCTTTTTGCTGCGATTTTAATGTTTTGAGCGAGTTGAACTTGAAATTCCCATATTAAAATTTGTGTCAGGGTTTTATGGGCAATGTCTAGAACTCAGTATTTTTTTCAAACGTATTTTTTAGAATCACGCGATGGTCTACACATCGATTGACATGCCATATCATCTAAACTTCATAGGATGATCGTTTTCTGTTTTCCATAAAATCTGCTTCGCTGTCATTACAAGCTACTACTGGAATGCAGATAGACAATTACTAAGCTCTGACTTGCTTGGGAGATAAAATAAACAAATGAAATCATCCTGACATAAGCTTGTTTGTCTATAAATAAAGCTGGCTCACACACTTTATCCTTCTCCTTCTCTTTTCCCTTAACATACTTCTTTCATCGTATGAAAGTAACCGATCACGTAAAAAGGTTTGTTTAGTAGTGACTCTTGTTCCTTTGAAAGAAGCTAAATTGAAAAAGATATATAATTGTGATATTGCGGCTGCGGCTAGTCTTTGCTATAGGAGGGCAGAGTTCTTGAGTTTTTGGAACTCACGAATCGTGAATGGCTGTGATTGCACTGTAAATAGGTGCAATCATACTGGCTTGCTGGTCTTCTGGCCAGAATTTCTGTAAATAGTATAAAAAAAATATGTTTGAATAAAATACGGAGGTCTAGACATTTCCGTTTTATGTGTGCGTCTTTTTTTTTCTTAACATAAATTGAAATAGATAAAATACGACATCTTTATCGACAAAATCTTTAAACTTAAGCTCGTCGGACGGCCACAATACATTATCGATTACTGGGATAGACGCGACGACATCTTCGCATTCAATAAAGTGTATGTGAAAGCATTATATCCTAATGTGATTCAATAAATATTCAATGTCAAAATAGTGGTATATACCAGCAATATCCATCCCCGGAGTATATGCCTCCTCTATCAAGCCTCCTGTATGGACCTTGATATCATGGAGAATACTTGTATTAACTCGTATATTCCTGTTCAGTCTCATAGTCGCATCATCATCTGATGTATCCACAAGCTTCAACTGATATTGAACTTTGTCAGCATGGATTCTGACTTAGAGGCGTTCAGCCATTATCCAGCAGATGGTAGCTTCGCGGCATTGGCCTTCTCCAACCTCGATCAGCTCGTCTTTTTCTTTAATTTCCGACAAACTGATTTCGTTTTGGTCTCCGACCAATCTTCGTTTTTTCATTGACTTGCCACTTCCGGCTTTTTTGAAGGTCACACCATCACCGCGTTTTTAGGGTCCTCGATTCGAAAATTGCCAACATCCATCACAGATAAATACAAGACTGTTGTCTCAAAAGACATATTTATACCAACAACAGAAAAAGCATTCATAAAAGATATAAGACTTTTAAATCAATACATCAAGACACATTCTGCAAGACAATGGATGCTCCTTAGCGAGGAGTTTACTTCAAAAGCATATATTCCCAATCATCCAATTTCATTTCCTGTAGAAAATATCGTACAAAGAGGAGCTTCTTTGTTGTTAAGAGCTTTTACGTATAAAATTCTACCTCGGGAAGAAATTGCTGAAGTAGATTCCAGATTTAAAAACTCTGTTACCAAACTGACAGAATCAGACAAACTGGTAAGGAAATATATTACGGAATTAAATAGCAAGGATCAGCTCGTAATCAGTGAATATGATCATGTACAGTTAAAAAAAGACATGTTATACATTTATGAAAACACACTTGCTGGAGCCATTAAACACAGAAACAGAACATTGGCATTACAAATTGAACAAGAATATAATTTAGTTTAAATAAATAACTTTATTATAAAAAAAAAAAAATTGAACTTCTCCTAGTTCTCAAAGTAATGCCAAGTACTTTGATTAACAGAGTCAACCACGAGAAGGTGGAAGTTCATCTGACTCCAAAAAACAGCTTCCAGATCTCCAACAAAAAGATGTTGGGTGGTATTTGTCAGCAACATATTGTAAAAGCAACTGTGGCAAGTCACTTGAACTCATATACAGGCGTGTGAACAACCTGTATCAATCCACTTTCACTAGAAAACTTCAAGACCACATTATCATGCTCAGGCTGCGGCCGTCTGGTCTAATACGGACGTTACCCCGTAGTAAAATAACGCACTGTGTAAAAGTCCTCTTCCGCAGCAAAGAAGAAAAAAGATTTTTTTTTTTACGTTTATATAGATACATACACAAAACTTACTCACACAATCTCCTCTTACAGATTTAACGCCATCATCAATTCTTCGAGAAAACCAATACAAGGCTGCAGGTCTGATATGAAAAATAGATCCAATTACAACGATTCCCATGACTAAACAATAACGTAGGTGAATCCTTAGGTGGCACATGCCACGAATGAGTCGGAATCACTTGTTCGGATTCTCAGCAATCCCCGAGACATATTGGAAGTATGTTAAGGGTGGATTCCACAACGATGTCAACCTCATCGACGCAATTCTTGAATCCCTTCCAACGAACAAACCATAAAAGTCCATCCCCGAAAAACTGAATCTCATGATCAAATGGCAACCTATCTGGACTACCGATCTCCTCAACATTCTCTTGTACTAAGTTGGGTAATTGATATTATCGTAAGCTCATGTTTAACGTTCGGTAAAGAAAAGAATAACAGTCCATAAATGAATAAATATATTAGTGTTACATGAATTATGACATAAATGTCAAAAGGTGAAAGATGATAAATTACTGCAATTGTCGGAGTGTAAGTATGTTATCGTAAATGTGGTGTATGTACATCTCGAAAACAACACAAAAAAAAACTTTGTCTTTTTAAGCATGTTGTGGTACGGAAAAATAATCATTGAGAACCCAAATAAACTAATATAACCAAAATATTTGAATGAATAAAACGTTCCGGAATTTTGAAAGCCCTCATACTAGTATGTTGTGCTAGTACAGCTTTACACCTGTAGCTCATACTACTAACCGATTTTTTTAAGAATGACTCTGGTATACCGTGCCATTCATTGCAAGTAACTGCTTCTAAAATATTGATGTTTTGGATTTGATTGATAGTTATCTAAGGCTTTCTATGCTTATCTACAAGTATTCCCAGACTTACTCGATGGGATTGGGGTCTGGGCTTTGCGCAGACCAAAAATCGAACCCGTCAACACCACATTTCGTCTTGTACCAGTTTGAAAATCTGCCAGTATGACAGGAAGTGCCGTCTTGTTGGATGATAACTAGGTTCCTAAATGCTTCCTGGCTTACATTTTTGAGCCAGGGGAGGAAGTGATTGTGCAAAAAGGCAGTCTAAGTCTCTTGATTGTGATGCCTTCATGACAACAAGAGACTTTAGTTACTCAACCTAAATAATCACTGAACCGTTGCCAAATTACACAGTCTTTTAAACAAGGTCTGAGTGATACTTTTTCCACTCATTCTCTGATCATTCAGACCCTTTCTACTTTGATGCCGAACTTAGAATTATTCGACCAAATAACGTTTCCCGCTGTTCTAGTGTAGAGCTCATTTTATCATTTGCCCTCACCGTTTGATGTAATCAACGATTGTAGATCTAGGTATTGTCGCGGAAAGTTAAATGCTAGCAGGGCAATGATCTTCAAATCGTCCAATAATCGAACCATAAGTGTAATTATCGAGCCACAGACGACGATTAAGAGTGTTGTTAATCCTTTCCGTCAAAAGTATATTTAGTTTCAATATAAAAGAGGCTTTATTTTTGGTGCATTAAAAAAACGCAAAATAGAAACAATGGGAACCAATTCGCATCCTCAATGTCGTATAGCGAATGCGGTTGGTTAAGAGGCAATGTCAGTTCGCGGGATACTCTCATCAAGTAATAGAAAAAATATTGTGAATACTCTACTACCGCAAGATGATAGCATATGTCAAGGCAAGGATAGCGATCAAGCCCTAGCAAAACTGATCCAAGCAGTTACTAACAAGTTTTTCAAGTCCTTCAGCAAGTTAACTATCAACCATGGTCTCCTTTCGGACAAGCTTGGTTTTCCAAAAACAAATGAACTTTAACCCAATTTTTGGTATAAGTCAAGATTGATGAAAGCCAAGTTCAAAAGCCCTTTTTCTTGCTTCGAGAAAGAATAAAATTAAAGTATCTCTTGTAAAAAGAAAAAGAAAACTCAAAAAAAAAAAAACGTCTCATGATGGAAGAAGATTGATTAATAAGACGTTATAGTTTGTTTATTATATTCTTGGCGCTTTTTATTTTTGGGTTTCCTCTTATTGACATTGATTAATTGATTGCATGAACTGTTCGATGTTTGTATTCTTATGAGAGACTAGTTATGTAATTAAACCTGATGTTACAAGATCTTGTAAGCGTCTCGGCTTTGGTAATCACAGACCCGTACACTTCCCGATAAATCATTACCAATTATGCATGAAAAGTATAGTAGTACATCTTATTTAAAGAGCCAATTGAGGGCAATAATATTTTCCAGATTGATTGATGTCTAAAAGATTCTTCTAATATGACATGTTGTCAATGAAGAAATCAGTTAGCAACATTGCGCTGATTCAACTATATGTATATGAACACTCTTTTTTACCTTAAAAATAACGAGTCTCCATTGTTTGATCCGGTTGCATAGTTTCACCGTTTTTATGAGCCCAGCCTCCTCTCTCCAAAATCACCAATCACATGTGACGTCGGTGTTTTTTTTAAGAGCAATTTCTATTTGTCATATGGTTTCCCATGAGCCAACCTAACCCAATTATTATTTTATTTTTATTTTTCTTTTTTCCCTCTACACATTTTTATATATATAAAAAATCTCCATCATGCCTTCCCCGCCAAAGCCTTGGGAAGTCAATAATGCCAATAGTGGAACTGCCGTGGTGAACCCGTCCAATACCATCACGACAGCTTCGAATGTGCCAGATGTACCTGCTCGATCCTCAATAAACGATTCACTCACTACTCCCACCAGACCTGCTACAGGTATAGAAGCATTTCTTAATTTAGACAAAAAAAAAAAAAGTGTGACTAATGCTAAATAAATATAGGTTACGGCTCAACAGGTTATGGCTCAACAGGTTATGGCTCTACCGGCTATGGCTCAACAGGTTATGGCTCTACGGGCTATGGCTCTACCGGCTATGGCTCTAGCGGGTATGGCACTACAGCCTATGGATCCTCAGGATATGGAGGCTATGGTGGTATGGCCTCACGCTATGGTGGATATGGTGGTGGATACGGTGGTGGATATGGTGGTGGATATGGTAGCAGTTACGGCGGCAGTTACGGTGGCATGAATCGATATGGAGGAGGAGGATTCGGTCGTATGGGTGGACCTGGCGGCCCCGACGAAATGGGACTTACACAACGTATGGAAATGGGCACACGATCGACGTTTGAAGTAATTGAGAACATTGTGGGATCTTTTGGCGGATTTGCACAAATGTTGGAATCGACGTTTATGGCGACCCATTCCAGTTTTATGGCCATGGTGGGAGTGGCCGAACAATTAGGGTCACTTAAGAATTATCTGGGCCAAGTGTTTAGTATCCTTGCCATTTACCGTCTTGTGCGAAAGGTGATGGCTAAAGTGACGGGCCGTCTACCTCCAGGAAAACCCATGGAGATGAATGTGATGGAATTCCAACAGTTTGAACAACAAGCCAAAGCACCCAAGATGTCTCGTAAACCACTCATCATCTTTATGCTGATGGTAGTGGGTCTTCCTTACATGATGCATAAATTAATCAAATTGATCGCCTCCAGTCAAAAGCTCCAACAACAACAGCTTGCTTTAAATAACCCCAATGCCGTAGCTGCCGCTAGTGGGATCGATCCAGCCAAACTTGAATTCGCCCGTGCTGTTTATGATTTTGCTTCCGAATCACCTTCTGAACTCACGTTAAAGAAGGGTGATATTGTGGCTATCATTTCCAAGACAGACCCAACCACCAATGCAGTCAGTCAATGGTGGCGTGGACGTCTTCGTGATGGTACGATGGGTATGTTTCCTGCTAACTATGTCGAAATCATTCAAAAGCAACCAAACAATACTGTAGAAGAGGCAACGGTTGCTTTAAAGGCCATTGAGGAACCCAAAAAGCTTGTCTAAACCCCCCCCCAATCTCCCTTTTACCAAATTATATTTATTATTATTATTCCCCCTCCCCTTCACCCCCTTCTTTCTTATTATTCATTTAATTTGACGTAACACCTTATTTGTATTATACTCAACCCCTCTTTTTCTTATTAAATATACATAAATTACCTTTTTTTCTCTCTCGTTTTTGCACCTTTTTCCCGGGTGTTTACTTTTAAACAAACATGCCGCAAATCATGCCGTATCACATGGACAAAAAAAGGAATTATAGCAGGAACGAATGGGCTAATCGAACCATGGAATTTGTTTATTTTCCATATTTATATAGATCGCAATAGGAATTTTTATATATGGGAAAATATGCTTCTACATTTATAGCTACTTCCTTATCTTGACTGAAATTCTAGTTCTTAATAATTTGTAATTGAGTCCTCACTGTTTTCCCTCGACTTTTACACTTCTTGCTTATGTTAAGTCTATACTTTTCATTTAACTAACCAGCAAGCCAGTATGAGCACACGTATATACAGTGCGATCCCTACCATTTGCAGTCCTTCCATCAACTGAGCGTCTAAACCCCTAAGAACTCAACCTAGGAGGTCACCATCCTATAGCAAAGACTAGCCGTAGCCGTAAGATCGCAAAAATCGCAATGTATCTTTTTTTTTAAAAAAAACAAAAGGAGCTGATAATTTAGTGTTTCTTGAAAAAACAAAAGTCATTATTAAGTAACATTGATTACTTTCATATATATACATATATATATATAAAAAAAAAAAAAATAAGCATGAAGGGAAAAGAAAAAAAAAAGGAGAAAAAAAAAAGTGCGTGAACGAGTCAGTCTACAAACAACTTGTCTTTTGTTTTTATTAAATTACGCTACCGACTTATTATAATGAGAAACAATCGAACTATGGTCGAATTTACCCTGATTGATGCAGCAGATAAATAGACAAGGACAACAAGATTATGTATCATATTGTTGTATCGGGCACGTTTATTGGAACCGTTCAGACAGCAACTTCTCTGCCGCTGTGGAAGCCAAAAGTCAACAGCAAGTATGGAATACACCATCAACACGTTAATTTTGACACTGAAAATAAGTATGATCGGGACTATGGCAGACGGAAACTGAACGAGAGCTGTGGATGGTAATAAAAATTTTGTTGGAAGATCTTTTAGTACCATGCCAAAGGCAATCATGAGTACTCCGTTAAAGGGAAAAACCGACAATATGTACTGTTAGGTTCGAGACACATCTGATCACTCAATATCTTTATTATGCTATCTAAAAGCTGTATATTTAGCCATACCCAGGATTTTTGTTTTGTTTTGCTGATCTTTAACGCTATACTCCCAGCCCAGAGGCAGCAGTAGTAGTAGGCCTCGAATCATTTGAATTGCGTTGGGTAGTTAGGGTATTGGTTTTACTACATGTTTTGTAAACATTTGGCTCAGCGTGACAGAAACATTCATATAAGTGGGGAGAGGACGCTGCATCGCTATATTTTGAAAAAGGTTAATTTTATTAGGAATATACAAGAGAATGTGTCCCATGATGTTTGTTTTTGACATTCCGACATTTATTTATGTTTATAAAAAAGAGAAAAACGCCGTGCGGGAGGGGGGGGGGATTGAGTGTGTACAGTAAAAGGAGAGTGTGTATGTGTGTATATAGTAGTTACAATTTAGAAAGTTATTATGAAATATAGTAGTGAATGAACAAAGGGATGGTGATACATAGTGTTACATATAAGGGCATAAAAAGAAACATGATGTTGTCAAAACAAAACAAAAAAAAGCTGGTATAAAGTGTAATAGCAAGGTCTAGCTGACTGTATGTGCGGGGGTGAATGATGCGTCTCTTGTTTAAGTGAATGCAGAGAGAGAGAAAAAAAAAAAGCTTATTTCTTCAACCATGGATGCGAGCTCACGTCTTTCAAGGTGATTCGGTCTACGGGATTTTTCTCCAATAATTTGTCAATTAAATCCGCTAATTGGGGATCCACTTGATCAGTGTGAGAGATACTAAAAAAGATAAGGTTAGCGGCGGGTTGTGGCACAAGATCAATTTAAATACATACGTTTTGTTCTGAATATCTGCATACAAGTCCAATAGACTTGCTTTTTCGAACGGTAAATGACCATAGGCCAAACAATAAAGAGTGACACCCATGGACCATAGATCGGCACTGGTAGGGGATCCTTGCACTTGGTTGCGTGGAACTAAAAGTAAGACGTGTGTTTAGTGAATGTGAACTATTTATACTCCCACCCTGTCCTAATCGACGACAGAAGGGGCGCTGCATTTGCATTATGTACCTTTTTTCAAGAGCTCAGGTGCCATAAACGCAGGTGTACCTGTCGTATAGCCAAGTGATTCTGTGACAATAGTGGCGTTACCGAAATCGATCAATTTGACGATATTCTCGTTTGATAATAGTAAATTTTGCGGTTTAATATCTAAATTTAGAATGAGTATTTTTATAATATATAAATCGGCATTCTTCTTATTACCTCTGTGGATAATTCCGTTCTGATGTAAATGGGTCACTGCAGCCACTAATTGCTTGAAAATAATGCGGCATTTTGTGTCAGAAAGTGCCTTTGTTACAGAGTGAGGTGTGACATCCATGACAATGCCATTTTCAGCATATTCCATTACTGCTCATGATTGAATTAAGGGTCAGAAAGGGAGATTTTTTATGCAATTTTACCATCTATTTTTGCCTACCTATAAAGATGGAATCATTGTATTCGACGTCTTCAATCACCTCGACAAATTTAATAATGTTTTCATGTGGAGCTAATTTCTTTAACAGATTTGATTCTTCGATATAGAGTTCTTTTATTGTTTCATTGTCATGGTGATTGAGTTTTCTCTTTTTGGATTGTGCGATGCCTAATAAGGTCAAAGTATCGTCTAAAGAGGTGGAGGAAGAGGTGGATGAAGGTCTGCTTCTTCTACCGGCAGGTCCTGATTGACGCAGTAATTCGGAATGATATTGACGTTGAAGTTTCGATTTGCTGAGCTCTTTAATGGCCTAACAAAAAAAAAAAAATTGAGTCACATGCTTCCCCAAAAAAAAAAAGCTTATAAATATTTACATATCGGACATTGGTTTTGGTGTCTACCGCAAGATGGACAATGCCCGAAGCGCCTTGTCCGATCTCATGTAGTAGTTTGTATTTTCCATTTACGGTGCGCTTATGTTGTGTTTTCGACTGTTTCCAACGACGATGTAATTGTAATGTATTGAACCAGCGTGGCATAGTGTGATATGTAAAAGTAAAATGAGAGAGAGAAAATAAAAAATAAAAAAGTAAATAGAGAAGGGGAAAAAAAGGAACAAAGTAAATAAAAAGGTTTCTTTTTATACTAAAATCTAAAATTAATAACCTTCTTGGCGTATATACACAATGGGATAAAAAAAGAAACAAGCAGCAGTTTTTTAATAATAGAGAAAGAAGGGGTGTGTGTGTGTGTGTTTGTGTGAGCACCAGTAAAAGCTCCTATTTTCTTGGGGTGGCCCCCCTTTTTTGGTCTTCCTCTCTCTACTCTACCCCCCTTGACCTCTTAAAACACACTTTCATCATCTGTTTGCCACGCGATAAAATAACTTCTATATCAGGGTCGGTTCCGACGCAGTTTGTTTGGTTATCTATTTATATAAGTTTGTATATAAGCGTTTCGCACTTAATAATACATTATATAATAAGGCACAGACCTTTATTATTTCTATAATAAACATGCATTACGTCGTCTTGCATTCCTGCCTACTAAAAAAGAAAAATTATCAAGTGATTGCTTTTCTTGCTGACATTACCGAGTTTGACTGGTCCTCTTTACACATGCATGTTGATATCAACTAGCCTTGGTATGTTTAAAAAACCCTAAAATAATTTTTTTTAGACTAAACATCTGTTTCAAGACTTTCTTGGCATAAGTTTGACAGCTCCTGATTCTTTCACGTGTAATTCAGAGCAACCCACACAGTATGACATAATATTAATTAATGGGGTAATAAAATATACTTTTTTTTTTTAGGTTCCCTTGATCATTTAATAGGACCCTATGGGGAGTTACTTATTAAACACACCTTTCTTAATTAAAATAAAATAGGTTGTGTGTTTGTATGTGTGGAGGGAGATTTAATTTCGGTGCATGAATCCCACAAAAAAAAAAATGACTCACAAATAATAATAAGGGGGGGGGGGCTGGAGTTTTATTTACAATTAATAGAGCATACGAGTTTTGATGTTGGCAGGAGTTGCAACAATCGCATCATGAACGGATTGCAAACTCTGTTGAGAGACATTTGAAATATCAGCCATCACATAGGCAATCTCGCCCTTGGAGTCAGAATATTGCTTTTCAACGTTATGGTCAGCAAAGATCTCATTAATGGCGCGAAGAACACCGGGGATATTACGATGGATATAAAGCACACGCACAGTATCCTTTTCATCTTGAGAAATAGCACGCAAATCAATCTCGGGGAAGTTGACAGCACCAAGAGAAGAACCCTCATTGATGAATTTAGTCAATGCACTAGAGACTTCAATACCAATCATTGATTGAGCTTCTTCGGTAGATCCACCAATATGGGGTGTCAAGATCAAGTTTTTGGCGCTCAACAAGTCAGGGTAATCAGTGAAATGGTTGCCATTGGCAGCAGGTTCCTTGGGAAACACATCAATAGCAGCACCAGCAAGATGGCCAGAATGTAATGCCTTTGCAAGTGCGGGGATTTGAACAACTGTACCACGAGCATTATTTAAAAGGTAAGAGCCCTTCTTCATGTAATTCATGATCTCGCGTTCGCCAATCATGTTCTTGGTTTCTTCAGTTTCGGGTACATGGAGAGAAACAAAGTCGGAAATGGCTAAGAGCTCTTCTAAGGATTCCATAGGCTTTGCTTGTCCCAAGGGCATAATTTGTAAAGTGTCATAAAAGTAAACAGTCATACCCATAGCTTCTGCCAACACACTCAATTGTGCACCAATATGTCCATAGCCCACAATACCAAGAACCTTGTGTCTAATTTCATAACAGTTCTTTGAAACCTTATTCCAATTTCCCTCATGCATTTCTGTGTTACGGTCACCCAATTGACGAGCAAGCGTAATTAATTCACCAATCACTAACTCGGCCACAGATCTAGAGTTACTGAAAGGAGAGTTGAATACAGCAACCTACAACAAAAGATGTTAATATCATCATCATCATTTTTTTTCTTAAATAAAAAACTTACACCCTTGTTGGCTGCGTGCTTAAGATCTACTTGATTTGTACCAATACAGAAACAACCAATGGCTAAAAGGTTCTTTGCCTCATCCAAGACATCTTTGGTAAGCTTTGTCTTGGAACGGATACCAACAACATGAGCATCCTTGATCTTTTCAATCAACTCATCGCCTACCAATGCCTTTGCATATGTTTCAACCTAGAATTTCCGTGATTTTTTAGCCAGATAGAAAAAAAAAAAGATCTAATATGACAGCTTACTTGGTAACCTTGCTTTTTGAAAGCTTCGACAGCTGTTGTGTTGACGTTTTCTAATAAGAGGATTTTGACTTCACTGGTATTGAAGGGTCGAAGCACCTTGGGCTTATTTTGAGAGAAAGATCCACCGCGAGTACGGTTAGATTCGATAGGTTGAGCAATATCAGTCATTCTTGGGCTTGTCAATGTATTTAGAGAAAAAGAAGAAAGAAAAAAAATAGATGTTGATGTTTATTTTTTTTTCTTTTTGTAGCTTTTTTTTTGACTCGGGTGAAATGATTCATAATTTCACGTCACTTTCCAGCTTACTTTGTGTCATCACAATCCAATTTCATTGGTCGTTAGAATTTGTATGCCATTGGCTGATCATCATCATCATCATCACTAAAAAAAAAAAAAACCGAACCCCTATATATGTGTATACTGATATTTTTTCTTATTTCTTTTCTTCTTTTTTTTGTAGATTGAATTAGATTTATTTATACCTGGGATTACTCCATACACTTTAACCTTCCCCTTTTTATTTTTATTTTGCTGAACATCAATTCTTCTTTAATCATGCAAGAATATAAAACTTATGCAACCATAAATGAGTTACCGTCGCAAGAATCCAAGAATAAATTGGTAAAGCTCATACCTGATCAAAATATCACCATCATTCCAGAATACACTTTGGAATCTGGCGCCAAATTGACAAATATTCCTATTGCTTGGAAATCATGGGGCAAACTTAACGAAAAAGCAGATAACTGTATGGTCATTTGTCACGCTCTCACTGGTAGTGCTGATGTTGAAGATTGGTAACTATCTTTTTTTATTTTTATTTTATTCATTATCTGCACACTATCTTATTCACACATATATATTAAGGTGGGGTCCATTGATGGGTCCTAGAAGAGCTTTTGATTATACAAAATTCTTTATCGTTTGTTGTAATGTCCTCGGCTCTCCCTATGGCTCTGCCTCTCCTTTAACCATCAACCCCGAGACCGGAAACATTTACGGCCCCGAATTCCCTCTAGTAAGTGTCAGAGACGATGTCGGTCTTCATCGTCTTATTTTAAATCAACTTGGCGTGAAACAAATTGCCGTGTGTGTGGGCGGTTCTATGGGCGGCATGCAAGTGCTCGAATGGGCTCAGATGGGTCAAGAGTATGTACGTGCCATTGTACCCATTGCTACTTCAGGCCGTCATTCTGCTTGGGGTATCAGTTGGGGTGAAGCTCAACGTCAATCCATCTATAGTGATCCTAACTATGGTAAGTTCTCTCTGTTTTTTTTATTGATAAATCATAAACCTAACATCATTGTTTTTTGCAGCCGATGGTTATTACACTGATGATAAACCTCCCGTTGTGGGTCTTTCTGCTGCAAGAATGTCTGCTTTACTCACTTACAGATCACGGGATTCATTCGAGTCCAGATTCGGTCGTAAAGCATCTGATTTGAAAAGTACAACCAAGCGAGCCAATTCTTCGGGGGAAGCCAATCGACTTATCCATAACGACGGACATCGAGCCACCAGCCCACCCGAGACACGAGATGAATCCACCGCCACCATCAACACAACTATGCCTACACCCTTTGTCTTTTCAGCACAATCCTACCTTCGTTACCAGGGATCCAAATTCATCAGCCGATTCGATGCCAACTGTTATATTGCATTGACACGTAAAATGGATTCACATGATGTATCGCGTGGAAGAGGGGATTATTTTGATTTACTGGCTTCCATCAGTCAGCCAGCACTTGTGATTGGCATTGAATCCGATGGATTGTTTACCATTTCGGAACAGTATGAATTGGCAGAAGGTATGGCGGATACTGAAATGATTGTGATTGATTCTCCAGATGGACATGATGGATTCTTGCTGGAATTTGATCAGATTAACCGTCACATTTTGAATTTCATCAAGCGTGTTGTGCCTGAAATCTATAGTTCCAGCACCATTTCTGATGAAGAGGCGAGTGAAGTTGTAAAAGCTACTAAAACTAGTTTGTTTGGTGAGGCCGAAGTGGATATTACCCAATGGTAGTTTCTTTTTTTCTTTTTGATGATAAAAGAGTGGGAGAAAAAAACTTGTATAGATTATTATAGAATAAATAAATGAAAAAAAAAAAAAAAAAAAAAAAAAAAAAAAAAAAAAAAAAACGTTTACATAATAACTGGGTATTTCTTACTCGTCTGAAGCTAGAATTACACATGTTGTTGGTGGCCTGTTTTATCATAAACAAACCCTAGTTAATACAGGATTAATGATATAAAGAGAGCTTTTTTTTTTTTGGTATATCGAATGATTCCATCAATGAAATCGACTAAACAAACAAATTGCTAGTTTCATCCAAGCCATTTGTCCGTTATCAACAAGAAGAGTTCTTGATTTTTTACAGGGCCCATGTTTATTTTACTAAAGCTAAGAACCAGGTACATGATCACCACCCATACTCTGGTACACCTTTGTACGCCCAACTATTGTACCAAGGCTTTATTATAGTAAGATAAATGGGGACTAAATATTCAAAATCTATGGAAGATCTCTCTTTTATCGAATCCCGTTTTACATCACTTGAAATGGTAAGCGCACATTTCCACAGTGGACTCTCAATTGAAATTATTGGTCATACAAAAAAAAATACGTTTTCCTGAGTGTACACCCACGTTATTCATCTTGTACGACACAATGGTCCATGCCTCGTTTTTTTTTCTTTCAATCTGTCAATCACTACTAAAGATTAAAAACCGGAAAATAGCGCTATACTTTTTTTTTTTTTTTTTTTTTTTGAGACAAGCCGTATTCATCGTTTCGAATCCAAATGGCTTGATCCCCATTATACACTACTATTGGTCATTTTTTTTTATTTATTTAATACATGCTGAAAGTAAATAAGAAAAAAGAACGGATCACGAGGTGACAATGGCTAATAAACATTTATGGAAGTTGTAATTGTTCCGTCTGTAATAAACATCGATAGGTTTTCACCAAAAATAGATTCAATAGGTTGTTTTTAACGTGTATTTGTTATGGAGTTTCTTCCGGTGCATGCGGGGGTGTGTTTGAGCCTTAGTGGTCAATCTCCCCCATGGTTTGATGAGATGTCGGAATATTATTTTAGCCGAGGGTGGGGGTTCCACCATCCCACTGTCAATCACGAAAAATTTTTGATGTCACTCTCTGAGAGGGTTATTATTTTGGAACCTTTCATAGTAGATGATGCGACTATATTTGCTTGAATGGAATGCTCAATAAGTAAAAACAAAAAGGGGGAAAATATACAGCGTTTTGGTCAATAACAAATATTATTTATACGAATATACAACACAATTCATTCGAACATATTCGTATTTTCAAATTAATAGCGAATCGTATCCTTATCCTCAACATGGTCCAGGAAGTTGTTCTCTTGACATAAATTTTTCAAAACATCCTTTTGATTGTCATATTCATTCTAAAAAAAGCAGAATAAAATAATCAAGTAAAAATACCAATGATTTTACAAAATTAAGACATTTTATTTGCAGCGTAGCTAACAACTCGAAGACTGAGATCATATTTTCCCTTGCATCCCAAGTTACATGGATGGTTGCACTTCTTAATTCAATAACTTGTCATTTCTTTGTACTAAAGAGACTGCATTTTATCAAGATAATTTTGTCGCAAATACACTCTGAACTCCATAAGATGCTAAATTATTTAAATCAGAAACTAAAGAGCAAAACGAATAATGAAGTTGAGAGTATTGTTAAAAGAAAATGTCATTACCCGTCTTTTTGCAGCCTTGAATTTGAAGTGATTATTATCCATTTTATAACCGAGCGAGCTTCAATTGATGCTCTCTTAAAGCTCGCTCGAATCCAAAAAAAGAGGCGTATGTTCGGTATGAGAAAGCATATTTGATTCGCATCTTATACATAATATTACAATGTCAGTATATTTCAAACGTATTCCAATCAACATGATAACCATTTACCAGCTAAATATGAACCCTTTGTTGATGATGCAGAAATGCTTAAAGATCCGTATAACGTAATCTGTCCAAAAGACCCCCCATGGCTTTTGTATAAATCAATCCTCTGGAATAATCCCCAGAAATCGGTCAAAATGATACCAATTGTCGAAAAAAAGTTACTCTTCATCGAGCCCCTAGCCAAAGCTTTACTCTTGAATTGCCACACATCCAGAGGAAAGTTTTCGAGTCGCGCATCACTAGCCATCAAACCTTTCAACAGTTTAAGTACATTAGGGAACTTCCCTAAAACTTGCAAAGCCTTTTGATCAGCACCATTATTATTTAAAACGTCTAGCAAAGATAGTGGCATCAACGACAAAGGCATATTGGATATGGCAATATGGCACTTGACTTGTACGTTTTCAATAACTGTTAATAACTTTAATAGATTATGTAAATGATTTATTAATCTTGACGGCCCCATCAATTCAGTTTCGCCTGTATAGATATCATCAATAATAAATACACTAACACATATATTTTTTTACATAACTATTTGATTTATTACTTTACCATGTTTTTCGATTAACTTGGTTCTCCAGTGTTGTCTCCATGATAATCTATAGCATGACTTTAGTCCGTATTTGGGATAATTGTTGTTTTATAAACACTTACCATTATCCATTTCTTTTAGTGTAGACTTTTTAACAACATTTAGAGCCTTATCTGTGATATCAGAGGTAGACTTTATGGTTTTTATAAAAAAAACGTACGCGATTTTTTTTTTCAAGTTGAAGTCGTATCCTTCCTCTTTTGCAGTATACTGTTTAAAAAAGTCCTCAGAGTACTTTGGTTTGAGGGAATAACTATAACAATTATTGGCATATCTTGACAGTTGGTCTGGTACGTTTTTCGAGTTTCCAATCTTTTTTAAGATTGATCGTAAACTTTATTTAAGTCTACCAACTTCCTGTTACTGAGAGAGCAGAAAACTCTCGCCAGAACAGATTCACGACAATTGCATCTGCTGTCAACATGTTTTGTGGTTTTTTTTTATACTTGTATCAGAGGACCTGGCCCCAGTGGATCTGATCCCTCTGACGCAGTATATAATACAACTGAAAATTATATGACGTATGTAAAGACTGACATGATATTCTTGAAACAAAAGGTTATTATAGCCACTGAGATGTATAGGGCGTCCGAGACGAAAAATTAAGAAGGGGTTTACCTCCTTGCATTGCTGTAAGGTCTTAAGAATGAGCGAAAGGTGGAAGACTCGTGCCGAGGCCACCCAATTTAAGGTACATATGAAGGAAAACTGTAGCTGAGATATCGCAGAAATTACAATGTATTTTTTATATTTTTTTCAAAAAAAAGAGCCAACAATTCAGTGAAAAGAGTTATTATATACTTACCTTTTAACTTTCATTAAAAATAAAAAGAGACTTGTGTTAAAGGAAAAGCAAAAGGGATAAAAAGTGTGTGAACGAGATTTTTTTGTAAGCTGATAAACAAGATTGTTTGTTTCATCATTCATAACGTCTGGGCCTTTACTTAAAATAGAAACACTTGCAAAAACCTCCAAAGCAAGTTAAAACTTGGTAGCTGTCTATCTGCGTTTCAGTAGTATCTCGCAATAATAGTCAGACATATTTTATGGAAAACATAAATCGATCATTCTATTAAGTTTAGACGATATGGCTTGTAGACCATCACATGATCCAAAAAATACGTTTGAAAAAAAAAAATACGGAGGTATAGACATTTCCCTATAATTGAAGCATAAATACTCCATGCAAACCAATAGCGGTAGGTATGGTACAATGATTGCAACTTGTCAAAGGCCTTCTCTCTTTCTAAGAGCATAAGGCGTAATCGTTAAATCGTTCTATTATCTTAAACTTGAGGGCAGATTTTACATCTAAGCGCGCTTCCATCCTCATTTTGACGAGAAATCACGTTACGGTTTAGGAAGACCGATACATTTCGTTGTCAAGGGATCTTTGTAGAATGCTTCAAAACCCTGGCTGTTGCTTGCACAATTTTTAAGTTGCTAATCCTATACAAATGCATTAATTAACTTAAACGCTTTCTGTGCGTTTGCCGTGTGCATCTGGGGTTTCGAATGAACGAAAAAGGTCAGTATGAATACATAAAAAAAAAACAATAAATAACAACATATCAATGTTTTATTTTCTATGACATATCTATCTTAGTCAGTAAAGAGTATGTTTTCAAATAAACATTTGCTTACCCCGATATGTATTACTGGCATCGCCAGAGGGCCCATCCTCGCCTACAATAAAGAGGGTGATGGCGTTCATTATTATTTTGACTGAAAAAATAAATAAATAAGTAAATATTGATAAATAACATATAAACAAATCAAACATGGTACTGAACGACTTTATTACGTAAAATTACTTCAAAAAAGCTAAATTTATCTTGGTATGTACAGAGAGAGAGGAAGGAAGGGAGCACCGTAGGGGGAAAAGCGGAAAAAGATGAATGGCTTCATCAAGACAGTCTTCATCAGTGAACACATTCCTTCCATACCTGTTATGATATTAACTGAAAAGCAAAGCCAAGGTAGAGACGGAGAAGAAAAGGCGCATACTATCCTCTTTATTATTTTACAATAGATGTTTACCTTATTATTATGAAGCAAGAAATACCCCCAAATGAAAAAGATTAAATACTCTTGACCAAAATGACCAAAATGATAATTGAGCTTGTGACAATTATTTTTTCAATTACCGACAATTATTTTTGTCTTTGACTGTAATCAATGACCCTTTGATTAATTAATCTATAAGGGATGCGTGTCAAATTCTTCTAGTGTGATAAAATGACGTTTTCCTTTTGATTTCTTTTTTTCTATGTTTCTCCTGTAACAATATGAAAAATGATTGCGAAATAATAGCCCAGTTTTCAATAAAATATGCAATCCCGTCCCGTGTGGTTAGAATGAGGCCAAGAAGTCAGTTGATACATTTCGTATAGAGCCTACCAATCCAATGACAGACAGCATTGCGTGCCCAGCATGATAGTGAAAAAAAACAGAGTATTTCCTATATATATCTCATTTCCGAAACACACACACACACTAAAGGAATTTTAATTCTTTCACAACAATTAATTCCTCACTGCAAAAGAAAAACTTTATTATATAAATCTCAGATCGACTGTATCTTTGAAAAACCCCGCAAACGCTACTTCAATCATAACATGTGGCAAAAAAAAAAAAAAAAAAAAAAAAGGGGGGAGAACCAAAATCTAATTTTTTTTTTTAATTGGATCTCAGGGTATTTATTTTTAAACCCTTTTATTTTTATTTTTGGCTGTTACTCTTTTTTTCTTTTCGTATAATAATAAAAAAACAACAATAATAATGTCCACAGAAGAAGTTACAGTAAGTCTTTCTCGTCTTGCGTTAGCCAAAGCGATTAAAACGCCAGACGCTGGAGAAGAAGAAGCTGAACCATGGACCAAAAGTATTATCTTTCATCAAGCTCATATTGATGCCCAAATGAGAAACTCCATTCAAAACCCTCACCAACAACAACCTAGAAGAAAAGGCAATAATAACAAGCAAAGATATCCCCAACAACAACAACAGCAGCAGCAGCAACATAGAGCTGCTCCTCCTATGAACCGTGTCCGCTCAGACGACTCTCAAAGAAATCATCAAAGACCTCAACAACCGTATCCACAACAACAGTATCCACAGCAACAACAACAACAACAGCATCATCATCAACAACAACAACAACATCTTCAACCACAACAGCCATTGAGAACTTCCCCAAGACCTTCTAGTCCCAGTGGTCGGTCTTCATTATCTTCTGGAAAATTAGGTAACATTTCTCTCTCCACTCCGGGGGCCGTCTATATATTATATGAAAAAACATGTGCTCATTTTAAATTTTAAATTTTTTTTTTTAAAAAAAAAAGTAGCCAATAATACAAAACCATCCCATCGATTCATTCCTAGTGACGACGAAGAGGAGGAAGAGGAAGAGGAAGAGTCTGAGGAAGATGACGAGGAAGAGTCAACAATTAATCACAAGGTTGCTTCTAAGCCTATCGTTGTCAACAAGCCCAAATCAAGTAATCAAAAGGCTACAATCCCATCCGTCAAATCAAAAAATAAGGGTAAAGCACCTCATCGCGTACCCCAACCCAGTGATGATGAAGAAGAGGATGAGGAGGAAGATGATGAGGAGCAAGAAGAGGATGAGGATGAGGTCAAGACAGCTGAAAAGAAAATAGGTATTGTAACATTTAAAAAAGGCACTACACGTGGAGGTAGCCAAATCGTATCAAACAATACTAAATTAGGAAATCAATAGAACAAGAAGACCAACAAATGTTTGCTCGTCGTATGTCTACATTAAGACAACTTGAACGTGGACCTAGTGCTCATAGAAGAACTAGATCAACAGGTGATGTCAATCAGTTGACCCAACCTGAAACAAGTGTCGCTCCCGCTGCCGCTGCTGCTGCTGCTGCTGGAGCAGGAACAGGCTCCATTGAACATTGGCGTATGACGGTTATGGAAGCTGAAGACTTGAATAGTACAGGTACTCCTCCTTCCAGTGGATCATTCACAGCACCCTTGACTGAAGAGGACGATGAAGATGACAGTGATGACTTAGTAGAAGAACCCGTCGTAAGAGCACCTCCTCGTACTCCCACTCCCATGATGCCAGCAACCGGAGGCCGTGATAGAAGATCCACGCTTGGTGAAATGGACATGTTTTATTTCCAACAACAACAACAACAAATGGCCTACAACATGCAAATCCAACAAGCCATGCAAATGCAACAAGCTCAACAATATGCTCAAATTCAACAATATCAAGCCATGCAACAATATCAAAGTATGTCTGCTGCCGACAATAATACCCGTAAAAATAATAACCGCAAAAGTGTGTCTGCCATGGATCTCATGATTCAATTAGAACAAGAAAAAGCAGCATCACGTAAAACTTATAAAAAGAAAGTACCAGATCCATCCAAGGCCAATTTAGCTGACGGTTTATTGGGTAAAGTACCTGATCCAGGTCAATACAACTATAACTTTCAACAACAGCTCCATCAACAACAAATGAAGGCAAACCGAAAGCAAATGTCAAGAGCCAGTAAAAGTGACTATAATATCCAACAACAACAAAGATCAAGTAGACCTCCCAGTACCATCATGATGTATGATAATAATAGCAGCAGCAGAATGATGAGATCTCCCATGAGTCGCAGCGAAAGCTCCCCTATACCTCAAATAAGTATGTCCACTCCGCTTCAAAATCCTCAATACCTGATACCTCCTCAAATGATGATGCAGCAACAACAACAGCAGCAGCAACAACAGCAATTGATGATGCCTCCAAACATGAGTACAAGCAGATCATCACAGTATATATCTAAATCAAACAATAGACTTAGCACTTTCTCTGGTTATAATTTTTAACTTTTTCAACCTAAAATATTAATAAAAAATCTTTACTGCTAAATGTTTCATCATCGTCCCTTATCCCGTATCCCCTTGAAAGGGCGCATACCCGGATTACAATGCATAATGTAAAATTATCTTTCGGGAATGGTATCCGAACAAGTATAGTTTAATTTTTTTCAATTTCAGGGAGAGTCACAAAGAAGAAAAAAAAATCTATCAATTTATTTATTATTTAGAATGTAATTATATGAAAGGAGAGAGATATAGGGATTAATATATATATGTATATATGAAAGAATAGCCTTTTTAAGCCATTCTATTCACAGATCGAGCATCATGTGTAGCTACGGTTCGAATGGTAGGGAACATGCGTAAACCTTGAATATCAGGGTTGAAAGACACCGGACTAAGCTTTTGTCTAATCTTAATACGAATACATGCGTACCCAATAATAAGGAAACCAAACCCAAATGCAATGAACCACCAATAAGGCATCAAACGGTAATCTGTACCGAATGGGATATTAAACGGAGGACAATACACAATTAAAGTGGCTAAGGAAACACCTCCCATGATGCCTGCAAACGTCCACTTGTTGGAAAACATGTAACGGCCGATGGGTACACTGAAACGTGTCTTACATGCAAACATATTAAACATTTGCATCACCATGATACCCCAATAAACAATCGATTGCGCTTGACCAAGAGCTTGTTTTTGCATCTCAGCAGTCAGAGTTTTGCCTGCCACATTGGTATAATCAAGAGCATACAAAGGCCCGTTTTGGAAATAATTGGTAGGTTCACCAGCACCGCGTTGCATGATGACCGCATCGTACGGTGTAACTCCATTATACCAGAACACAACAAAATAACATGTCATAGCTCCAATCGCTTCAAGCATACCAATCTCTAAATACGCCCATGATAATAGTGGTAAATCTACAAGGACTTCATCGTCCGTCTTTTCAAACTTTTCTTTCCAATAGGCAGCAGAACATAATTCATGAATAGCGTTACGATAACGGCGGAAAATATGGGGACGTACTTCCTCTCCAGTCTCTTCATTGTATTCGATGTATTGCTCTTTGCGGATTAAAGAACGGCGATGACGGTCAATGGACTCGGGGTTAACAGGCTTACGAGGACACATCTTCATTAACCCATCTTGGGATTCAGGAATATCCCAAGCAAACGTAAGTGCAGCAAACAATTCAAACCCAAGATCAATCACCAAAATAAGAATGGCAGACAATGGAAGAGGGATAGGCACAATAATATACAGCAGGTTAGGAATCACTTCAGGCATAGAATGCGTGATGGTGTATTGAATTGATTTCTTCAGGTTGACAAAAATCAATCGACCTTCTTCAATACCGTGTACAATAGAAGCAAAGTTATCGTCCAATAAAATCATGGAAGCTGCATCTTTAGAAACGTCGGAGCCAGAGATATTCATGGCAATACCCAAATCGGCCTTTTTCAGCGCTGGTGCATCGTTCACACCGTCTCCTGTCACACCCACAATATGGCGCATTGCTTGTGCATGTTTCACAATCTCTAATTTATGCTTGGGAGAGGTACGAGCAAAAATAATTTCATCCTTGGAAAAGATGGTGTCCCAGTCATCCTCTGAAAGCGCATCAATTGTGTCACCATGAACAACAATACTGCTGTACTCGTGTTCAGGTACTTGGTCTTCAGAACAGGACAGTCTTACAGCCGCTAAAGCCTTTGTATCACCTACCATCAAATTAATTTTGCGACCAATGGCTTCAGCAGTCAAAGGATGGTCACCGGTCACCATCATGACTTTAATACCAGCTGCACGACATTTACCAATGGCTTCACGGACACCGTGCTTGGGAGGATCTTCAAGAGAAACAAGACCTACAAAGGTCATACCAGACATGGGATAATTCTTGTTTGTCTTATCAAATACAAAATCTTCGGGGTACTCAGTTCCAGAGAGCAAGTCTTGTGCAAATGCCAATACACGATGACCTTGACTTGCCATGTAAGAATATGTTTCTTGGAAAGCTGCAAGGTGCTCTTCCGTGAGGGTAGTAGAAGAACCGTCTGCCAATAAAATTTTGTTACATAGACCAAGAACACGCTCAGGAGCACCCTTAATGAACAGAGTTAAAAGACCACGGGAATGTTTCTTTTTGTGAATGGTCATCGCCCACTTGTTATCGGAATTAAAAGGAATTTCAAACACTTTGGGGTATTGATCGGGAATCGAGTCGAACTTCGTACCAAAACCTTCGCCAGCAAAACGCACAAGACCAGTCTCTGTAGCATCACCCAATATTTGTCTTGCAGAGACAGGGACATCCGTTCGGTCAAACTTGGCACGGGAATTCAACGTACAAATATTCATTATCTCTTCTACGCCAGGCGATTCAATAAGGGGTTGTCCCGTATGCTTTTCCATGGCATTCTTCATGGTAAGACAAGACCAAACATAGGTCACAGTCATTTGATTACGAGTCAATGTGCCGGTCTTATCAGTAGCCAATAAAGTAATGGCACCTAGTGTTTCGACACCTTGCAAATCTTTGACCAACACGTTTCGAGCAGCCATACGTTTAGCAGAGATAGTTAAAAGAATAGTCACAGTAGCAGGTAAACCCTCAGGAACCCAAGCAACGAAAACAGAAATAGCAAAGTTAAGTGTAAGAGAAACATTGTTATTATTTACAGGGAAGCCGATACCAAAGAAAACACCTGCTGTCACGAGAGCAATGGTAGCAATGGTTTTTACAAATTTAGCAATCTAAAAAGAAAAGAAAAAGGAAATAAAAGGCCATCAGTTTATGTCATGTTATACGTGCGGGGTTAATTGTCATACCTCTTGTGAAAGTGGCGAATCCATTTTTGCTTCACCAGCAGTCAAACCAGCAATCTGACCGAGTACGGTACCATCACCGGTTCTTACAACAATACCATAACCTTCACCAGAGACGGCTAAAGTACCATTGAAAATAATATTCTCGGCTTCAAACACATTCTTTTGGGAATTAAAAGGGCCACGTTCCTGGGGATCCGATTCACCCGTCAGAGGTGAGTTATCAACTTTGAGATCGGATGCGGAAAAGATCAGAAGATCCGCTGGTACTTTATCACCCATACGAATCAAGACAACATCACCCACAACAAGTAGAGCTGCATCGATCTGCTGTACTTTGCCGTCGCGAAGAACCATACATTTGGCAGGAACCATGTCAAGAAAAGAATCCAGTAAAGCTTGAGATTTTTGTTCCTGATAGAATTCAATAAAGGCGTTCAACAAGGAAACACCGATCAAGATAGCACCAAGGTATGTCTGCACATGGGATAGTTCATAAGTGGGATGCTTTTTTTTTTAATAAATCAATGTTTTGAACTTACGTTGGCAAAGTTTGCTTTATAATCAATTGCTAATAAAATATAATCAAGAATACCAGCAAGAATCAGGAGCAGATTGAATAGACTAAGAACACAATCGATGTATTTCAAGAAAGGGTGTCTTCTTTTTGGTGGTGTTAGTACGTTAGGACCGGTTTCAAGCAAGACATTGGCAGCTTGCTGAGCAGTCAGACCTTGAGATTCACCCGCCTTCTTTAAATCAATAAGTGTATTGTACTTGTCGGCGCATTCCTCTGGGGTGAGCAAATGTTCAGTCTAAAGAAGAGTAAAATTAGTGGACGTAGGTAATGTCTAGATAACTCTCTACTTTACAATATCAACATTTTTTTTCTCGGGCTTATCCTTTCTTGAAGGACGTTTAGGAGCACTTATAGAGGGTCTACGAGAACCAGTGGTTTCCATGGTTTGAATTGTTCTTGTCCTTTCAGGACGATGAACCTTGGCAAACTTGATCTTTGCATCTTCTATAGCCGTTATTTCGGGCTTTTCATCGATGTAATTCATTTCTTTTGATCGAAATGAAGATTATTTTTTAAATGAAATAAATGTAACAAAGAAAAGAGGATTGATTTTTTTTAAAGTGTAACAAGAAGAGAAAGTTTGATCTACAGGCGTTACTTTTATATATGTGGTTGATTGATTTTTTGCGCTTTTTTTGCGATTCATGTAGAAAAATAAAATAAAAATAACCGTACATTGATAATATGCTACATACCCACGTTTTCGATAAGATGTACCATATATAGAATTCAATAATTTATATACTGATTGCATGAAACGTTATTGGAATCATAAAGAGAGAGGCACTTTATACATCACTAACATGATGCGTTTCATGTTTAAATTGCATACTACCTGTCCCCTCGCATTAAGCTTTTTTTTACATACTATACATGACTTTTAAGTTAGACATAACATAAATGTTATGTCCTTTTTCAACGTGTAACTTTGAATTAAAACAAAGCCAGGCCAATGGCTTTTAAGGCGCATGGAAGTACAAAATCGAAAATTAAAATTGAGCTATTTAAATTTGCTAAAGGATATTTTCGTGCCATTAAATGTTTGTGTTACAATTATATTCATCCTCTTTTAATGGCCAGGAAATTTCGCGTCAGATGTAATAAACAGTTAATCAATTAAGACATGTAAATTTCTTATATAAGGATTCCCAAAATATTCACATTTCTCCATTTTTGCATCTTTTTTCTTTCAGTGCCACTGGGAGTGCATTATCCCATCATGTGTTGCACACCAAGACATAGGGTACAAATATAGAAAAGATCTACGACTTTAAAATGAACATTATTTACCAACTTGTGATTGGATCAATCCAAGATAGACATGACAAAACTCAAAATCCTTGAACGTAAAACGTTCCATTTAGAAAAGCGCATGTCCTATACAAATAAGAACTACTTTTACACTCAAGGGGAAAAAAAGAAATAAATGCGTCATTCATGTCATGACAAAAAAAAAAGAGTTTCAAAAACTTAAATAATTAAACATATATGGGATCTTCCCCATTATTAGCGGAACGGGAATAGTTCCCTGATCCTTCGCCAATCAGGTACTATCCGAGATAACGGTATCTAACAAGTAACCTGACATTATCTTGTGGCAATATTGGCTCATCTTGTCTTTATACCGCAAAGCGCGAGCATACATGAAAACCGCAGATCTCCGCCTTTTTTAACCTTCACTTGTTACCTATGGTCATAAAAATAAATACATTTAATATATTCCAGTATATATTGCTATTGGTATTTGGAGAAAAAAAATTAATTATGTACATGTAAAACTCATTACCACGTAAATTATTATTTATATTGTTTGGGCAAAGCAATATAATAGTGAATCTGTCTGGATGTTCACCGCACAATTAATATAAAAATAAATGGATCATTACGTAATGGCTGCTTATGGGCCAAATGGGAAATTAGAATGTTCTTATGATCGATGGAACCAATTCGGTTGGATTTGTCATTGGTGCAAAACAACATGTCATGTTGTCTAAAGCGCGTATTGTGGGATTGATATACGCACTACTTTTTTATGAGCGGAGTCTTGTTTTTAGTAAGAAATGGTTGGTACGCCTAGTGATCCTGATTTACAACTGGGTACTAGACGTTATTGTTGTGTCTTCCTGAGCCAGAAATATAATTTATGAGTATATACAATATAAGTATAAAGGGCTCGGTATTTCCTAATCCTAATCATTAATTCTTAATCCTAAAAGATTACGAAAGATATTTAAAATAAAAAGCATATGCCACAAGTTTAGACTTTTTTATTAGTTTGTTTTAAAAAAACCATGCTCTTAGTAGTTGATACTCTTATTTTACTGGATTTTAAAAACATCGCCCTTTGTCATGTCACTAAATAATTTTTGGGGTCTCTCATACATTTTAAAAAGGAATTCTTATCGTTTATGCCTCCCGAAAATTCCACAAGTCCCTAGGCAGTCGTTTAATACAATCAAATTTGATACAGTCAGTAGCGTATACTTCTCCTCCAAGTCAGCCAGAAGTTCAGCCATATCATTTTTAGCCAGAAGTAGGTGATTCACGACATATATTATAAGGTAAGTTGCCATCTTACTCTCCAACATAATATTATTTAACGAGGTTTGTGGGAGTTCAACGGAACCAGACCATGGATGCGTGGATTAGTTATATATCAACTAGAAATTTCTTGTAATGATTACAAATATTGTAACGTAACCTTTATAAAACGGACATAAAAGACAGTTGTAAGATCAAATTCTTCATTGAATCCATGATGATGCAGTGTTGCTCGCAATTTCTCCATCGACAAAGATGCAGCATTGTATGTACTGATATAAGATAATCCGCTTGTGTATTTATATCGGTATTGAATTAATCTCATTTGCGTTTGTTGTAGTCAAAGTATAGCACGTATATGTATAATTGTGGAACTTCTTTATTTGAAGTCTCAAGTCTGGTATAAAACCATCTTTTTGGTGTCTTCAGGGAATTAGAAAGCCTGAGGAATATGTGGTATAAAAAAATATTGTATCTGACAGAAACAGTGCTTTAAGAAATCATCATGATTTAAAAGTCACTGTGGACATGTTAACCTTAAAAGAGGCCATAGGTCCTGACCCAAAAAAACTAAAAAACGTCCTATCTCGCAATAATAAACAATTTCAGCATTATTTATCGACTCAAATTTATCAAACAAAATTTCTGATTTCAATATATTTATCTCTCTTATTAGTGATACTTGATTTGTATTATCAACTGTGTGAGCGAACAAAAGTATAAACATCAGCAAGTAAATAGTCGTTTGAAGCATGGTTTGATGTTTATGCAACAATTTTGATCGTAGTACTAGTTTTTTCTTTGGTCTTGCTAGATTCAAATTGTAATACTTGCTCGCTAAGTACTTTGTTTATATTATACGCAACCAGTACAATATATATTGAACTGCCATGTATCGTATTAAATAATTACTTTTTCTACTTTTTTTTAGTTATTCTTATTAAGCTTGTTGAGATTGATGACTGTTCTTTAGTTTTTGTTCTGCAAAGTTCTTTGAATGTTGATTATGTCTTTTGTTTCCCAATAATGATTTATAGGTGTAGACACGGACTATAAATTAAAAATGGATGCAAAACAGATAATCACGTGAATAGACGTGTGTGCAGACTTCTTTTACTCGGAATAAATGGGCTTTCCTCAGTTTGCTTTTTTTATATAGGGAAATGACAAATATGAACATTTACAAAATTTAACACACGGATTTTTAAGTTGCAAAGGAGAAAGTCTTAAATAAAAGCTGCAGTATGATAAGCTTGAAGCAACGATGGTGGTAAAATGTCACTTAAAAAAAAGACTTTTAACTAGTGATAGATTAAACCGTTTTTCCGACAGCATTATATCATATTCCAACCGTTAGTTTTTATATGTTTGACAAGACGTTCTACGCAGGTAAAATTATTTCCACGTACAACTATAAGATTAAAATGGTTGCTTCGATAAAAAATAAATATTCTTTGATTGTGGAATAAACGGCCATAATAATTTTTGGCTTATCGATAGCACATGATACTTTAGGACATGACCAAGAAATCATGACGAATATTCGCAAAGGATATATGAGGAATTGCCCGTTATTCAGGAAAAAAGGACAGATATCGCTGATTAGACCTTTTAGGTAAATTGAGGGGAGGAGGGCGAATTCTATTTTTATGTCTAGCAAATAAAAAACAAAATAGTATTGCTTGAGTATGCCATATGCGTAGATATTTCATGAGATGACTTCTTTTCTTTTATCTTCATGGTGCAATGGCTAAAGGTAATACAACAGATCGTCATTCTGATTGAGAAAACGTCTAGTCTTTAAACAAGACGTTTTTACAGACACGTGCGAAATTAGGAAATCTGGTTTTGATAGATTAAATCTGAAAACGCGCAATCGTCGTATAACCATGGTACCTAAAGAAAAAAGAAAGAGAGAGAGAGAAGAGTTTCAAGAATTTTTTCTCCCAGATTTTTTTTTTTTTTTTTTTTTTTTTTTGCTTGGACAGTGATAAAAAAACGATTTTTCATTATGAAGAGGTTATTGTTTCATGTTGATGATCCCTTTTAAACAACAAACAATGAAGGGTAGTTTTATTGTTCTATAGGAGACCGAAAATAGCTACCTCGTACAAGCTATCAGCTGGGACTATCAGGTGAATTTTTAAAGGTACCTGTTCCTACCCTTTGTTGCTCTAGCAGGGCTAGATAGAAAAGCCTATTTTTAAAATAAAATAAAATAAAAAAAAAAGCCTCATCATCCCAAATATGGATAAAACGATGCTTAGCCACCACAACCATTCTTTTTGGGACAGGTGCATAATGATGGTCATCTATTTGTTATTTATATATACACAACATCAATTTTTGTCGTAATGCATATTTTTCGATAATTCAAAATGAACGTGTACCTAGTTACAACATATCACTGTAAAAACTAGAATAAAATACTGTACTTTTATTTTTGTAACATGTTTTTTGTTTATGTTTTGGCAAAGCTAGTTATTCAAGGTTGAAACACCGTAAAACTCCTTTCATCCACCTATTTACCGAGAAAGAAAAAAATGCAAAAACTATGTTACACTTTGTAAAAGGTTTGAAAACTTTTTTTACTTGCGCTGCCAAGATTGTCCGTCGGCAGATGAAAAAAGGTTTGTGTAGCCTGCTAAAACATATTTCTTAATCGGGTCTAGCCAAGTCATGAGCTTTTTTGATACCCCATTCTCAAGCAAAAGAGATTTTCATTACGAAATTAAAAAAGACCGAATTTTAATCATCCATGATTTTTTTTTGGGGATAGAAAAGTAAAAAGAGCCAGACTACTTACATAATAAAGAAAAATCCGACAATCTGGTTCCACCATTTCTATGACGACTCCCTCCTTTCCCTAACATGGACAAGATGCACCTATCAACATATGTGGGAAATGAGCAAACGGTAGTTAATCGTACGAGATTTACGAACCGCGTCATAATCAAAAGTAGTAGGCCAAAAGAACCCCGGCTTTAGCAGAAAGCGGACTAATACAACGACATATGTAACCGTAATCAGAAGAAGCGTTTGTTGGACCTCTACCGATTTAAATCGGCAAAACCCTGTCCCCAAGCATGATAAATTATATATGCCTATATTCAACTATTGCGCCCATTGTACTATAATGCAACTTTATTTGTGCAAAGTGTGTCTTGTAGTTTCTATGACTCAATTAAAATTTGCGGGCTGCTACGTCTGCTACTGCGCATCTTTCTTGAATCGTTTTCTCATTTTCTGTCCCACCTGTTGTCTCTTGCGTTTCAGTCAATTCTTTTTTTTTTTCCTTTGGTCCTTAGAATGAGTGTCTTTTAACAAAGTGTCAAAAAAAATAGTTTGTTTACTTCACAGGATATATTTGGTTGTTCGGGACCGGAACCCACTGTACACAATATTGGGCGGTTCAAAACAACACAACAACAAAAAAAATCTATTCTTGTAAGAAAAAAGTGACAAAAAGAGTAATGTTTCCACACAGCCACCACAGAAATACAAACCACCACAAAAAAAAAAAGTGACAAAAACAAACAAATAAGGTTTTGCGTTACACTTGCTTGTACGAGGAAGATTATAGCTGATACGTTTATAGAACAAACAATACATTTTTTTTTCTTTCCAAGAAGACGTCATATTCAAAAAAAAAAAAAAAAAAAAAAACTACATACGAAATTTGGAAGAGCTAAGAAAATGTATACAAATGTGAAAAAAAAAAAAATCTGACTTACAAAAATAAAGAGACACCTATCAAACGTTTTATAAACCAGCTTTTACAATAAAGCTTGGTTTCTGTTTATATCAAACCAGGCTGATGTGTATTTAAATAATTCTCAAAAAGGAAACATTCTTTTTTGTTATTTTTTATATATGCGGTTTTGTACAACAATATCAATAGTAACGAAAAGAATAGTTGGGATAAGATATATTGAATTTATTATTTACAGTTTTTTTTTTTTTTCAAAGTTGAAGGGGGGAAATGGGCGAGTAAATTACACATGAAGGAAGGAATATGAACAGATATGATATATATATAATAGAATAGCAAAAAGAAAAAGAAAGTTACAAATGTGCGCCAGTACAGCCATTTTCCATACGCAAGTGTCTATTTAATGCGTCCATACGAGCAAATGATTTATGGCAGTGGTGACAAGCATAAGGACGGATTCCCCAATGTAACTTTTCATGTCTATTACGATCATGTTGTCTAGCAAATCGTCTTCCACAGTGAGTACAAGCATAAGGGCGTTCAGAAGTATGAGTGCGCATATGACTAGTGAGGTTGTAGGGTCTAGTAAATGATCTTCCACAATCATCATGTTGACAAACGTAAAGTGCACCTTCCACGGGTTCTTTTGATGATGATGTACACATAACAGGAGTAGAAGCAGAAGCAGCAGCGGTAGCAGCGGTAGTACTAGTAGTAGCAGCGGCAGCAGCAGCGGCAGCAGCAGCAAGAGCCTTCTTTGAGACACTATTCTTGACACCTTTACCACGACCCCTACGTGTCGTACCAGGAGCTTTAGTTACCTTATTAGTCTTTTTGTTTTTACGGACAGCCACTTCAGGTACAGGTGAAGAAGGAGCAGTAGAGTTGTCCTCATGGGTTGTGGTTGAGTCTGAAGAGACTTCAGGAGTAGAAGCACGAGATGAATAAGTCCAATAAGACCAGCTAGTTTCTTTGGACTGTTCACTAATTTGATGTTCTGGTACATCTAAAGCAGCTTGATGTTCTGCAATAAATTGATCTACCAAATCAATTGCAGGAGCCTTGTGTTCAAAGAGATCAGGAGTCAAAATAGAAGCAAATGCGTCCACGGGAATATCAAAAGAAGAATCAAATTGACCAAGAGGTGGTACCATGGCCATAGAATCAAGGAATTGACTGTGGGTGTTGAAAAAGGCTTCATGAAATTGAAGATCCGTAGTAGAATCAGGTGTAACCACCATCATTTCGCTTGATAATGGGGAATCAGATGGGCTGGGATAGAAAGTAGCTTCCATCTTCATTGTATTATCATTTGAAGGGGGGAAATTTAATAAAGTAGACTCAAGCTGATGCATTGATGTAAAGTAATTGTAATGATCTGCTTGTTGATGAGGTGGAGAAGAAAACATGTTGATTTGATCTTGGTGATAAAAAGATGTGTTCATTGTATGTAAAGGTATATTATATGTATGTATAAAAAAATAATAAAAAAGTAAAGAAAAATAGAGAGACTTGTAGTAAAGAAGAAAAAAAGGAAACATTTGGAATAAATCCATTCTTTTTATACAAAATTCAGCCAAGCGGCAGGTGTATTTTTAGGCTTTTGTTTGTGCAACTATTTTCTTTTTACTACACCCGTTTCCGATACCAGTTACACTAGAAAAAATCTTTTTTTACATTGTATTCAGATGACCGGAATACGCGCATTTTGTCATTTTTTACACAGACATGGAAGATGGCATCGTTCTTTTATTCGCAGATATAAATAATATTAAAACACCTGAACAAGAAAAAGTATATATAAAAAAAAAAAAAAATACCAAGAGAATTTAAAAAGAAACAAAGGAAAACAGACACTGCCTCATCAGCGTGAGCAAATATTAGGAGCTTTATTTTCTCTAGCCCAACAGCTATCTCTCATAGCTTTTTGTAAGAAACTTACTGTAAAATAAAAACAATAATGAATAAGGTAATTCCCCTTGTTAGCCACCTCCGTAACCCTATCTGGGATGAGTGTTCCCCCGGGCATCCCATTCAAGTAATGACACCATGACCATGTCATCATGATTGGCCGGCTCAGTACGCTATCAATGCTGCTGCTGCTGCTGCTGCTGTTGTTGTCAAAAGCACAAGAAAAAAAAAAGTGTGTCCCAAGATTATCTAAAATTAGGTCATGATAGGAATCCTGTACTAAACACAATGGTGTTTCATACAACAATGAAATCCCACCTTGTTATTAGTGCATATTGTTTATCTATCTTTACAGTCGCTTGTCAAAAAAGCTGAGGTAAAAATTGGGCGAAATTATGCTGGCTAACCAATAAGCTGCTTATCCACAATATCAACAATAGAGTCTTGATAATCATGTCTTTTTTTTCCCCATTTTTTTTGTCATAGGTATGACAACGATCCTTTTTAAAGATATATCCTTCTGGCCTTGATTTTTTTTGTCTGCCCAGTTTTTTTTTTTTTTTTTTTTTTTTGGTAATCCTGAAGTATGTGTGTGCGACTAGTGTTTGGCAAAATGTCAAGTATTGACCTTCCCGTTGATTTTTTTGATGCAAACGTAAATAAGTGCAGGTTTGTTTTAACTTTTTATAAACAGTCGAGCCATGAAATCGAATGGCTGTGTACTTTAACAAGTTTTTTTATTGTGTTGTTTGGATCATATAACATTAGGGTTAAGTTCCTGTGTCACAGACTACTGCAACGTGGAATCAAAAAAAAAAAAAAAAAAAAAAAAAATAGGAAAAAAATAAACTTGTACTATCTATGACGAGCAGAGATTTTTTCATCTAGATGAATCTGTCAATAGCCTTTGGAATATAAAGCAGTAACAAAACAAGGAATAGTATTTAACGAAAAAGGTTGAGGAATGTGCAGCATAAAACATCGCGTCAGCTATATCCCAGTTGTACCCAACATTTTCGATATAAATCCCTCTAACTACATGTAAATAAATCGCGTCCATGCAAGAGCGCCTCTTCCAAAAAAAAATAATAACAAAATGGCTGAATGATTTTTTTTTTTTTTTTTTTTTTTTTTGCTTGTAAATAATCAGCCTCATGTGAAAATAGTTCAAAAAAGTGCTTAAATAAGAAAAAGTTGAATAGAAAACAAAAGCCTCAGTTTATAACCTTAAACATAAAAAGAAAGAGGCGCCCTAATTTTATTTTTTTGTTACCATTATTGTTACTATTGTACTTTCTCTCTATGGATACATGATTTTTTTTTTTCGAAAATGAAAAAACAGAATGTATTACCTGTAAGATTTGATTGATCAGTTTTTTTTTCTCTCATGTTTGTAAGCCTTTTTTTTTTATCGTTCCAGTTGAAGTCAACGTTTTAGTTTTCCTTCCTGACTTTAAATCTTCTCTTTTTCCAGTTACCATGACAATTTTTACGTTTTCATTATTCCAACTATATGCTAAAAGTTGTCCCATGCTGCATACATCATCTAAATATAACTTTTTTTGGAACCTAATATGTGTATAGTGAAAACAAAAAAAAAAAATACAACACATGAATATAAAAAAAATGACACTTTTCATATTGCAGCCTAGACATTTTGTGGTTTTGTAACTTTTTCATATTCCGCCACCCGTCTGTCTTATTATGGCAACTTCAAACCTTCAGCCATTTGGTGTGTCCTTTTTGTTTCAAGCTTTTTTTTTTCTTTACAGTTGAGTTTCTTTTTTTATTTTACACACCGTAAACAAATGGATTCGACATGATTGTTGGTTTTAGTGTAACATCTTTCGAAAGCTGCCACTTCACTTTGAAATCAGCTTTGGTGGGAAAACGTTGCGTTACTTTAAAAAACTAAAGGGTATCATGTACCTGAATTAATGGTGTCAGAAGTGTTGAAACTCTTGAACAAGAATAAAAAATTAGTTTTTGGAAATGTGCCGGTAAAACAAAACAAGCCATTTTTTTTTTTTTTTTTGAAAAGCAGATGGTTTAGCTTATTGTTCTTTTTTTTACACAAAGAGATCTCATGGCGGAGTAATGTAACCAAGGAGTCGTCTTTTCTTCGGCGAGTAAACCCGCTTAAATGTAATAGAACAATGACTCCCAAAAATTGGTTTTTCCAATCTACACTTTCTTTTTATTGGCCAAAGATTGCATTCTCAAAAAGCTCATATTCGCTCCTGAATTTCTCAAAGTTTATTAACAAAAATTAAATTCAGTACGACAGTTTGCTTTACTTCTTGTTGTACATACATGTCTAGGGCTTGCGTCTACTCTTTTTTTTTTATTAAGTAATCAGCTAAGGGTTTTGCCTAGCATAGAATTAAATTTTAATAGTGTTATTCTTTCAGAAAATCAATTTAACAATGAAATACCCTTATTTTCGATACAAACTAGTACACTACAACCAGTAAAAAAACTTCAAACCATCCTTCATAATAAGGAATTTTGAAAAAATAGCTGGTTAAAGAGCGATCCACATAATGAGCATAGGCTTTTGATTATGTCTTTCAGTTACAATAAACTATTAAGCCCTGAAAATTTTGTAAAAGCCTTTGCTTGAATTGATAAGGAATTAATAAGATTGATGCTTTACACTACATAATATAGCAAATCAATCTATCTTCCACATATTAACCTGTTGAGATATACCATTTTTTGTCTTTGCTCATAATTTGATATGACTTTTTGAAGCACATAGTCAATACTATTGGTAAGAGAGACCACACTTATCATCGATATTGTCATTTCCTTGACATTATTATTCCTTTGAAATAAGTCAATGTATGGATCCAAGAAATGTTTAAGTTCAATAGATTAACAACTACTGTGCGATTTCGTGCTTTTAGATCAAGACGACATTTCTTAAAACATAATGTAAACCTAAAACTTTGTTTCACTCGCCCATCCTATTCTACTACTAAACTTGCCTACCATGTAAATTATGTTTAAGCATTTTTTTTTTTTTTTTTTTTTTTTGAAAATTAGGCTATAATCATTTTTTTTAAGGTTGTACTTGTCAATAAAAAGTTACGATTTGCTTTGCCTTGACACAAATACGTTACTCGATTTCTAACTACCCATATATTTTTTTTGTTAAGTTTTCCATTTTCAACTAATCCAATGTTTTTTTTTGGAATAATACTGGCTTAGCGATAATCGTCCCTTTGACAACGAAGCTCTTTCTTAAAGGGCGTTTGTTTTAAAATGACACTTTGTCATTGTAAAATTAACGTGTGGGTACCACAATTGAGGCTTCATGCCTGCGCAGTCATATGTTTTTAACAATGTTTATGTCCCAATTGGTTTTATGTCTGCTATTTATTCATCTTAAAAAGAAATCGTGAGATCAATCGTTAGTCCTAAATGTGGTAATGACTACAGTGCCCATGGCATTACTTAGCTTCGGTTTAACATGATATGCTCGTCTTTATTTGATCCAACAGTGCAATTATTGATCCAATTACAGACTCAAGTAATATACCTACTTCTTACCATTCATAAATTCTAATATAAAAGCAAAATCGTAAATAATCCTAAAAATTATGTTTATTCCAATTGTTTAAATCGAGCAAACAATGTCATATCATATACGACTTATTGCATAATATTTTGGGCTTATAGCAAGAATCAGCTTATTTTTCTACTTCTACATGTCCTGTTTAACGTGGAGGTCTGAGGAGCCACAATCATAGTATAATTTCTTAAGTGTTTATCCAGCCAATAGAAGTCTGCATTATTGGTTGGTAACTGTTGTTGTGATACAGCTTTTTGTACCGGGAGCACTAACCCACAAACTCTATAGCTCGCACAAATGGCAAGGAAAGTCAATTTGTCAATAAGCCGGATATGGTGCAACCGATTGTACATGGGTTAAGCCTTGTGACACGGATGATGTCTCAGCCAAGGCGGAATTGCTGAATTTAAGAGTTCTACTATGATACGTATTTATCGTAAGAAGGCTGACCAACGCGCAAGACCTTACAAAACGTACCAGCATAAACATACTCAACTGCTTTAAGAGTTCAAATTAGCGCGTTTGAGTGCAAATAAAGGAGATTGACACATGCCCTTAACACCTTTTAGGTGTCCTGCATTCATCAGCTTTGTTACAAAACCCATACTCCATTATTGCTTCATTTGCAAACCCCTTATTTTTGAAAAACATGTCCCATTTTGAACCTATCTATCCTTTCTTTTTTCTAATAACTTCTGTTCTATACTTGTCTTAAACGTATGGATGAAATGATAATGATGATGGAGTTTCCCCTCTGTAATTAAAATCAGATTCCCTCTAAAAGCAAATAAAATCTTTGGTTCATCATTTTGAAAGATACCGTGAGAGGAGAAGCGCCTTTATTATAATATCATGAAGAATTTAAGCTGTCTAATAATACGATATTTACAGTAGGAAGTTGCGAGTTCTTTCTGTCTTGATTTATTGGTCTTTTGAGGAACAAAACAGAGTAGATCAACTTTAGAGGCCACAACTAGCCATAATTGTTCTCAACAAAACCCTCCCTTTTCTCCTAGTCGAAGTGAAATACCTCTTGTTTCATTCATTTTCAATATCATATGAAAAAAACCACCAATTCCCGGATAACATGACAGTTTATTAAAGATGAAGAAAGAGTCCTTTTATACAACAAAAAAAGGCAAATCAAAAATAACAAAAAGCAAGGTTAATTGTGTACCTCCTTATCAAGATGTATTTCAGATTAAGGTGGGCTAAAATACGAGTCCTATAGCTAATTCCTTATGACAGTACGGTTGACAAACCGTCAGACACGAGGGTCCCAAGAGCTTGTCATGTACTAAGTATGTACAAGCAAATATATGGTAAATGGACAATTCCGACAACAAAAAACTATGATCACTGCTAACTGTGACATGTGAGTAGAATTTAGTTAGACTGCTTTAAACCACACTACTTTTTAATAATGTACAAATGTAGTTGTGTTTGTTTTGTATCTTATGAGACAGGCAGAATAATACTTTGCAGTAAATCTCATGCAGGATATTACATCTTATCGTGTTACACTGGAAAGCAAGTAGTAGAGGAACAACCTCCTGCTCCCTCTACATTAATATATAATTAATTAATACTACACAAAAAAGATATATTTTATTTTTTAAAAGATGGAATGATCATCATCGTCTACAGACAGTTCTTCGTCTTCATCGCTCAAAACACCAAAGTCATTTTCACTTCGAACATCCTCATCATATTCAGGTGCGCTTTGTTGTACAGACACAATAGCGCTATGTTTTTGAGAAATCTATCATTATTGATTAGTTTTTTGTATTAGTCCTGTTATATACATATATATACCAGATCAAGTTGGTCACACAATAGATCAAAATCTTGTGTCGTTCTGCAATAAAACCCAAGCAACATGGACGGATCCAAATTGGCAATGTTAATTTTTCTGGGTAATGTACAGTGGTATGTTCCAAAATCTTCCTTTGTATACTCAGATAGTCCCTTTGTTTCCAATGCAGGTCTTGAAAAGTGAGGGTCTAAATAGATCAGGTCATCGCCTTGAAGACCAATAAAATACAAGGAAGAGTTAGGTCGACCTCCTGCAATACCTACAAAAGAAGGAATCTCAAAGCATGCTTTTAAAGCGGGATAATATGTTGGATGAAGCGAATCAATTCCAAGCCGAAGTGCCACTAATATCAGAACTGGCTTAAATTCACTGTCTCTTCGATCTGGTGTTGCTGCGTCGTCATTATTGCTAGCCTCATATAAATTTTTAGCCTCTTGTCTACCTCCTTCATCTGAAGATACTCTGGTAATTAGATGTGAAAAATCCCCTCTCGGTTTTTTCCCCGTAGCTACGTCTTGTACATCATCTCGATATATAACTCCATCCGTTGCAATATATACCGATAGATTAGCTGGCGCGAAATCAGATACTAAGGCTCTTTTTTTATCCATTATTAATTATGTGAAAAGAAATATATTAACCCCACACTTACTGTATAACTTGACTGATCGTACTGGGTCCAAACCATTCTCCAATATTTTTTCCCAACTGTTTGCCTAGTAAGGCAATTCGATGAATTGAAAATGGAGCTCTTGGTGATAACTCATCTAAAAACCAATGTAAAATCTAGACCCATTGTTTCGTCAGTCATTGGATAAAAAAACTTGATTGTTTTTTTTTGTTTTACCTTGCTATATTGTTTATAAACCGTTTGTTCTTGCTTTTGTCGTCTCCAATCTTTTTTTTTTAAAAAAAAATTAAATGCCTTGCTTACACTCAAATCATTTTTTAATTTTACCTCTCGATAAAAAATGAATCAATAAGGTATTTGCTAATAAACTTTGACCACTTCTCAACATACAACCCCACCCAATATCGGTCTTGTGATTGGAAGGACGGATAGGAGGATAGTTGTGACGATAAGTCATCCATAATCGGGACACGAAATCGTCATAAAAATCAGACGGCCATAACATGGACATGGAAGTAGTATCCGTATGAACTTGGTTTTCTTGTTGAACGGGACGAAACATTTCATCCTTTTGCGCTTCTAGTATCGCTTGTTGAATTCCATCCAAAGGTTTATTATAATAGGCATTTCCTAATAACCAGATAATATGCTGTTGTGTTTCTGTCTCATGATTATGAAGGAAGAAGGAACTGGAAAGTTCGGAACCAGACGTCCAGAGATTAGACATGAAATGTCCTAGTTTTAAAGGAATCTCTGCGGCTAAATAGGAGGAATTTGTCAATAGCTTATCTTTTAAGGGTGCTTTGCTGATATGGTTGCTATTGCGTGGTTGTGGGAGATACTCTTGATCAGGTGTGGATGCACATGCTGTTTTGTTGGGTTCAAAGCTCATTAGATGTGTAAGTAGAAACAATTAAATAAAAATAAAAAAATGAAAAGGGGAAGAGCAAACTCACACTCACACACAGCTTCAATTGTTGATGTCACGAGTACATGAATATGGAGTCACATTATACACATAACACACATTGTGGAATTATTATTATTTTTATTGTTAAAAAAGGGCTTGTGTCTAAATTCATGCCGATTTGAACACCCGTCCGAACACACCTCTTTTTTTTTATTCATCATCATCGCCATGTTCACCCACACAATCAACTTGAAATAGTTCGTGAGTTTTGATATTAATAGCCGAAAGTTTTCTTCCGTAGATACATCCACTATCTACACCGATTGTATTAGTTCCCAATTGAAGACCACGAGAAGCGTCATGTCCGTAAAAGACAGTGATGTTTTTGTTGGGAGCATTTTGTTGATATTCAGTGGTCCAATGAACATTAGAAGCGTCAGGATCAATTTTGGTGAGTTTTAATTTGGAAGGTTCATGCTCCTCATCCACGTCTCTCATATTCATTACAGACCAAGGATCGTTATCAGTTAAAGTAGAGATATGAGGATCTAAACCGCCATGAACCACACGTGCTTCTAGAGTGGGTATATCCAGGATCAATGGGCAACCAGCCAAATAATTATAATCGTCCACGTTCATATTTCTAACAGGGTTTATTTATGTAAGGGGGCATGATTTTAAATTAGCTGTCATACTAAGATACTAACCTTGCTATTTCCAAGTGCTTATTACCAAATTTTAATGGATCACCTACGTCTCCTTCTGGCATGATTTCCTCCGTTTCTGACATGGATTTGATACCGAATTTATTTTGATAACCTCTTAACCGAACCACCTTGTCGTCATGGTTTCCTCGTACGCATAATGCGTTTAATTCATTTGCTCTTCGAATTACACCTAGTGAATCCGGTCCCCGAAAGACCAAATCCCCTGCCAATATTAATACATCTTTGTTTGGTTGAAATTGAATAACTTTTAGCAAATCGTTCATCTCTTTTAGGCACCCATGAATATCTCCCATCACAAATACACGGGCCTCAGGCACAGGCTTGTATATCTTTAATCTAGTCAAATTAGAATATGGCGATACCACATGCGCATATTTGGGCGGGTGAATGGAGTGTTGATCAGCCGAAACGAGACTAGCACTGTTTAGGGCAATTTCTTCTTGTTGTACGATATCTACTGTTGTCACAGCTATTTGTTGTTTTACCCGTTCGGTAGCTGCAGCAATATTTGCATTCGTTTCTATACTATTCTTACGAGCCAGAGACACAGGGACTGCGATCGCAATCGCTATCACTGCGGACACTAGTAGCACCAATCCACCGATCATTATATTGCGCTTTCGGTGGCTAGATGTCACTTGTTGTTCTACATCCTTTTCCTGAATATCACCAAGACTAGATTGTGATAAATTGGCCATTCTATGTCTCTTATTTTTTTTTTCAGGAAAAAAGAAGGATAAAGAGAAAAAAAAGGGAAATAAAGAAGAAAAATCAGGACAATAGGATGATTTATATCATCTTTTGAGTGACCATTGTTTTTTTCTTCACATATGCGGACATAAGTCATAATTAGAATCATGTTGTTTATAAAAAGATTTATTTAAGATGACCCCAAATAATTGAAATAACAATGAGGTATCTAATAGTCATTCGAAGCAGCAGTATGTTTGGTGGCTTTGATAGATTCTGGCATTCTCATTTGGTAATCTAAAAGATTTACATAAAATTAAGGTTGAGAGAACAAGGAATGATGTTTTATCATTAAGTAACAAACCTCCATTCTGTGTAATGTATCGGACCCAGGGTAATGCTTGATAACCACTCTTTTCAACAATCTTTAAATATCTAACTTGAATACCAGAGACTGTAAAATATGGAATTTCAAACTTAATATTGATGGGAGGTTTCTTTTCTGTATCTTCGGCTATAATGATACGTTTGTTAGCAAGATTTGTTTTATGTGTGTGCAGAAAAAAAAATCTATTTTAATACAACAAATATTTACCTGCTTGTACAGATGGTAAGCCAAAGTGAGCGCGCATGATGAACTCTTTTCCACCTTGGAATTGCTTGATCTTCCAGACCAAACAGGATCTCTCCGGCTTATAAGATACGTTACCGTTACTGCATTTGAACTTGGGTGTATCCGCATCATCGGGTACCGGAATTTCGATCTCGACGTTGTTGGCTGTACTTTTACGCTTGAACTGAGCCCTGGCCTTGACGAGATATTCAACACGCGATCCAGAGTATGTCTCCACAACTGCCTCTACCCAAACAAGAGGTTTAACTGTCGTCTGAAGACGATAACTCATCAATTCAAAATCTCCATCGGGAGGAATATAACTGATTGTACGGTCATTTTCAAATCGAGATAAACGGACACATTGATGAAACTTGACGTCTTCCATTTCAATCGCTTTTGCTGAAGCATTGGCTGAGTAAAATAATGCATATGCACTTGATTAAATATCCTATTTGTATGTGATATTGCGTATATTCTCATTTACCTCTTCCGGTTGCTTCAAACATGACTTTATCATTTAAGCCCAAACGAAGTTCAGGCATGCCAGATAAGTAACATCTCATCTTGACAGATCCCAACACTTCACTTCTTAACACATTACCGTTGGAATTCACCAATAAATTGACACTTTCAATCACATCCAAAAAGACTTCATTCTTTTTATATTTGATACCTTCAGAACGCCAAGACACAGCATTGGTGACAGCCATGGGAGGACGCACCTGAACTTCCAATTTATGTGCATCTTGTGTGATATATTCCTGCAAGATCTTTGTCTCTGTAGTTTGAGGGTACCCAAAATCCATCATCTCGTCCAAAAGTTCGTACACAATCACAAAATTGTCTCGAATAGATTCTTCTTCCAGCTCTTTAAAGTACTCTGAAAATACTTCGGTCAATTTATGAAGGTAGAGCATGATGGAGGCTGCATTCGTGTTCTTTCGGGTCAAGGCCAATACTATATGAATTATTAGCCCAATGTTGGAGACATTTCATCTTGCACGCGCATTCCCCCCCAGCATTCGTTTTTCGACTTACTTACAATAGAGATTGCTATGTTTAAGGTACAAGTAATTGATGCCTTCATGCGTGAAACAAGGTAAAGGAATCTGTTCATCTTCAGCCTCGGAAATCTAAAAAAACGCGAGCATCAAGGTTAGACAAATATCATCTAGGCAACCATTATTATAAAAATCTCTTTACCAAAGGCATGAACTTTTCCACTGCACTCATGGGAATGTCACCTCTGTAGTTACGAGAAATAAGCACTTTTCCCTTAAGGTCCAAAATAAAGACTATGTTAAAATAAAAACGTTAGTTGTTGTCTATGCGTACTTCCGAGCACTCTTCTTTCTCTCTCTCTTTTTTAGATAATGCTTACTTGCTGAAGCCATGTGTTATAAGATGGTTATTTTTTATAGGTTAAAAAAGAAAGGACAAAGGAAAAAAAAAATACACTGGGATACACACATAAAATAACGGAACTTCAAATGTTTATTAAGTTCTAAATCAAATTAACACTGCCATCTTGAATATAAACAGGACATAGACGGTGTCGTCTTCTATAGTCTGCAAATGACTCTAGAATCATTTGCTTAAATAACTGATTGATACCACAGCCAGTAATATTTAACCACTCTAGTTCTGGCAACAGTTGTACGACAGCACGAATGCCTTCTTCATTTACAGCATTCAAAAATGCCAAGGATAGGTATTTTAACTGTTTACAATGTTTGGCCAGTGCTTTAATGGATGGATTACTTACATTCCAACAGCGAGTGATATGCAGTAACCGAAGCTGGGGACAATGCTCTGCCATAAACTGGATTGTCTCATTATTTACCTCATAAATAGTATCCAATCGTAAATGAGTGAGTGTCCTGCCCCAACATTGGATAGCCTCTTTCACCGCAATGTTGGAAAGGCCTATATTATATCCAAGATCCAAGTGGTTTAAGCTTGATTTATACTGTTTCTGCTCAAATTGACAAAGACGCCCAATACCTTTTGGTGTCAATTCTCGTAATAGGTTTAGCCAGATACCCTTCATGGGCTTGCTTCGATGAATATCCGCTAGTTTACCAGCAACTAATTTGGTCATGATATCGTCCTTTAAACTTTCACACCCTGATAAATTCAAATACTCTAATGCAGGACATTGACAGAGAACAGACCCCACTTGGTCTGTTGTGACATAAATTAACCATTCATATTCCTTCTTGGTGTCATCCATTTCCATATAATTTTCATGCACTTCCTCTTCTTCATTCATTGGTGTTTCTATCCCTTCCAATCCAGTCAAATCAAAATTCACCCGTTCAAGTCGTACATATCCTCTTGTATTAGGCTGCAATGCGTCGTCATTGACTACCACCTTTTGGTTTAAATAACTTGTTAATTGTGCAGAGATCAACTTTGGTGAAGGTTTCAACACAAGTGAAGATACACAGTGACCGAATTTAAAATTTTCAGACGTCATGGTTCTGACCAGCAACATCCAATGGGGTAACGTGCGAACATACAAGTGTCGGTAGAGTATCGGCATGGCGGTTGCGTACCATAATTGACTGACGCCTGCTACTTGAGGTAAAAAAGACCGTGGCAAATAGTCGACGATTTTTTTGATAATTTCCGGTGGGAACTGTAACTCGCGTGAAGGAGTAGTTGGCTCAGTGTCATGAAGAAGTGTCAATGGGTCTTGCTGGTTGTCTGTATTAAACCAAAATATGCGCATGTTTTTTTGTTATCTGTAAGTGTAGCACGAGTCAAAAAAAAAAAAAGATAAAAATATAAGCTACTCAAGTATGACTCCGCCAAGTCGTCATTGGTCTTTGGGCAAGGGCTGGGGAAGCATTCAAGATGATTGCACGTTGTTTTATTTAATTCTTTATAGGGAGATGAAAGGGGAAGAGGGGGAAAAAAGATGTATAACAAGGTGTTATAGAAGGGAAAAGGGTATTTTTTTGAATGGCGGAAGAAAGTTTATATAGAAAATAAAATCATAATAGAATGTTTTAACAAGCGCATGCACCCGAGTTTCCTGCACTGGTGGATTGTTGCATCAGATTAACACCATGGGTAAGACCAGCAGCGTTTCTGCCAACTCCACCACCTCTACTGCCAGATGAATGCATATTCTCCAAAGGAATCTTCTTTGCAATAGCAGCAAATAAGTTATCGACATTGTATGCTGATTTGGCACTGGTTTCAAAGAATAAAAGACCGGCTTCATCTGCATATGCTTGTGCATCCTCTTTAGGAACTTGTCTTTCATTCTCGTTTTCTTCACTCGTGCTCTCTCCTTCTTCTAAATCATCTCTAGCCAAATCAAGCTTGTTTCCAACAAGAGCAATAACGATATCTGTATTGGCTTGTCTTTGTAATTCCTTCACCCATGATTTAGCCTTGTCGAGCGTAGTCTAGATAATTTATTTAGTATTCAAACAAACCCCTTATTTTAATTTATTACTCACAGCTTTAGTGATATCATATACAACAATAGCTGCTTGAGAGTTACGGTAATACATGGGTGCAAGTGAATGGAAACGTTCTTGTCCTGCTGTATCCCAAATCTCAAACTTAATTGTTCTATCATCCGTAGCACACTTTTGGGTCAAGAAGGCAGCTATCAAAAATAAAAAAAGTCAACACAAGGTCACCCTACAATCTATAACAGTACCTCCGATGGTAGGTTCTCTATTTTCAACATAATCTCGGTTCACGAATCGAAGAACAAGACTGGATTTACCGACGGCTGATTCGCCTAGGATAAGCAGCAAAAAAAAAAAAAAAAAAAGTTAGCTGATGTTATAGATACAAACATGTGTAGAGTACCTAATAAAACAAGCTTGACTTGTTTAGGTTTGCCTGCAGAGGCATTGTTGCTAGTTGCGGGAACTTCAATACCAGAAGTAGATGACATTTTATAATGATGAAAAGATTGAAAGGAAGAGATGTAAAAAAAAAAGGGAGGGGAAAAAATAATTTTATATCTTTGAAACCACGTGCATTGTGTGTGTGTTGTGTGTGTGTGTGTGTAGTGAGGCTAAGACAGCTTTTGCTGTATATGAAAAGTTTTTTGTGCTTCTCTTCTTTTTCTTTGTTCACCAAAAAAAAAAAAAGCAATGACACAGATATATAAAGCGACTTATTCAGGCATTCCTGTCTATGAAATGACCTGTAATAATGTAGCTGTCATGAGAAGAAGGCTGGATTCTTACCTGAACGCGACACAGATATTAAAAGTAGCCGAATTCGACAAACCACAACGAACTCGAATTCTAGAAAAGGAAGTTCAAATTGGCCAACATGAAAAAGTGCAAGGTGGTTACGGCAAGTACCAAGGTAACCGTATAGCATGTATAATTTCTCAGTCATTATTTTTTTTCTGACGAATAAAACCCTTCTTTAAAGGCACTTGGGTTCCTTTTGAAAGAGGAGTGGCCTTGGCTGAACATTATCACGTCGATAATAAATTACGTCCTATCTTTGATTTTGTCAAAGGAGACCAAAGCCCCCCTTTAGCTCCTAAACATGTCACAGCTGTCTCAACTCGACCTAGAAAACCACGCACCACCGAACCCAAACGAAAGAAAGTGATTGCTAAACGTAACCCTGTAGAAGAAGAGTTGGAACTGGATCATGATGTACAAGACTTTAGTTTATTGGATATGTCAGATAGAAAGAGAAGTAGACAGATATTCGAACATCAACCACAAGATGAATTTGAGTATGAGGATGATCATGACCGTTCTTATGCTCAAAAACTATTACAATACTTTATTTCAGATGATTCAGGTATTCCAGCCATCTTATTAAGACCTCCGCCTGATTTAGATGTCAATGTCATTATTGATGACGAAGGGCATACCAGTCTTCATTGGGCTGCTGCCATGGGCAGATTAAAGTTGGTCGGTATCTTGATCAGCCTAGGTGCTGATATCTATCGTGTCAATTATAAAGGCCAAACTGCATTAATGCGCTCTGTCTTATTCACCAACAATTTCGATGCCAAATCATTCTTGTTCTTAATTGACATGTTAAAAAAAACTATTTTCAATATCGATAAAAAGGATCAGACTGTCTTTCATCATGTATCCGCCACCGCAAGTTGGAAGGGCAAAGTTCATGCTTCAAGATATTACATGGAATGTCTTATTGAAACTTTGTCCTCGAATCAGTCTGAACTCATCTCCATTTTAAATGTGCAAGATGTCTATGGTGATACTGCTTTATCCATCGCTGCAAGAATCGGTAATAAAAAGCTGGTTAGATTATTGGTCGAAGCTGGTGCAAGTTCTGAAATCACAAATGAAGACGGCATGACTGCACAAGATTATCTGTCTGAAGTCGAACGAAATAATAGACTGCAACCACAACTTCACTCGCCTGTCATGTCAAACGAAGTCGATATCCATCCAAAGAGATCTGATTTACAAGCAAGATCAAGGTTAAGACATACCGTCGAATCTCTATTTAAGAAAATCATTGTAAACGATAGAGCTCAACCACCCGTAGTGTCACAGATATTCGATGGATTTGCTGGCAATTATGAACGAGAGTTAATACAAAAGGATCATCTAATCAAAGAAAAGAGGAACGAATTGGAATTAGCAAAAAAGAGGTTATTGGGTACTCAACATACATCAGAACAGATTCAATTTGATCCAGTTCGTTTATATGCCATTGAAAATGATGGGGAGAGGTTAACTCAATTATTAAAAAAACAGTCACTTTATATCCAACAAGAATCCATCAAAGATGCCATCCCACAACTTACACACGATCCAGCAGTTGAACCAACAATCGAAAATGCACATGAATTATTAGCGCAATTAAAACAATTGCAAGCAAAAAGAAAAGAACACACTGATCATCTGATGAGACTAAGACTGCAAACACCTAGTAAACGTCATCAAGAATACAAGCGATTGATCTCCATGTGTTGTAACGTATCCTATGAGAATGTTGACTTAATGTTACTCCCTCTACTTTCTTCATTTGATGAATTAGGAACATTTAATAAATAGTTTTTTTTTCTTCTTTTTTTTTATTTTCCTTTATTCATAATGATGGGTTTTAATACAGACATGACCATCATCATGGATTCTTCTAAACGAACTGTTCTGGTACCACTCTTTGCGTTGGGATCAATAAACAAGTCGAATAATTCGGCAGCTTCATCACCTCCCACCTTCAAATCTTGATCTGCCTCGATGGCTTCTTGAAGTCCACCCACGGGTCCACCAAAGGCAACCAATAAATGCTCATAGGGTTTGACTTGGTTTTCAATATCACAGTTATACATATCCTTTCCATCACGATCACTCACACCAATGGTGAAATCATAGCCGTCTTCATAGGGACACTCTGTCAAGACACGAGAAAAGGAAGAAGCTAATCGAATGTTATAACCCCAGTAAAGACCTGTCTTTTCACGTGGGACTTTGGGACTCACTACCTTGGCAGGAATGGGCTTTTGACCTTTACGAGTATCAGCAGCAGAGATGGGTTCGCTTAATTCGACAGTCACACGCACACCGGGTTGAACAGCACGATCAATGCGAGCACGTCTAAATAATCCAATGTCTACTAAAGTGCTGTCTGTTTCTCCATTGTTGTTGGATTTATCGAGCGTGACACCTTCACGGTAAGTGGTTAATTCCTCCATACCAGGATGATGAGGTACATCCAAAGGAGGTAATAATCCTGCAAATTTCAAATCGGGACTGATGGGCACAAGTTGTTTACGAAGATATTGAGGTGTTTCCATGTATTGAAATACACGGGCTAAGAATAAATTGGGATTGATCTTTTGTTGTGTGGTTTGTACTTTGTCTTCATAGACTACAATCTCATCGGCTGAGAAAATAACAAGTGCTCGAGCGATCTGTCCAGCAAGAATCGTCTTCATTTCAATAGTGGGTGCGCTGTCAATAATACTACTGGGAATGGCTAAGGACGTGGTGGACTTTCTAGGCTTACACGATAAAATCTCTTTAGCCTTTTTGACATCTTGTGTTGGCATGTATCTTTTGCTAGGTCTGTCCTTTCCATAATCAGGTCCGGACGCATCCTTATTCTCAAAGTTACGCTTCTTGCGCTGAAATATATGTCAGTCGTAGATCATGTCACTCATACCATGTCACTTACGGATCTATAAAAGTCGGCCATATTATTTTTTATGTGAAAGAAAAAAAAATGTTCTGAGTTTACGGGCTCCGCAAGGAAACCCTTTCTAATCTTATGTGAGAAGCGTGTGGCTTTTTTTTTTTTTTTTTTTTTTTTTTTTTATGTGATAGACTTCAAATTTGACACTTGATGAAAATTCAATGGATAACATGCAACAATCTCCTTATTACTCACACTGAAATTTTTTGTGATATATCCTCTGGATTCCGTGTATTTTCACTAGCTGTACGTCTGCTTCGTACTTTTTTTTTTTCGCATGTGGTTGAATGTCCGCACGCATCACCATATGATCTTTTTACTAGGAAGCATACATACTCATCAAACACATTTACTGGTGATGATCCACAACTCAAGTTGCACCATACAGTTGCAGCTTCAATAGATAAAGTGTTCCATTCTTTCTGACTGCTACAAACCCAAAACTATTCTATCTATCAAATGCAATGCGTGATTTTTGCTAGGCGATTATGCGAATTGATATCGATAGAAGGTTTGATCCAAGGCAATCTAAACCGTATCTAGCATCTTTCGCGTATGCCTCTGAAGTGTAAATATGCGTACTCATACTTTCGTATGGCTGTAATGATATAAACCATATATAAATGTACATGACAGTAACTGGTTATAGAGACTGATTGCTTTTTATTTTATTTTTTGTTTTATTTGATTATTGGGGACTGACCTTTTCAAAGATGTCCCAGTGCTCCAATCTAATAAAAAATAATCAGTCAAAACATGCTGTACATAATATCAAATAAATAACTTACTCTGGGGTCACATATACATATGTTAAAAGGAACTTAAACAAGTTGACGGGGGGCTAAAATTGAAAAATTAGAATATTGCGTATAGATTGTTATTATATTACTTACAGGCACAAGTGGGGGAATGGCCATGGGTTCCTTGAGGCTTAAGTAAACCTCCAACACATGCAGCATGATCTGTAATATAATAATTAAAAAACCAAAATCATCATTAAAAAGACACTATTTATACTTACCTCAGCATCCGAAGGCATGCCAGCCGACTTGGGAGTGTAGCAAAAGCCAGCCAACCTGTTGCTTTTGGATAAATCTACATTTTGGGAACCCGATCAGAAAATCATAATCCTTCCTTTACTGCGAACCTTTTAATTCAGCTTACCCAAGATACGGTTTTTCACATATATCATACTTTCTTCGTCGGTGTGACCTTGCACTGCCAGAAAATCCACAACTTCTGAGACTGTGAAATCGGCATTGTTCTAAAATAAAAATGTTAATATGTCAAACTCTCTCAATCCATGGCATTATTCTTACGTTGAACCCAGGGATCACCAAGGAGAGGGCAATAGTGACAGAAGGTAATTTTACCAGACTTTGGTTCTTTTTAGCAAGGATAACATCAAAATGTTCAATAGCTTTCGCCAAGGGTGAGAACATTTTTTCGTACAAGACCTTTAAAAAAAAAAGAGTTGATTAGCATGTCTCCAAATAATTTATACAATCACACTTACGAGAAGAAGTCTGTCGTAGAAGAGGCTGGAGCAGTGATCGTTAAATTTGGTCCAATTTTTCTTGAATTCGAGAATCTAAGTATTGTATTGTTAATATATTATTGATCTACTCCAGTATCTATTCATTCTTGTGTTTACCTGTTCGATTCTAAAATCGGCAACTACTTCTTCTGTTCTGTTCATATACCACATAATGCGCTCTCTATGGGCAGATGGTCGAAGAGGGGGCTTAATGCATGATGCAAACTTAAGCTTGGGTACTGCGCTGTTAAACGTACTGTTTCTAGGAGCTACTGAATTGGATAAAGTGCTAAAGACTCTCTGAGGTGAGATGTCGAAAGAAGAGTTGGATCCTGTATTAAAGATGCTGGTAACGCTTGGTGGACAAGAGGTTGTGGGACCGGGAACAGAAGTACTGACAGCAGGAATACTGGGGGCGGCTGAAATGGATTGTTGTGCCTTTGGACCGGGTGTGGGCGTATTGGGTCGAACAGGTTGTTTTCCCAGTAAGAATTCTATACGTACATGAATATTTTAGCCTTTATAATAAAGATATGTCTAATCATTCAACGTATATTACCATGTACTACTAAGTGTGCTGTTTTAAAAAAGTTTTTTGAGAGAGGTCCTGGTCCTGAGGCAGTAATGTTTAATAAATAAAAGTTACTTTCTCAATGTTTCTACTTACTGAAAAAATAAACGCCATAAGGAACCTTAACCTTGGCAAAGTATGGGTTAATTGTTCCTTTGTAAATTGAATAAATATTGTGAATGCATAAAATAGAAAGCAATATTTCTGAATGGGCTTTGATTAGAACCACACTCAGGTAATTCAATTATTCTTACTCTTACCTAAACATTGAGTAAACATCGCGTCAAAGATGTATGTGAGAGACCAAATGTTAAAAGAGAAAATAAAATAATTGAGTATCACCGTGGCCAGTAATACTGCGCCATTAGTTTGCACAATATAAGCGTTATAGGACGTGTAAGGCATAACGAGTTATATATATAAAAAAGAAAAAGGAAAATTTCAAAGCGTGTTTATTCTATTTTTTTTTAAAAAAAAAAAAAAACGTTACTGTTCATTTTTGCAGTGTGTGTGTAACGAGTACGTTCTTGCATGGTCACACAAGAGTTAGTTTGCTAAAATGTGTATCTCATTCTGTAAATATTAAATCTTTTTTTTATGAAATTAATCTATTTATAGCTAACAAGGCATACATGGACTTATTTTCTTCAAAATGAGACTAATGGAAATTATATAACTAGCTATAAAGCTGACTGTTAAGATGTTTGTTATTTAAGACACAGGTTAGTTGCAAAAAAAAATATTTATTTTCATTTTTTTTAATGTGAAAAGCTAATAATTGGGAATGGGTGTCAAGAAACAACGTATTAGTTAGGGTTACTCAAGCTGATATGACCTTCACGACGTGTTTGATAGTATCTCCATCCAATGTATGCGGCAGCAGCAAGGATAACTGCACCAATTAAAGATCCAATGACGATCAAAGTAATAGCCCACCAGGGTAAGCCGTTTCTGTGAAGTTCTTCCTTGGGAAGCAATACACGATCAATCATAATAACTCCGCCACCAGCGCTAGAACGACCGAGGTTGATAACATCAGCGCCTTCTTGGGAAGTACCCTTGACTGTAACTGTGTAACCACCAGTAAGCCCTTTACTAATGACAACGTAGGTGTCACCGTGCAAAGTAGGAACGTCAATACCAGTCATAGGGACATCCTTGTGTTCTTTACGATCATTGTTGCTTTCCTTCTTCTTACCAAAGATATTGTAATAGTAGCTATTGTCAGCTGTCTCGCCGATATCAATACGAGGCAAAGCGACAGGAAGAATATGTAAACGAGCAACTTTAAGAAGTCTCTCGGGATTTTCCAACAAATGAGTAAGGTTCAATCTACCAAAGGCTTGATCGGAGGGGGCCAAGATGGTGTAAGGAGTATCTTTATCCAAGCTGTCCAAGACCTTATCGGTCAAGTTGGTACGTTCCAAAAGGTTCAATAAGCTATTAGTACCCTCAGCAGATAAAAGATCGCGATTGGTAATTTCAAGCGAGCTGGGTAATTGAACACGATCAATTGTGTGGATAACACCGTTGGATGTCAAGATATCAGCATCGATTACTTGGGCAATAGTATTACGATCATTTCCATCAGCAGCACCACTACCACGAACAAAGAAGCCATGGTCTGTCTTATTCAATCTGATTTCAGCACCTGAGGACAAAGTGACTTCACGGTGTTCACCTTCGGAAGTAGAGTTTTCATAAAATACACCACGAACAGCGTGATAGGTAACAACTTGTTCAAGCTTCTTTTTAGATTCGGGTTGCAATAAGAATTTAGCCAAGAGACCAAGACGGCTGAAGGCTTCATTGGTAGGAGCAAACAAGGTAATACCATGGGCATTTTCAATTTCCTCACCAGCACCGGATGCATATAATCCAGCAACAAAGGTTGACAATTCCAAATTAACAGGAAGACGACTAAGGGGAGGGCGAGGCAATACAAGAGATCTCGCGAGGGGATAGATAATTAAGTTGTCACCGACAGTGACTAAAAAATGTAAACATTAAAAACATTTCTAGGTTTTTTTTTTTTTTTTTTTTTTTTTTTTTTTTTTTTTTACCTGGATCACCTAATACACCAGCTTTACCAAATGTGATAGATTCTCTGAATAGTTTATCATTTTCATAATCCTGGTCTTGAGAAACAATGTGAACATCGATACGTTGGAAGGCCTTACCCAAATCACCATGAGATTCCGTCTCTAACAATTGACCATCTTGAAGGTCAGAAGGAGTATAGCGACCATGAACGATATGATACTTCAACCATGACTTGGTATCAGCAGCAGTCATAAACTTAGGTTCATCAAGAGCATGGTTGGACGGAGCTAGAATGGTGATTACATCATTTTGATCGTCCAAATAAGATCCGAGGTCATTTTCATCAAAGAGTTCAATGAAGCGAGTAGCATTCATTCCGACTAAAACCTTACGAGCCGATAGCTTGAGGAATTCCTTATTCTTTGGTAAGATGGGGCTTTCAAGTACATGAATTACACCTGTTTATAATGTAAAGATATATGTGAGTATGGGAATTTTTTTCTTAGTTTTGTTTGTTTGCTTATATCATTTACCATTTGCTGATAAAACATCTTGATGAATCACTTTTACGCCATTAACAGTGATAGTGGAGGGGAGAAGCTTATTATGTTTGACAACAATATCAAGTTCTTCGGAACCTTCAACTGTGGCAATTGAAGATTTTCCTTCCTTGAGATCATGAGAATAGAAAATCTTGGGTGCAATTTGATGATCCAAGAAGCGAGCCAAATCCTTTCTACCTCCCTTCTGCTCCAAGAGGTACTTCTTTTGAATAGGATCAAGAGTATCACCAAAGAAATCATCTTTTGCAACAAAAATAGTATTTCCCTTGGCATTTTTGAGTTCACGATCGATACGTGCGGTTTTAGCCAGTTCATAAAAGTTTTCAGTCTCTTGATTGATGTGCAATGTTTCATCTACACATTTACATCAGTATTGGTCATATTTTTAATTAATTGATATATTTTTACCTAAATAGACAGGCAAAGGCAATACTTTATCAACAGCTTGAATCATTCCATTCGTAGCCTCCATTTCTTCAAGTACATGACCAAGTTCTTGACCGTTGTCAGCACCAACTTCAATGTTTCTTGAGATAGTAGATTTCAAGACCTTGACCTTTTGAGTGACACCGTCTAATTGAGCTTGAGTGTCCAAGAGTCTACCGTCGTATAAATCACCCGACTTGAGAGAAACAGGAATAATATGATACAATAGCTGCTCTTTGGTCAAATTCTTGCGGGGTGCAATCAAAGTAGTTTTTCCTTCAAAGGCTGCATTAACAGGAGCAAAGACAGTACCTTTATCAATATTCTTAAAGTCATCAACCAAGTTAGCTTCTTCAATTTGCATCAGAAAATCATGGAATTTTTGTTCAGTGACCAAGATGTCATAGATTGACTGTGGTTTATCTTCTACACGGCTAGCAAACACCGATGCCGAAACAAGGGAAAATACTGTCGTTATTAACAACAGTATATACAATAACTGTTTATTAATCATAATTTTATAAAGTAAAAGTTATTAAAGAAGTTAAAGAATGGCCAGCCGCGATTCACGTTTATATAGGGAGAAACCGAGATAAATTTTCCATCATACAAACGTCATATTACAGCAACAAAAAAACTGGTTTGTAATATATTCCGCATAACAAGAGGTTTCGTAATATTTTATGCTTATTCTACCATTGGCTAGATTTGAATTTGGTAATGATTTATTAGGGGATAGAAGGGGGATATTATATATACATAATTATTATTTTTTTTGCAAAAAAAAAATTAGAGTTCACTTTTAGTGAGTGAATGAATGGAGTTATCATCATCGAGGATAACAACTTTACCATCGATGACACGGACAGGACCCGTAAACCACTTACGACCCCAAAAGTAAAAGTAAGTTAATGAACAAAGCATGATGAATGCAAAGGGAACGATGGCGTAATTCATGGTATCAGGTGTGATTGGGGCTTCGGTGGGGAGAACAAAGAGAACACACGTAAACATGAGCCAGAAACTAGAGATCCATCCAATAGGAACACTGAGCTTACCCAAGCTGAAAGGTCCAGGTTGGAACTTTGTACGAGATGAAGTAACACGAAGAAGGACGGGTACCAAGTATGACATTTGAGATCCGATGGTATTGACCGACACAATAGCATTGAAAGCAGTGGAGTTGATGATGTAAAGAATACCAACAACACCGGCAACTAAAATGTTAAACCAGACAGCATTAACAGGAGATTGGGTCTTAGGATTCAATGTATGCAAGAACTTGGAAAAAGGCATGGCACCATCACGAGCAAAGGCGTACACCATACGGGAAGAACCAAGAGTCAATGCAGAACCACAAAAGAAGATACTAATGTTAATGAAAATAACAAAAACCAATGTCCAATTGGCACCGACGCCATCGACAAAGACTTGGATCATTTGAGGTTGAATAGCAGTTTCGGAAAGAATTTGGAGGTCGTAATCCTTGACCATGAAACTAACAGCAAGCAAAAATGCTAAACCAGAAATAGCATTGGCACCAACAGAGACAAGGATACCAAAAGGTGAACCGCTTTGAGAATTTTTGGTTTCTTCGGACATGTGAGCAGCACTGTCATAACCAGAAAGGGTATATTGTGATTGAAGGATGACAAGTAAGAATGCAAATCCGTTATTTGAAAAACCAGAATTATTCGAGAATTGAGTAAATGTAAATTCAGCAGTGTTTAAAGGCTTGGTAAGGGCAAGTCCAACAACAACAATAAGCAGAATACCAAGCATATTAGCAAAGAATGCACCTTGGTTCATAATACCATTCCAGCTAACAGCAACAGAATTGATGAAACCATGGATAATGATAATACCAATGAAAATACCATATTGAGCATAGACAGATAATGGTTCGCTCTCAGGATTCCTATATTTGTAAAGTGTGAGAATTTTTATTTATTTATTTTTTCGGTAAAGAAATACCATGTGAATTATCGCTTACCAAACTGAAATAATACCGGCAATGAATTGGGCAAGGCCAAGATCAATCGAAGCAATACCAACTATAATATTAAAAATAAAACAAGTTTAGTCTTTTTGGAGGACAAGAAATAACAAATATTGACGTACAGCATAAACCAATCCAGTTACACCAACCAGTCATCCAACATGCAAGTGGCACCCAATCAGCAGTGGCGAGCTTTGATACCCAAAAATAAAGACCACCAGTGGTTGGGTAAGCAGAACAAATTTCAGCAAGTGATAATGCTACCAGCATGGTAAAACAAGATGTGATGACCCAAGCCCAAATTGTACCCAAAGAACCAGCTGCCATCATTGCATCACCCCACAAAGGAGGTAAGCCTGAAAGTACGGAACAACATGAAAAGGCGATAGCAAAATTAGAGAATGCTGAAATTGAACGGTTCAAGTCTTGTTTGTAACCCATGGACTGAAGTAAGAGTTCATCGGCACTCAACTCTTGTCCTTGACCTTGTTCGATCTCTTTGGTAATAACTTTATCTGTGTCTGCCATATATATGTGTTGTCGTTTTAATTCTTTTTAACTAGAAGAGGAAATAGCTGTTTTGGAATTATACGACTGTATGTGCTTGTGTTTTTTTATATATAAAAAAAAGTGATTTAGCTTGTGTAGAACAGGCTTTTTTTAAGCTAGGTTATTGTTGATAAAAAAAAAGGGGAAAAAATGATGATGCACGTTCTTATATTTATATGTTTTGTATTATTTATATCTTATTTTGTACACATACTGTTATTCGTCTAACATGTCTTGAAAGTCTATCTTATCTCCCACGAACATAACGATAATGTGTGTGTACATATATCGGATGATGAACTATATATTGGCAGCGTATATCTGAAGTTTGGAGTTGAAAGGCACGAGTAAAAGTAAAAGGATTGGGCGTGAGATGCCCAAAATTTGTCATCGGGTCAGTTCTATTGGTCCAATGGTTACAATTACCATGCCAAATTTAGGGTTTTTTTTTTATATCTAATCGCATTGTGACCTCATTATCTGTACAGTGCAATCAATTACAGTTTGAAATGCATATCAGATATTGTAAAATCAGACATGTTGCGCAGTAATAAATCAGTTATTCAATTGTTTTTCACCCGAGTAAATCCTTTTTCCCGTAAATGGTAAATTGTCAACCTTTTTTCTTCCCCAGCTCTCGGGCTTTTTCACTGGTGTGTGTCGTGTCAAAACGCGCTCTTAAGGAATCAACTGACTGTAGCTCGAAAACAGAAAGATTGCAGTAGGCGGACTTTTGAAGTTAACTAAAAGATAAAAACAATAAAAGCATGACTATAGCTTATTACTAACTATCTTGAAAATGGCTCGATTAGGAGTACATTTTATGTTGAACTTTATAACCCCATAAATAAAAGCTCACGATTAAAAATAATCACTTAACGATAAGAGCTTTTTTAGTAAATGAATACACATCTGGCTTGTGCTCCACAATCTACAGAAATAAACCTTCTGTTTTTGAATTCAGTTAGAGTTGTCTCTGACATACTGGTACAACTGTTAAAATACAAAAAAAAAAAAAAAAAAAAACTAGATGATCTATTATTACTAATTATTGACTGATTACATTTGACAGCGACTACTGATGGTCGTATTTTTGATTCTTTATCTTCCATGCTTATCGTTTTATAGTGCCATGAATTGTATTGATATTCTACATCTAAATGCAACATTGAGAAAAAAAATGGGAACAACTAGTCGAGTCTAATATAGTGTAACAGTAACAATACTGTTATCTATTAAGTCTACACAATCAGCCAAGCAATCAATTCTCTTAATTGTTGTACGAGATTAAATACCATTATACTATGCTGGTTTTTTCATCCGTTTATTCCTTCATTAAGCTCATGAATTCAAGTCCATCCTAACTTTGTCAAAAACCTCACCCGAGTGAAAGAATGAAATAAAATGGGGGTAAATCTCCAGATTTAACTTCTGGTTTAAACCCAGCGTAGATAGCCATACACAAGTAGTAGTATATTCAAAGATACCGCTCGTGACAACCACCGTGTCCACTTTTGTTTAAAAAGACGAAAATAAAATTTATTTTGATAAATAAATATTCGTAGATCGTCGTCATTTTGATAAATGGTTTATAAAAAATATCCCACGTTCCGACAGGTACAATCCCACAAAATGCTTCAAAAGACTAATATTTTCTGTGCAGCTGTGTATCACTTTTGTTTTTTTTCCCAAAGATAAAATTGATTAAGGTTGGACAAGGTTTTAGCTAAAAAGAACAAACGAGCATGCTTTCTTAGAATGATATCAAGATGATAGTTACTAATGCTTACACTTGAAAAAAAGTTAAGCGCATTAAAGCCAAACCAATTTGGTTTGTGCAGGGTAAGTTCCTATTTCAGATTTACGAAAATAAAAAAAAATCCCACATGACCATTGTTAGCCATATTTGGGATTTTTAATTCCAGTTTGTGTACTTTCGTTGACCAAATATTTAAATCAAGAACTTTGAGAAATCCTAAATATCATCGTAATTTAGACATTTTTTAAAAGTAGAGACATAATGTTGAAAACATGCCTTAACAGCGCAAATGGCTTACGAGATGATACAAGACTATAGATGACCAATAACGTATTAATCTGAATACAGAACTAAGGATAATGGAGGCAGAGTACATAATCACAATGTCAGTTTGATTGGTTCTAACCCATTCACAATTTCTGTCGCAAGATTGACTGAGCCGTATACAGAGGTATCATCAAATTCGCTCATACGGCTATTCGAAACTATGACGGATAATAAAAAAAAACTGTTGTTTTAATACTTTGCTTGTATTTCCTAAAATCAAGTTACTAATTTGTTTTTCAGAGCCTGTAACCGTGTTTATTTATGGTAAAATTATAAATACCTTGGTGAAATCCAAATCCAGTGTTAAAGGTCACTTATATGACGTTTGCCCAGACAGTTGTAGAATTGTGCGCATCAGACGTTATGCAACAGCTATGCAACAGCAATGTGTTAAATTCCACGAAAAGTAATATAAGACTAGCATTGAATTGATAAAAAATCCCCAAAGGGATCATAAATTCGATCTTGCAAACATATTGGGCGACCTTTGAACCAAAAACCTTCTTCATTACAGTATTAGCAGTTTAAATTCAGACAAGGAAAACTTATTTTCAGATAAACCTAATAATGTTTTCAGATGAACAAAAATATATTTCAGACAGAAGTAAAAAAATGATTCATACTAACGTAATATATATATAACAAATAAAATAAAAAAAAATCCAGGCAAAGGCTATCAAAGGATGTATCCTATGAATTTTACAGTTTTCATATTCTGCATTGATAGTTCATAATGTATTCAAAGGTGTATTTTTATGAGCTCTTTTTACACAAATCCTCAGTTAATACGTTATAACAGTAAAAAAGGGGGAGAAACGGAATTTCAATTACTTTAGATGACGTTGACTTTGAGCATTATAATGTAACTTGATTTAATTGACAATACATCAAACAGTGCTTCTTTCACAAAAAAAAAAAATATGAGACCTCGTATTTACCCAGTTACAGAAGATTTTATAAATGCCAAAATAACAGCTAAACTTGCTAAGATGGGGGACGAAACGAGTACCGGCACAATGAATCAACCTGCTGGTGGAAACAGAGGTAAAAATGCACTGTATATGTTCAGGAATATAGCCAAACATAATAACTCATAAAATAAATCAGGCCTAAAGAGAAAGGAAACATTTGAAGCGAAAAAAGAAAAGAGTGTGGCTAAAAGAAACAGGACCACTGCGTCTTCAAGCTCATCGACCCTGATTTGCAAGTCTTGTGATACAAGTGGTCATTCTTCTGCGAGAAGTAAATTGTGCCCTAACCATAACTATACCTTACAAGAATTGATCGAAAAGGATCTTGGTGCTAAAAATCAAAGATATACTATATCTCTTCCATTAAAGGGCTTTTTAAATGAAACAGATGATGATGATGACCGATTACAGAAGGCCGTAAACAAGATCCAGGATCTATCTAGTTTCTTACGTCTTGTTTTGTTTAAAGCTCAAATCTTTGTCAATGACTACATTTTACAATACCCCAATAATTTGTCCAATGAATTTTTTCAGCAAAATTTCTGGTATTCATTGTGTAGAGTGGTTTGTAAACAGCTGTCGATCAAAGACTTTCAGTTAAAGTATGCCAAAATTCACCACTTGGAAGACGTATGGATGGAGCTTAATAATCTAGAGGGAGTAAACTTAAACGTGGAAAAAGATGGGCTGAAAAATTATGGTCAAGTGCTTGCAACTGCATGTGAAACTACTGCTACGTGTTATAATAACTATTACATTGAGAATTTTCAGAACATTATCTGCAACTATTTCATTTATATGATTTGTAAAGAATTTCCTGTGAGTTACTATCAGGAAGCGCTAACTTACAAGTTATTAACAAACTTAACTTAGGACGTTAAAAAATCTGTCATAAGGAAACTTGTATATGAACATGTTTTAGATCAAGTACTATCATCTGATCCTGTTACCGTTCTAAATGATGATATCCTCCCACCATTAAGCCAAGAAACAAAAAATGGTTTACAGGCATTTATAAACCCTTTAATTGTGGAGCTCAAGAACCGCTTGCCATCGTTCACAATTACAAAGGCAACTCAGAATACTGCCCCTTTTGGTATTTTACCGGCATTAAGACACATTCTATCCAAGTATGAATCAATCATTGCGGAAAATTCTACTTTACAGAAGCATGACTCAGAACCAGGAAGACCTCAAGATACGGTTCAATCTGATGAGAAAAAGAAGAAAGATGATAAAGCAAAGTATTTCGTACTGCCGAGAATATTTAGCCTGTTTCCCAATCCAGGTTTGCAGTGGCGCTTTATCAAAATCGATAGTCAAAACGTTACTGGTATATTCCCTGGCTCAAAGTTAAAGAAAGAAAAGGACGAGACTTTATTTAGCTTCACACAAAGGTATTTTTATGATTGTTTTAACTTTGCCAAGCTAAAAATTAGAAGGTACATACGAAAGAAAGAGTATTGAGAACCTTCTTCATACAATATTAATGATAAACATTTTGTCTATTATTATTAGCCTTAAAGATCTGAAGGAGCTGCCTGCAACCAACGGCAAGATGTTTTTGAACGGGATGTACACCGATGGTTATACTTGCCGCTTACTATTCTGTCGTCGTACTGAACCATTTTCGTCAACTAAAAGCATTGCCCTAGAACTCGATGACTTTAACACTGACGAGGTAAATACTTATTTTAGGCCATGTACTGTTGATCCCGGAAGGAAGGATGTGTTTGTATCCTACCATGGAGACAATGATGTGAGACGTCTTTCTTCAAAAGAATACTACAATATGGGCGGTGTTACGCAAAGGCATAAACAGGAACAAGAACTCAAGAAAAGCTTGGGAATTGATCAAATTGAGACCAATATCCCCTCACCTAAAACCGCGTCTCATGATACCTATATACTGTACATTACGTATATTCTCCAACATATTGATACACTTTTTAATTTCTACGGGTTTAGAACTACCAATAGTAGATGGTGTAATTATATCGCATCACAAAAGAGTATAGAGGACGCCGTTAATATCCTTTTAAATGGATCAACAAAGTACAACAAGAAAAGAAGGAAAACTAAGAAGAAGAGTAAAAAGCGAAGGAGATCTAAAATAGTTGACTCTTTAAAATCTAAACCGAAAATTATCAAAAGGTAAGCGTACTAACAAACCATGATATGACTGTATTTTAATAATGAAACTTGCATGAAGAGAACATAAAGAGAAATTCGAAGAAGGGGATCGTAATAAAATGCCTTTAATCATCTTTGGCGATGGACTCAAGAACAAAAGCCAAACAAAGTTTAAGGGTTTGCGCTCCGGTGTAACGGACAAGCTTTATCGACAATTGAAAAGAAGAGAGAAGCTTGGAGAGTTACTTCTTGTTGATATTAACGAGTTTAAAACATCAAAGGTTAGTATATTAATGTATATCAATACCTTCGACTAAAGTAATAGTTTTATAGACATGCAATTCTTGTTTTAGTAATGATTTAAAAAACATGAGGTGCGGTACTGACGAAAAATCCTCACACATCCATCAAATATTGATTTGTAAACGATGCAATATTTTTTGGAATCGTGATGTGATGGCTGCGAAAAATATGCTTGCTATATCTCAATCCATTTGGGATGGCCAAGGCCGACCAACTGTCTTTAAAAGACTAAACGCCACCTCCAATGTGGTTACCTCGTCTCACTCAAGTGAGGAGAAGGTTTAAAGATTTTACAGGTAAACCTTATAGTAACTTATCAAATCATCCTAAAACTAAATTTCATTTGTCTGCTTTTTTATTTATTTTGTCCAAAAAAGGTAAATCAATGTCTGAAAGTAAATTTTGATTCGTCTGAAAAAAAATTAACATTTTCTGAATTTAAAGTGTGAAAACTGTATTCGATAGATTAAGTTCGGGTTAAGTGTGGTTGTCATTTAAAAGGTTGTAGCATGTGGGTCCTATTGATTTTAACTATAAGATGCGCTGACTGCTTCAATTCTTTAACCCTGAAAACACCGTCAATTGTTTCATTGATTCTTATTCAACTTTACATTGCCTTCCAATAGTCACACAAAGTAGAAAATGGTCTGTTATATTTACCTTCGCTCGAGGCAAAAGAAGAAACACAGCACATAATAATACACAAGGAGACTGAAAAGACTTGCAATCAAATACATTTGACAGATAACAATGAAACTTACAATAGATTCACCTCTGAAATCTGCAGAAAATAGTCCTGTACACTGGGTTATTTTAAACAACAATAGGCGAAGTACTCAAAAACGCCATTTAATAAAGTGCCTATATTTTAAGCCTAAAACATGCCATATCTGGTGTCATTAACGCAGGTGTCCGGCATTACGTGCTCGACAGAATACACTTTGAAGACGTCGTGAATTATAATCCATAATTAACAGAGTGACTGTCTAAAGGGCTAGAAAACACCAATCCTTTTTCACGCGATTCCAAAAACGATGCATTTTATATCTCATTTTTTCTTTCCATGGATCTCAGTAGTTTACTCAACAGTCAAAAGGAAACGAATCTGTCTTTGAAAGACATACTCGAATTACTTTCCAACCCGGATAGTGCAGTTATTATTGAAAAAGTTCGAACAAGCACCGCCTTCATCTACCCAAACCAAAAAGCGGAATCGTTTCTATTTTTTGACAGATTCATTCAACTATTGCTTTCGATTGATCTTGAAGACGATCCATTTAGCTCTCAGTATACCAAATCCATCTTTATCGATGCCTTTCGGAAATGTGTGAATGGATTGTTGCAGCAGCATGGCAATAGCTGGTTGATCGAGTTTCCTTACGCTATCACTGCCAAAACCTGGGTAGCCTTACGTAAACAATCCGATGTTACGATTCTAGTTTGTCTCTACGGTCTTGTGCTCACAGCTGGTACCGCTGCTCCGTCCATAGAGTGGGTTGAAGCCATGATGCAGTTCATACAATGCAATTATGTGGGTATCATCACCCATCTTTGGCTGACCTGTTGTTGTACCTTGGAAGAAAATGAACGAGTGAATGGAGATCTTGCTCAAGAATTATTTTTGCACACCTTGGACAACAGAATTAAGCATGAACCTGCATATACAATTGATGTCGCAAAGAAATTATTTACAATTTTGAAGGCAAAGGATACGCAGTACCTAGCGACACATGTAGATCAATTTTTGGGCAATGCACTAGCCAGACCTGAATTCACAAAAGACGCATTTACCGTCGGTTATTTGGGATTGGAGAATGGCTGCAAAATGCAGACGAATCAGTATCCATATATCGCAAAGATTTATATGGAACATCAAACGCAGACAGGTAAAGTAATCAACAAGATGATATGTTTAAACCTCTAAAATTATACGTTTCGTAGCTGATCTGATGGAAACGGGTAACCCCTTATTGAATAAGGAGTTGTTGGAATCATGGACAGCCGATAAATACTCTCAAGCCCAATCGATACGAAAGGGCACTTTATTTTGGATTCAAAAGATGACTACAATGACACCATCCACCTTTGATATGTATCTAGAAAAAGCAATCAAACAACATTATCCAGCAGATAGAAAGACTGTGCTGGATTTATTATTAGCAGATTGGACCGCGAGGGATAGATTTCATCGTCATTTGAATTTTGTCGCTGATATAATCATGTCGTTATTATCGAAAAAGTCCTATAATAAGCGATCAGCACCATATTATGCATTTGTACACTTATTCAATATACCAGATGAACACCATCAACAAGATACAGAGGCAGCAGATGCGTCATACTATGAAACAAAATCAGGCGCTTTTATTGATCTATCACAATTTAGCAACTGCTCGGATCAAGTATTAATGAATGGATGTTGTCGTTTATTACAAAGAATGACAAGGGGTGATGCGACCCAACATGTGAAGGATTGGGTAGGTGATTGCCTTCAAAATGCCAACTCGGACATTGTGCAATACTATGTTGGTTGGTTAGCACAGGGGCTAAATACAGAGCTCGAGTCTAAAACAACATCTAGTTGCTTTGCTCCATTTTTAAAAGTAGCATTATCCTCGTGCGTTTCCTTTTCTACGTATGTTGTGCCCACCTTATTACAAACGTTTTCTCTCACAAGTCTACAATGGCTTTTGAAGCAAGGTGATCATGCAAACACGATACTGATTCATTATTTTGATGATGGACCTCAGGTTTCAAAATATATGATGGTGCAAGGTCTTTTCATGACAAAACCAAAAAAATTCATCGACCTGCTGTTGACTCATTTTCGAGAAATCATGCCTGGCCAAGATCCCAAAGCCCCTCGCTCGCGAGCTTGGTTTAAAAACCATTTCCTGGGTGTGATTTTATCTTTGGTAGGAGAGGATACAACTGGGCAAGGTGTAGCTTGTTGTATTTTTCGTCAATTGTTCAAGACGCGCGACGACTTCGAATGGTACTTTGCGACACCTCTTGTGCCTGTTGCGAAGAGAATCAATTTCAAGCCTTTAGATCTATCAAATTCGCACGATATTTATTCCGTCAAGTATAGTGGTTTAGCGGCCATGCTACAAGAAATGGTGAGATTAGGAGATACAGATAAAAAGGAAAGGTTGATTAAGGTGTGGTTTGATCTCTGGACGAGTGGATCTAAATTCACTGTCCCCGTGAGTTGGGTACTACAGTGTGCTGGATTATACGACCAAGCACCCGTCTTGGTTAAACAAATGATTAAAAGATTTGTCAATATCGGATTGGATCAGCAACAAGAGCAGGAGCAGGATATTATGAGAATGGCACCCGAAAGAAAGTTCTTAGACCGTATTATGGATTTAGTACTACTATCAGACACACCCGAACCGGATAGTCTGTTTGAGCTGGTCTTGAACGTGTCGCAATCGCAAAACACCTTTGAAGAAATCAATTGGGCCATTATCAATATATTAGTGGAACTATCCGAAGAGATTGAGGTAGAAATGTCTTTGACAGCTGCGCCAGAGCGTCCACCTGTAAAGCCTATATCGAAAAGGGATCGAAGACGTGGCAACAAAAAACAAAAGAATCTTTCGGCCAGAAAACTTCGAGACGCCATGAAAAAACATGAGGAAGAATTGGAAAAGTTCTTGCAGGAAACCAAAAACAATGCCATTAAAGCGCTTACCACACTTGTTCAACGAGTTTTCAATTTCCTGTTACGGTTATTGAATAATGCCACATTAGCAGATGATGCAGCAAATGCTAGTTTATCATTTAAGCAAGATATTCAACACAAATTAACCATTATACCCTTGTTTTACGAACCTTTATCGAAATTAGCTCGTCTTATTCGTGAACCAGAAGATTTACAAGAAGATATCCAAACAACCATAGATTTAAGTGTGGATTACTTGAAGAAACAGCCAGATACACATCTTTACGAGACATCCCAAAAAATTCTTGGTCTTTAATAAATATTTTATTACTATTACACACTGTTGTACTTCGGTAAAAAGTGAAATGTGTAGTAAAAATAGACTTTAAGAGAGAATAGATTTACAGAAAAAAATAGATAAAAAAAAACAAAGAGAATACAATTATAAGTCTTGTCGATTTATTTGTATAAAAATTGATTAAGAGCTAACTAGACGGGCAGGTTTGCCCTGATATTTATAGAAGATTGAAGATATTGTGGCTTGTATTTTTGACAGCTCAGATCCATCGTAGTTTTATATGATGGACCATTCATTTGGTTTATTGAAGATCGTAAGATAGCTGTCCTTGATTTAATATTGTTCCTTAAATTCTCTGATCTCTCATTGGTCGGAGCCTAGAGTTGTGTTGTAACGAAGAAATTTCCATAAAGCCGGGTTACTTATTCCCGATCTTTTATCCGTGAAACATCTTTCCTTTTGTAGACAGTAGCATTTATTATGTGGTTTTAGCACAAAATGAAAAAAAAACAGAAATCTAAAAGAAAAAAAAAACTAAAAATTGACCTCTTGGTCGGCAAAGGATAATTAAATTACAATATTATTCACATGTTCTGTGATGACTAGCACTAATAAGTTGTTTAGGTAGGAAAGTTTATAATTGTCTGTTTATTAATCAGAGGTGGATGCTAAGATCATCCTTTTATTCGAGGTATATTTTAAGTTTCTCATATCCAGCAATATGCTCTCCCTTTATCTTCAGAATAGTCCTTTTTTCGAAGGTCGAAGGGATGGTGGGTATCTTGACTTTTTCCGGAATTCAAATTGTTTCTTGCCAAAGAAACTTCAACCTCTTTGTTTTCTTGCGACGATTTTTTGATCTTGTTTAAGGTCAAAAAATCAATACCACACTTTATGAAACAAAGTTAATAGGCGAAGCACAAAGACACTTTTCTATTACCTCGAACGTCTAAAGTAATTTTAAGACGTTATGGAAGTTTTATCATCAACTTAGGTTGGAATATTTGCTGAGAAGATAAATTCATCGGGTGAACGCGCGAGGAAACTTGCTAGATCGACCAAAGCCTGATCTTATCCCCTGCATAATATTTGTTTTTTTAGAAACGTATCTTAAAAATATGGTTAATGACACTCACCTAAAACTTGTACAAAGTACAGTAACATTGTAGAGAAAGTCTCTAAAGAACCGTAAGGAAACATATACCCTATCCTTTGTAACATGGACAGGATACCAAAGCCAGCTTTCCCATGGTCTTTGGTAAGTCTGCCCTGACTTTCTTCTTCAATGCCGCCAGAAATCTTGAGAAGAGAAAGCTCAACGGGCTATATGTCAATATAGGATGTGTAAAACCTGACAGCATTGTAGCTGAGGTTCTTTAGCATATCGTCACTTTGTCTTGCTATTTCGTCGTTTCACAATTTCTATCACTTCCTTTCATTAGGTACTGTTTTTCATGAATATCTAAAAAACGGAAAGAAGATGGAAGGAAAAGTGTGCGAAAGAGTTTATTTATAGACTGGTAAACAAGATAGATTATGTCAGGATGAAGTTTTTATGTCGTCTTTACTTACAAGCATATTTTCTTTCTTTTGTATAAATAAATATAGTGAAAGGTTAGTTATTAAGGGGTCTTAGAAGTGAAAAATTCAAATGTTCCAACTTTTTGGGAACAATTTTTCAGCCAATAGGATCAAGTTCCGGCAGTTTCTTAATTATGCATTTTTTTCAATTTTTGCTGGAGCTATCCGTTGTAAGCATTGTAAAGGAAAAAAAACAATCAGATGACTCTAAAAAAAGATGTAGTAGCTGATTCTTTCTTCTGGTCTTTCTTTTGGTAGAGGAGAGTATTTTACTAGACCTACAGGATGATAATTTCGGGTTGTGTCATAACACTCAAAAATAAGGCAAACAAACACTTGAGGACTTACCAAATAAAAATGTTAATAAGCGTGCCATTGAGTGCTTGGATGATGGTTTAGATTCTGTAAATTCATACATATAATCAAATACATGGCTAATGAATGATCATCGTCCACGGCAGTCACCTCTCTATAAGCCTCATCGTCGCTATCACCAAACCTACCTCACAAACAGATTCATTCTCCTCGATAATTATTATAAACCATCTACTTTTGAAGAATATTTAATGGGTCGATCCATACAAACAGGACAAAGCACTAACAGCGAAGAAGATGAAAATGCAATCATTTTTTTTTAAAGAATGTGGATAAGGGTTGTCTTGTTAAATAATGCTAATGATAACTGAGGTAACAGAATTAAAGTCGAAATAAAACAAAAATGCAAAATATAAAATAAAATTGATTTAAACGGAAGGTTACCCTCCTGCTCTTTATTAAGATTGATAAATATTATTTCTATTTAGATATGTACATAGTTGGTATTAAGTGTTGTGTGGGTGTATGTGTGCTTAACGGAGAAGGGTTGTTTAAAAGACACATTCAGGATCATGCAATCGTAAAAGGTTGGATTCATCCACCTTAGCTTCATGATTAAATACGACCTCATCAGATAAACCCGAAGCCGTCATCAAGTTGGCAGCAACACCTTCCAAGCCCTTATTTTCATGCTTCAAAACATTGATAGCATGTCCTACAATAAGTAATCCAGGTGGCCTACTTCCACCGCAACTTTCCAGAACTTGCACAATATTCGAGAGGTTACCCCAGATTACACGTTGGTCTTTACAGCTTGCTCTTTCTACAATAGCACAAGGGATGTCTTCTGGGTATTGTTGTGTCGCCATTAAGTCCTTTGTCAATGCCTCCAAACGATGAATAGCCATCAAAAAGACATCCGTACGATGTTTATCAAATGTAGGTAAAGGAGCAGAAGAATTGCTAGCGCCAGTGCCGGTTGTGACCAAAAACTGAGACGCAACACCACGATGGGTTAAGGGAATACCTGCCAACAGACCTGCAGCGACAGTAGAAGAAATACCGGGAATAACACGAGGCACAATCCCATGCTTACGGAAAAACAAGACTTCCTCTCCACCACGCCCGAATAAATAAGGATCGCCTTGCTTGAGACGAACCACTTTTTTACCTTGTTTAATGGCCTTCAATGCCATTTCGTTAAACTCGATTTGAGCAGCATCAGCGTTACCGGGAAATTTACGAGCAATTTTCAGTTCACATTCAACAAGAGCGACAACTTCTGCAGGGACAATCTTATCCGACAAGACCAAGTCAGCCTCTTTGATAGCCTTGTAAGCAGCCATGGTCAATAAATCAGGATCACCTGTACCCGAACCGACCAGCACAATACTTCCCCAGTGATTGACTTTATCGCTTGTAAGTTGTTGTGTTTTAGGAGCTGTAGATGATTCCAAGCTTTCATAACCTTCATCATGATGATACGACTCTAATAACTCTTCCATGTCCCGATCCGATAATTGGGCTAATCTTTCCATACTCCAGTATTCACAAATTTGAGCCAACCATTTCATACGTCTGGAGCTGGAGGCGGAGCTTGGATCCGAAGCACGCACCTTTTTCCTTAAAACACCTACACGATTAATAGCATCGCCTAATCTTGCGGGTAGGCTTGAAGTGATGTGACGACGAATACGGTTGGATAATTTGGATGCTTGTCCATTAGTGGAAACGGCAATTTGAAGTGACTGATCTCTGAAAGTAGAAGTCATAAAGAAGTCACAAAGATCACTGTGATCAGCTACGTTGACAGGAATGGCGTGCTGACGGAAGCTGTTTACAATGGATTGAATCTCTGGTGAAGCTTGACAAATGAAGCCTAAACTGAATTGGTATCTTTCCAGAATGACAGGATTGAATTCGGGTGTTAATAAGGTGACTTGATTATTTTCGACTCGGTATTGAAGTTCAGAACACATGTATTCAGGGTTGGAAACAAGGTATACTTTGGCGTCTGCTTCAAGGCATGATAAAACTCGACTTGCTGCAATGGAGTTATCGCCAATGACGAGAATGTTCTTGTGCTGACTTTGGAATGCCAACATGAGTGAAGCACCCCCTTGAGGTACAGGTACTCTAGGCTGGATAGACATTATTTTAAAATAAGGAAGAAAGGGTGGGGGATAGAGTAAATATAATGTAAGATTTATACTCTTTTTGAAAGGAGGCACAAACAGGGAAAGTAAAAAAAAAAAAAAAGGTTCAATTATACCCAGCATACATGAAAAAAATGCGGCAAATCAGAATTATTAGCGATGTTGCAACTTGTATGCCCAATCACAATCTATATTATGATTGGTTGCGAATTACGCAAATCTATGGCGTGCCCAAAATCGAAATGACACATCTTTTTTTTTTTTTTTTTTTTTTTCTGTGATAGTACTGGACAGTCATCTATGAGGAAGAAATTGTAAAGTTTTATTATGTTTATATATGGCGACGAAAGGGGTTACGAGTGTTGTTTTTAAGCAGCTGCATTTTGAACATGAAAATCAAAATTTAGTAGCTGTTTAAGTAGCAATATGTATGGAACCAAAAAGATCCAGATCTGTGCTAAATCCATGACAGAATTGTTACGAAGCTTGATAGGTACATCTATGGTTCTGTCTTGGGTATCGGGGAATACGCCATACTTGTAAAAATGGCCCATCAATTCATCTTTTTCTACCCATCTTTGATGGACCCATTGATTAAACTCCTCTCCGTTACCTCTTGGGATGGTGGCAATTTTAAAACGACGCACATGAACATGCACCTGTTTTGGGAAATGCTTGAAAAAAAAGATACTTTGGATGGTGTACACTTGTTCTGGTATATCATTGGCTCCTACACCGGAATATCCAATGGTAAAATCATACATGTACTCTACGCTGTCATCCAGTGTTGTTGTACACAGTCTTAACCCTGTTGAACGTGGTAATAATGTATATCTATTATCCTTCTGTAAACATGTATTATGGTTAGTGAACGGGATTAATATCTATGTGATCTGTGTACTTGCCATATTACTTGCTTCAGCAAATTCCTTTGATCTTTTACGAGTACATGGTGATACAACTAATTCATAGTAATTAGAGCTCCATTACTCACAAATCTTCAAGAGGAAATGTAACTTTTACCTGTGCCTTCGGGGAATAAAACAAGCCACATTGGTTGATCACTCTTTTTTGACCGTTCCAAATTACCTACAATGGTATCATGATCCAAGGCCAATTTTCTTTTCAAAAAAATAAAATCAAAAAACCGCATGCCCTAAAAAAACATGAATTATTAAGTTCCTAATTTCATTGTTTGTTTATTTGTAATTACCCTAAATAACAAAAAAGACAATCAGTTTTTCAGGTACACAACAACCATAGTCATAATTGTAACTTACAATCCATAAACAGGCAAATTCTTTAAACTGTGCTTCAATATAATTTTCACAACACCGTGAGCGCCTGCCAAATGAGCGATACACCAAATATAAATCCAGTCAGCATAAATCTATAAATATGTTTTTAACACACACACTAAAAAAGAAACGCGCTTATTTTTAGTACCTGGTGGTTTGCAGTGACGATGATTCTTTTGGGAAAAGTCAAGTTTGTAATATCACCATCCTTTATAATCTCATCCAGACTACCGCAACTTTCATCAAATGTCATGACGATATTTGCTGGCGCAAACCATTGTACCAGAGCCACCAGACTTTGAGACCACATACGCATCGTGTATGAAATAAATTGGCGGTACTTTTTAAACGAAAATGGGTAAATAAATAACGAAAAGAGTTGCGTAAACACGACGCAGGTTGACTGAAAAAACAAGCCAAAGTTGACAAACAGTATTTGAAGAATTGTCTTTGGTGACCACCATGTCGCTGAAGCTGGCGGCGGAATGGGCAGAGATGTTGAAGAGATTGCCGTTGCCATGACGTAGAGAATAACAACAGAAAAGAAATAAAAAGAAGAAAATGAGAAGAGAGAGGGGCTATAATAATTTTATTTGTTGAGTTTTTTTTGTTTTCAAAGAGGGGTTGCTGATGAATTTATTTAATGCCATGCAAATCTGGAAATTAAACTGCATTTATTTATTTTTTATACCCAGTGAGATTCCTCGTGACAATTACCAACTGGCATCATTTCCAATTGCTTCTGCCCAATATATCGACGCTTATTATATAAAATGAAATTCATTTCACATGCCAGTGTATTGACAAGAGAAGAACTAAAGTGGCAAGATACTCATCTGCAAGCATTATCCTATAAGATAAGCACACATATTTCCCTTCTCCTGCCCCACTCATCCAATATACAACTTTTTAAACCCCAATGATAATTCTATTTAGACAACAAACATTATATGTTATCTATTATTATGATTACTTTGCACATGATTTCCATTACTCCGAGAATGCTGATCATTCGCTCCATTATGCGACGGAAAGCTTCTATCGGTTGCCGATAAAAACCCATCCGGGCCTAAGTTTGTAACACACACTTTGTCCCATTTGTACTGTCTATAATTGGGACTCTATATAACACCCGGTTATTCCATTTATATACTCAATGCGAATCATTTATGTATTTGCATTTTTTTTCATTGAGTCTATACCAAGTAGATATGAGAACATAAGAGTGAGTCATGACTCAGCCATAATATTACGTATTAAAGTAAAGGTGTCTGTGCATATGTACTCGGTTACCGTTACATGAAATTTTAAGACTTGACAAATAAAAAGGCTCAATTCCTGCTTATACACCAGATTACACACAAGAGGAATCGTGGTTTTGCAACACGATGACGTTACTATTCTCCGTTGATCGCTAAAGAGGAGAAGAGCAGAAAGTATGACAAAGTAAGAGGCTGTGCACTTATTTTTTCCCGTGAAGGCTGGAATCTCATAGAAAGTTCCTGGCTTATGTGGCATAAAATAACTGCATTAGGACAGGTGGTTCCTGGAAATAAGATGTGTAAAAAAGACTATGTGTCCAAAACGTTTTTTTTATATCTTTATTTTCTTCTTACACAGATGTCTTTAAACGAAACAGATGAGCGCACTGTCTCACAAAAGTAATCTATGAAATCTGTTTTGAATGTCAGCGCTACTGCATAAATAAAAAGTATGTGGTACGAAACTCTCTATTCTGAACTTTTTACTGCACCCCCACCCATCCTACCCACGTGTATGCAACTTGCCTTTTTTTGTCCAGACTCGCTTGCTCATAATCAATAATACGCAATTGATAGCAATTACACCTAGTTCATTTTTATAATTGAAACAATCAAGTCAATCGACTTTTATTTTATGTGAGCCAATGTTTAAATTCAAGATGATATTGAAAACTTGATGCGAACAAGTATATTTACAGTAATGACAGATATAAATAAAAGTCGTGTCTTACACGCCCTTTTTTTTTTACACTAATAAGTTGATATGTGGCGACAACCACTATAAAAACTCAAAATAGGGGAGTACAAAAGGGTAACCCCTCCCCCCTAAAGATATTAGATTGCTTTGACGAGCTTCTTTGTTGTCCGGATGATCAGGAGGATCGTCTGATGGGATAGAACTTCGAAAGAATCAAGGTTCTTGTAGAGCCGAATGAGCTGTTGATGGGAATTGAACAAGATATGACTTGATATTAAAAAGAGAGGGAATCATTCGACATAAAGCTTAAATGAAAGGTCTTAAACATGAAATCCTCGTGGTAGATTTAGCTATCTTTTGGAGCTATTTTTTTCTTTTTGGGGATTTTTCCTTTCGTATGTTGCAACCGAAAAAAAAATAATGGGGTCACTTCTCTTGGAGTGTTAAATAAACTCGTGTATGGAGTGAATGTTATGGCAAGACCAAAAAAAGAGTGCGAGTTTCGGGAACCCCTCGGATTAAAACGTTATTTCAACACATGCAATGAAAAGAATAGCATATGATTGCGTCAATGTATCTTACTTTTTAACGTTTGAACAAAATAAAATTGAAGCCTAATGTGTGTAACTGAAAGGGTATGCGGATATAGTCGCACACAACCTACTTAGTTTTTCGTAGACAGGGTATCTAGACCCACAAGTGTACAGAACTGAGCACACAGGCCCCCGTTACAGATTCAACGCAGGTACTACTACGAGATCGACTAAACTGATTCCATCGTTACCCACAGTGATATGAGACCATTCCCTCTTTTTTTTTTCTTTTTCTGTATATAAATACATGCTTTTAATTGAACACTTCTTTCATCTCTTTTTCTTTACTTTTTATCATCATCTTTTTTTTGCAAACGTATAATAAGCCAGAAAAATGAATGCTCCCGATTCATTTGAAAAGCAAATTGATGTAGCTGTTTCTTATGATGGCTATTATCCAGCCCCATATTCCCCATCAACAACAGCATCATCCTCATGCTATTCAACCCCATCATCATCTAATAAGAAAAGTTTGACTAAGGAAGAAACCGTAGAGATTGTTCGCAAACTGTATCCTCTTACAATGGAAAATGTCTCCAAAGTAGAGTTAGCTGACCCGTCAAGTATGCCACTTGCACGTTACTGTAGCGAGATGGGAACACCCGAAGCCATCTATGCACCTTTTACGCCTTCCGCAAGAAAAATGTTGCGAAGACCACAAGAAGTTTTGGAATCACCTCGCGTATTACCATTTCCATATCACAATGACTCTTATTTCTTACCAACAGCCGAACATGACTATCCTGGCGGATTAACCGCTACCGATGCTTCTTCATCAATTGTCAGTCTTTCTGTTCATACCATGGGGTCACGTCAGCACCTGTCTAGCAATTCAACAAGCACCAGCCTCTATCACCCTCATCATCAACAGCGTGGGTATCAACGCCAGTTGCTGTCATGTCCCCCCAAGTCGCACTTCTATTCCCAAAAGAGATACGATGATGACAATATGAGTAATTATAGTAATAAAAGAAGGGCTGTGAGCGTTACACCATCGTCGCCTTCAACCTTGCGAGAGGAAACCTTTGTCGCACCAAAGAAGCGCCGTGGTCACAATAAATTTGCATTTAAATTTAAACAGAATTTGCTTCGATTCAAGTCCAACAATTCGACCATTTTGGAAACGACTCATCACTGTAACCGGTTACAGCACCCTTTGTCATCTTCCGCTTCTATTATATCCAACACACTCATTTTAACAAACGATACAACTACTACAAAGGTCAAGCAACAAAGATATGAATCCTTGCAATACAATACAGCACCAGTGAATAATGGTCCCTGGTATGAGAAACTCTGGAAGTTGATCAAACCTACAACTCTTGTAAAAAAAAATAGTAAATCTCCAAAGACTGTCTGGTACAGTCAATTCAGATGCAACCCTCCTCCCCCAGTTGATATTAATTTACTTTCCTAAATTGTACAGCAATACCCTGTAAAAGAAAAAGAAAAAGAAAAGCTAATACCGTTTGATATGTTATCGCTCTTTTTTTCTTCCTCTTTTGTTATAAATATACACACGCCCACAATCTCTCCTTTAAATTATATATTCGTCTTCTCATTCAGTTTTTTCCTTCCTTGTATTACTTGCACCCAGGAAACCCACTAACTGTACACACACGCACACATAATCTTTTTTTCTAAAAAAAAAAATCCTACTCTATATCATAAATCCCTTTGAAATATACTCTCTTTTTTCAATCATACAAAAATAAATTTGTTCTTATTAAAACTTCATGTTTCTGCCATGCATTTCTTTAGACTAATTAAAACATTATAGCTCCTGCATGCAATATATTCACCGACCGGTCGCAGGTGCTGGTATCAAAAAAATAAATAAATTATGTATCGGCATGAGGCTCGGTCCCCTTTCCCCTAGATACGCAAGAAAAAAAAGAAGGATGTCCATCCCAACGACAACTTTCATATGTCTTTAACGGCGGCTCGGGAGATACACATTTTACACTTCATCGGTCCGACAATAGCAAGTTTTTGGATCCTGTATGACATCTTCTCGACTAGACATTTCGGGAAAAAGGAAACGTGATTTTGCACTTTCTGACGGATATCCTATTATTTTGATACATGCGAGGGATTTTTTTTTTCAAGAGGATCTCGTGTAATAATCGGCGGAAGAGAAGCAAGGACCTCTTTTTAAAATAAAGGTTACACGGCTTATTTTTTGATCGACTGTGTATATTTGTTTTATTTTTGTATAGAACAACCTTATATATTTAAACAACATAAAGTAAACAATAATACAAATTTCCCCGCATTTCTTTTAAAGGGAAAAAAGAAAAGGAGAGGGAGAGACGCAAATGTAAATAAAATCGTAGCATCAAGTACATGTTACAATTGATCATCCTTACCATTTTTCGCTGTTACAACCAAAACATTCGTATTAAACAGGCAATTATCCCCCCACTCAAACGTATTTCTTTATTTCCCCTAAACCCACTTGTTCCGAGTAAGTGATACAATGTCAATCCACAGACTATAAGTCGACTCATTCCATTGTAAACTGTGTTTATAAAATGTGGCCCGAACCTGTGTCACTTTGTGTGGTTTAATGAACAAACTGTGACGACGGAAGGTAAATAAACCAGAGAACAGACGGAAGCACTTGATTGTCACTCAGATCTAAAACCCCCCAATATCACTGTGCTTCCTCACTGGTCACTCAATGGAGTCATTCTTGAATTTTTAAGGCCCCCCTTATCTTTCCAAAACTCCAGATTGCACAATACCTATTGTTGAGCCTATGAAATATAGCACTACATCCTAAGGCCATTGGATTGAATTAACCAGGGTTTAAAAGTAATTAAATTTCATTCTACTGAAAATCCCCCATTGACTAAAAACATAATATATGCTGAACATGTCTTAAATTACGAGAATACCGAAAATGCACGTACCAAAAAATTAGTCATACCGGAGCCATGTAACTGTATTACACGGAGGGAAAAGATCTAGAATTGGGACTTTGCGCCATCTATGAGTCCTTTCTTAATCAGCATCAAATCAGCTGAAATAACCGTAGGCAAGTATGTACATTTTGTTCCGATAAAGGAATTTAAACCAAGAAAAGTATATCATATCCCTTTCATTCGCCAAAAATTAGTAGCAGCGGTCAGTTCTCATATAAAAGCTTAAACCAATACGGGCGTGTTAACTTTTTAGCGGTATCAGCTTAAACCGATACGGGCGTGTTAACTTTTTAGCGGTATAAGCTTTACCGCTACCGCTGAAAAGCTTTTTAGTGATATGATTAATTAGGTCAGATGTTTAAATATAAAGATCAAGAATAAATATTTTTTATGCATTATAATCCAAGCCTCTTGACGCTAATCTCATACATGACTTCACAAGACTCTTTTCGAACAGAATTTGATGACTGCGGTAAAAGTAGTAAGTATTATGTGACTTCAAAAGGCATTGCTAAAGTACTCCTTCAACCTCACTGTAGTTGATGCGTGTAGTTATGTAACAGCATTTGTAGTAACTTCATTGCTTTCTGTTTGTTCGAATAGATGCATTTTTTGTGAATATTCGCAAAGCAACAGTGGTATTTGCATCATTTAGCGCTGAAACCAACAAGATGTATCAAAGGCATTTTATAAGCCGCGTAGATATTCCAGGCCTCTGCGATGAAGCAGCACTAATTGACTTTCTGAAAATATTGATATTTCCTGTCTGATAAAGTAGTGCGATGTTAAGAAGTAAAGGAGATATGGAAAACCAAAAAGGGGCGTGTGCATTAAGTAGGATTTTATTGTGGTGACTATACAATGACAACCAAATCATACAGTCTACAGCTTTTATCCATAAAATTGGATTGTATTGATATAAAATTTGGTGGAAATATGAAAAGACCCATTATATCGAGTTGCCGATATCCTTTGGCCAGATCTTTTGGCTGCTGTAAGCGGATATTTCTATTTTCTACTATGATGTAGATGTAATTATTTATCCGTAGCATAATTAGTTACGACGTGCTATTGTGGTTACAATTATCGATGTTGCTTACTGAGGAGGCCATAAAAGTCTAACTTTGTAATTATGTAAGGATGGAACACTCAAGAATCCTACAAACTTCAAAAGCAGTCTCTTACGGCTTTATAGTGACGTAACTTTCTTACCAAAACAGCGGAGATTGATACAAACTCGCGACACGTAAGTTACTTTTTTTTTTTTGAGGGCACTTGTTTTCTCTTTCTACACCTTTTATAAAAACCGACAGAAAACCCAATATGCCACCTAAAGAGAACTGGGAAAAATGTAAAGTAACTAAACTGAAAAAAAAGGAAGACGCAAACCAACTAAAACACTGTTTTTTTCAGACGACAAGAATGTTGAAGATAAAGAAAAGGACGAGAAGATTGTTGGTAAATAAATATGTAGTTGTGTATACAAGAGAATCCAATTACTCATCGTTTCTCTTTTTCTTTTACTTAGCTTTGGATGAAGGAGATATTAAACTTTTAACCACCTATGTAAATACCAACATGCACAACAACACCTCCCCTTTAGAAATTCTAGAATATGGAAATACTTACCTTTTCCTATAGGGTCAAGGTCCTTACACCAAAGAATTAAAGTCTTTAGAACAAGATATCAAGGACATTCAAAAACGTGTCAATGAACATATTGGTAATTATTGGGAGAATTCAAATATTTTGATATTTTGATATAATTTATGCAAAAAAAAAAAAGTGAGAAACTGATGTGTTGAAATTAGGTGTCAAGGAATCTGATACAGGTCTTGCTGCTCCCAATTTATGGGATATTCCTGCCGATAAACAAAGAATGCAGGAAGAACAGCCTTTACAAGTGGCTCGTTGTACAAAGATCATTCAAGGAGAGAACAACGAAGATCCAAAATACGTTATTAATGTTAAGCAAATCGCAAAGTTTGTTGTTGAGTTGGTTAGACATGTCTCTCCTACAGATATCGAAGAAGGCATGCGTGTTGGGTAAAGATAAAGAGAGACCCATCCTTTTCCTTATTTATTCACAAGTTCTATTCAATTCTTTAGTGTCGACCGTACAAAGTATCAAATTCAAATTCCTTTACCACCCAAGATTGATCCTTCAGTCACCATGATGCAGGTTGAGGAAAAGCCTGATGTTACTTATAGTGATATTGGTGGTTGCAAAGAACAAATTGAGCGTCTTTGCGAAGTCGTAGAATTACCTCTTTTACAACCCGAGAGATTTGTCAACCTTGGTATCGATCCACCAAAAGGTGTTTTACTTTACGGTCCTCCCGGTACTGGTAAAACTCTTTGTGCTCGTGCTGTTGCCAACAGAACAGATGCTACATTTATTCGTGTCATTGGTTCCGAACTTGTTCAAAAGTATGTTGGTGAAGGTGCCCGTATGGTACGTGAATTATTTGAAATGGCTCGTACAAAGAAGGCATGTATTATCTTTTTTGATGAAGTTGATGCTATTGGTGGTGCCAGATTCGATGATGGTGCAGGTGGAGATAACGAAGTTCAACGTACTATGTTAGAATTGATTAATCAGTTGGATGGTTTTGATCCTAGAGGTAATATTAAGGTGTTAATGGCCACAAACAGACCTGATACCTTAGATCCTGCTCTTTTAAGACCTGGTCGTTTGGATCGTCGTGTTGAGTTTGGTTTGCCTGACTTAGAAGGTCGTGCCCACATCATGAAGATTCATGCAAAGAGCATGAGTGTAGATCGTGATATTCGTTATGAGTTGATCGCAAGATTATGTCCCAACGCAACTGGTGCCGAATTAAGAAGTGTGTGTACTGAAGCTGGTATGTTTGCCATTCGTGCAAGAAGAAAGGTTGCCACCGAAAAGGACTTTTTGGAATCTGTTAATAAGGTTATCAAGGGTTATCAAAAGTTTTCCAGTACTCCCAAGGTACGTGTTCTATTTATGTGTGATTATGTCGTATTTTACTAACACTATTTTTCTTTCCTGTAGTATCTCATGTGGAATTAAATTACATGTCTTTTTTGCCTTTTATACATTTAAAAATATCAAATAAAGTAAAAAAAATAAATAAAAAAAAATTATATATACATATATAACAGCTTGTCTATTTTAAAAAAACAAAGTATAAATTATTAATGTAGGTTTATTAAATGATGTGAGAGAAAGAGTTTAAGAACAACGATCAATGAATGAAGGATGAGAAATATTATAAGAATATACAATAAAGATTATAAAAATAATAATATCCCTAGTTTCTGGCACCCTTAGCGGCACCCTTGTTTTTTGCATTTCTTCTGAATCCCTTTGTACCAGCCTGCTTGGCAATTGTAACAGTAGGTGTTTCATCACGCTTTAACACTATAGAAATTGGACATTAGTTAGTTTGATGTTTATAGTATTTAGTGATATACAAACTCACCGCCACCGTTTTCGCCACCAACATTGACACCTTGAACGATATCTACATATATTTAAAAAAAAAAGATGTGGGGGATTAGAAGAGGTGCGCTATTCTCAGTATTGAGCTTACCGTGGGCTTTAAGTCTCTTGGCGCTGACTAAATGTCTACCCAAACGATTAAGGAAAATATCGTGAAGACCGATATTTTTAGCTTTGGCACCAACAAGAGGATCAGGACTAGGAGCAGCCGAGACAGCAGCAACGAAGAGAGCAGCAATGAGAATAATAGAACGAACCATGGTTAAGCAAATTTGAATGTATTTATTGAATGAAAATAAAAATAAGGAAATGGTCAACTTGTCTTTGTATTTATACTATTAATCGTGGCCTATTTTTTTTTTTTTTCTGTCCTAACAGATTAATTGAATTTTTGCAAGGTATTTGTTAAAAAGGGGGGCACTTTTTAATAAAAAGGATCGTCGGATTCCTTTTACCACCCCTTTTGGAATTTGACGATTTGAAGTTGCGCGCACGGATAATTCGTCGGATGAGCTGCATATTGCATCTTGTAAGGCACACTTAAGGTAAGAAGACCCTTAATAATCACCATGGAAGGAATAGTAGAAAATACTACATTATAGACTGATTGCAAGTAATTTAACCATTGTATAACTTTGCATGGAAATGGGGTTCGCCTCTGAAGAATGCAAAAGGAACGATTTCTATTATCAAGTAAAATTTGTTCTCTTATAATACAGAAGTATTTCCATCGTCAGTCTAAAAAAATGCTTGATTGATAATTGCGTGCATAAATCGATATAAATATTTACTACACAATTTCTTAAATAGACAAATCATTGTGTAATACCGAGTAGATCCCATAACATAATATATTAGAAAAAAAAAGTGTTAATGACAGACAATAACATTTCGTATTGAGAAAATCACAAAAGGATTTCACTAAAACTTCAAAAGTACTCTGATATTTCTATCCATAGTAAACCGTATTACTACCAAAAGCATTTCTTATTTATGTCAGTGTGTCTGTGTCCAAAAATTCGTATTTTCTTATAATGTGAAGATAGAAATCTCCTTCATTTCTAGGGGATTTATGAAAGCCGATAAGAATAAAAAACAGGGATAAATATTTTTTTTTTATTTAATGTCAAAAAAAATTTATGCGCGCGCGCTAAAATCGTTTCGTAAATCTTATTAGGTAGAAACAAAAAATATATTGTAGGTTTAGATGATTATGAATTTATTCGATGTAGAAAAAAAAAAAGGAATAATATGAATAACAGTAAGAATAGTTAAATGAGCAAAAAAAAATTAAGACAATCATTTTAAAATATAAAATGGTTTTGATGATGAGAAATAATAACTAATGAAGAAAATTAAAATGAAAAAGAGAATGATTTAATTCTTGTGAGCCTTATCGTGCTTGTGTTCCTTTCCAGCCTGCTTGACCTTGGAGTCTTTATCTTCATGACGCTTTAATAAACCGGACACTAGATGATAACGATAGTCATTAGTCTAAAGTACTTTAAATTATAAACGAATCAACTTACAAAGACCACCGTCTCGCTTGCATCCACAGCCGCAACCGCTACCATGGTTACCGCCGCCATTGCCACCGTTACCGTTGCCACCGTTACCATTACCACCACGACCAGGGCGATCGGGACGGTTGATAGGACCACGACCACCACCATTGCCACCGTTACCATTACCGCCATCGTTACCACGGTCACCACGGTTGAATCCTCTGTTGCGCCAGTCGAAGTCATCGTTATCATCACTGAGAACATCGACATCTTGGGCAACATCTTAAAGATCATACAATTAGTAAGATGGATAATATATAAAAAGTGATAGAATTACCTTTGACTTCAAGATCGTCAAGATTGATAGCTTCAGTGAGAATATCATCACCCTCCAAGTTGTCGACACCGATAGTGTTATCAGCGAAGATATCAACAATACTTCCACCAGGTATGGGGACAGCAGAAACAGAAGCAACACATGCGATCACAACAGAAGCGAGGAAGATTGAGTTGACCATTGAAATAAAGATGATTTAAATATGAATGAAAAAGAGAAGAGATGAGTTGGTAAGATGAGAACTTGATAGATGAAGATAATAAAAAAAAAAAAAAAATGTCAAGATGGTCTTGTATTTATATGATTTTTGCCCTTTCATAATTAAAGCTATACGATATATTAAAAATGCAAAGGAAGATCCTCAATCAAAAAAGTTCCCCTTTCGGAATTTGACATTTGCAAAAATTTAACAGTAAATAGCGTAATTCTTTAGTGACTCTCCCCCCACCCCTTTCCAGTTTTTTTTTTCATCCCTTGGGAAATGCAGAAATTAATAATATTTATACTTGTAAAAAAAAAAAAAATATAACGAAGGGACTAAACAGAAATTAAAAAAAAGAAACCGAGTCATTCGATTACTCTTCGTCAGGAAGCACGCAGTTAGGATGGAGCATAAGAATTGGGTCGTGCTCATCAATTTCACCCTCGTTATCGTCTTGTCTAATTTCAATCAAAGTCTCACCCTACGAATATTGTGTTAGTAAATAAGAAGATGTACCTGTTAAACATAAACTTACAGTCTTAAGAAGTTTCTTGATAACCTTCTCCACAACAGTATGCTCATAATCGAGTTGATCCGCTGAGATATCAGACTCAATTTGTTCAAGATACCACACAACCAATTCACTGAGACGCATTCCAGGATCTACAACGGGAACGACACGTTAAATAAAAAAAAAAATATAACCCTCAAAATCCCCTGAACATATAATTTTTAGGGCCCTTACCATCTTCGGATTCTTTCTGGTTCAAACGAAGTCTATGCGCTAACATAAGCATAATCTCGTTGAATTTATCATATTGAATGGTTATTCTTTGAGAACCAGATTCGGTACTATCGTCAGGTTGTTGTTGATGTTGCTGTTGTTGTTCTTGTTCTGCTTCGTTCAATGACATACCGTTGAGTGCCTCTGTGTTTCTCATGACTTCATCATCTTGATCGTTCATTTGATCGTCAATATCAACATCATCCTCTTCAACGCGAATAATAGATTTTTGGAGTAAATTGAATGCCTCACCAACGTAGGCTTCTGTAATCTAAATTAAAAAAAAAGCAGTTTAGTGACCCATATATCCTAAAAAACAAAATTTATTTTACCTCTTCACGACAATTAACTCTGGCAATCGCTTCAGAAAGACGGACCATACTTTCTAATTGTCTGACTGTGATACGATATGAGTTTCTACCAACACCTTGGGAATCTCCTTGTCTCAAATCTCTATAACAATCAGCTAATTTAGCAGCAGCAGCGGGAGTCATCTGAAATAGTGATATTAGTATTTTTATTCCTTTCTTTTTTTATCGCGCTTTTTTTTTCGTATCCCCTATTATTCCCCTTACCTTAGGCTTAAAGGTTCTTGCGTATCTAATATAATTTTGAATTTGCTCAGTAGAAAATTCAGGTTGCATGAAATCGTCCTTCAGACGATGTGTGCTGACGATATGGCGACCAATATTATAATCTGTCACTTCATTACATTCATCCAAGACTACAAAGAATAAATCGAAACGAGACATAATGGGTGCAGACATATTGATGTTTTGTTTTAATGTCATCTTTTTGTTGTAACGACCACTGACAGGATTGGCGGCTGCAAGAATACTGGTACGGGCGTTCAAACTGGCTTGAATACCAGCCTTGGCAATAGAAATCGTTTGTTGTTCCATAGCTTCGTGAATAGCGACTTGATCCTTAATATCCATCTTGTCAAACTCATCGATAGCACAAATACCCTATAAGATAAGAAAAAAGTAAAACATTAATATACGCGTATGCTTTTTTTCTTTTTTTGCGCGCGAAGAGCACGTACGTTATCAGCCAACATAAGAGCACCAGCTTCGATGGAGAATTCACCTGTTTCTTCATCCTTGATAACCGACGCAGTTAAACCAGCAGCACTGGAAGCCTTACCAGATGTATAAACAGCTCTGGGCATGATACTGCAAACATATTTCAAAAATTGAGATTTACTAGTGGATGGATCACCAACAATACAGACATTGATATCACCACGAAGGTTCATGCCTTCGGGAGTGACCTTATGCACACCGCCCATCATCTGTAACAAAATACCCTTCTTGACAGTATCATGACCAAACACTGTAGGAGCGATACTGTTCACTAATTTACCGTAGACAGCGCCTCTTAAATTGACCATATCATGAAGTTCTTTGATCTCTTGTTCAGAGAAATCGTTGTAAACATCTCTTGGATCTTCATCTGTTGTGTCTTCACCGTGAAGATTGGATCCGGTAGCCTTGTTATGTGTAGCAGGTTGAACCATACAAGACAAGAATGAGAGTTTGTAAGTTAAATCACGCACACCTAAGGCCTTGAGACCAGAGACACCTTCGCTCATGCCTTCACTTGAGCGTACGGAGGTGTCTCTTTGAGTTTCAACCGAAGTACCAGGGGTTCTGAAAGCAGAAACATCAGGCACGACAATCAAGGTACCGGTAAAGACACATTTATCACCAGCCTTGGCACGCTCTACCATTTCATTACGAACAATGACATCCATACTTCTGGGCATACTACCCGTAGGAATTTCGTTTGCGTTTTCTTGGATTCTGACTCTTTGCCAATCCACAAATTTGGATTGCTCAACGTTCAAAGTCCAATGAGAACGGTTGTAACAGGTGGCGCCTTGACACATGGTGGGCTCGGTATATCTAAATTCTTGCTCGACGTCGGTGATGATCTTTCCACATTCGTTACAGGTAAATGATGCGTAGACTAATTCAGGACGTACTTCAGTAGTACGTGTCACTGTACCGCTAACACTAAGAAGGTGACCAATCTTATCTGTCTTCAATTGACGAACTCGGTTCTTTTCCTCCAAACCGTAAAAAGCGACAGTGAAATCTCGATAGGTGCCTCCTTGTACTCCAAAAGCAGGTGCATTAACATAAAGACTATCGGGGAAATGTGTACGAACAGTGTTGTGAACAGCACGACGAAGATAAGGAAGGAAACTGAAGTATTTTTGAGGCATTGTGAGGTTAATCGCTCAATCATAAAAAAAAAACCCCCATGTCCTTATTTCTTACCGGTAGTATTGTTCTTTTACTGCAGTAGCTAAAGGAACTTCGGTCGACTCAATGTGTGTAAAATCGACAAAGATTGTGTCGATTTCTGAATACTTGAAGTTCTCAAGTTGCATCATGTAAGGGAAGCCGAACCAACTAGAGGTACTGTTGGCGACATATTGAGATTGGGGATCTTTGTAACTATATATTGTCAAGAGTTAATATTTTCTTATTGACACTGTTGGTATCTTTTCTTTTGCTTTACGTTTCTAAAAACTTTTCAAAGGTTTCCATTACGGCCATGGCAGTTTCATCAATGACTCGAGGGATATTGTCAGGTTCAAAACCAGGTCTACGTGTGGCACGGGGGTCTTCGTCTACCTCCATACCTCCGGCAGGTGTAGGAGGAATGTCAGAAGGTAAACCTTGAGCTTGGGAGTCGAGCATGCCGCTCATGAGTTGATCACTAGCAAGATCTGTCATCGTTTTTTTTCTAAAAAATATGTGTGTTTTTGTTTTCAGTAAGAAGAAAAAAAAAATTATACTGAAAACGCGAAAAAAACTGAGGTTAAAACCTGATATTGACAATTGGTCACAAAAAAAACTTCACAACGCGTTTTTCGCAAGTCACGCTGACCCGTAGAACGATTTGATAAGTGCTTTACGTACATCCAATCTGGGCATTATGCACAATAAAAAGTTCATGTTACCATGAATGAGGTGGTTCAGCCATGTTTTACAAATTAATAAAGTGGGACTGTTACTGAATAAAACAGTTCCTGAAAATAATATAAAACCATTTGGCGGAGACAAATCAGGCCTAACCCCACTATCTGTGGCACAGAATGAGATGTATATCAAAAAGTGAAAAGAAATTTATAATTAAAAGCAAAAAAATTGGTTATCTTTGAGCATGTTAATATTTACAAGCAGTGTAGTCTATTAAGGGGTTTAAAATTAGTTAAAGTTAATGCGCACAAACACAGATAACCGATCATAATTATTGACATCTGAGACTAGCCATATTGATCTGGATGAGGGAGCATAAAAAAAAAAGACCAACAGCATGGAATAAAATTTAAAATTTAGCAGGACCTTTTTTATATATCATTAACTGCTTTGAAGTAGTGTGTACAGCTTTTGTTTTGCCATTATTTCCCAGCCAACAATAAGATTTGTGTGTTACATGTAACATGTATTTAGTATTTTTTCAAAAAAAAAAAAAAAAAAAGGAATGGAGGGAAAGGAGTTCGTTACTGGTATCATAGACAACGGTATATTCTATATTTACTCAAGAAGTGGAGTAGAACATTGATAAAGTATACATAAACTGTAAAAAATCACTTGATTGATATGCACAGGCTATTGATCATTAGGCGCATTTTTTTTTAAAAAAAAGGTACTACAGTAACCTTATTTTCATTGGCACTGGTAATTATGTTTTCCATCGTTACGCATTTAACAACAGGACCCAAAAGTATGTATGCGCTACTGGAATAGAATGGACATAGTACAAGAATGGGAAAGAGGCTTTTTTTTAATATTTGCTTTAGCGAGCACATTAAAAAAAAGATGGTCTGTCAATAATTATCGGAGATGATTCAGGTTTTAAGACAATTTAAAAGTTTAAAAAGGGAAAGAAATATAGATACAATATCCATCTCTTTTGAGCAAGATGAACCCCAAACACTTGAAAAATGCCTTCGGAGTAAAAGGGTTTCAAATACTTTTATCACCAACCAAATGAGAAATCCAATTTAACTGTGGCAAACAATGTAACATGAGATTAGGACGGCGAACGAATATGAATTAAACAAAACCACCACATAATACACCAACACAAACCGACTTCTTCTTTTTCTATTTACCCTCTCCGTTCTTTTTTTTTTCACTTCTTGTTATTACCCTTTTTCTTTACTTTCTTTTCGGTACCTAATAAACAAAAAGGGTCCTTTCACTAAAAAACCAATTCAATGAATCATGAGACATTAGAACAACAAACTGCACCCGAGAGTACTCGAGGTTTGTTTGATCCTCCCGAGGTAAGATGAGGACAAAAAAAAAAAAAAAAAAAAAGAAAAAAAAATCTTGTTACTGACATGAAAACAAAATAGATTTCTATTTCAAGAAATTTGTCAGACAAGCGTCGTACATTTCACGGTCTTAGTTCTAATCAGTTCGATACTGGGCGAAACAGACAACCTGTCTCTATGATGCCTACACCACGTCATCAAAGAAACTCTGAAATTGTTGTATCCTCATCCAAATCTACCAATTCTTTATTAAACAACAACCATAGTAACAACAACAAGAATCGCCGTAGTTTTGTTGGTTTACACACGCTCAAGGAAGAAATGACGGTAGACTCTTTGCAGGATATGATCAATACTCTCAAGACTTTACCTCCCATCACCACTCCCTCTCCCTCAAAGCTGGAGAGACGTCCTAGCGATGAAAATATTTCTTTATCATCAAGAGAGGCTGCTTTGGCTGAAGCCGAGGCTAAATTGATGGGTACCTTCAGACGTACAAATGACGACAATAACAATTACATCAAAAAGCGTACCTCTCTTCAACAAATGCCTGTGTTAAACGAAAACGGCGAATCATTCATGGATAACAAAAGAACATCAATGAATAGTAAATCTTTGAGCTTATCTCTTAGCAATGGCAATCTCGATAACAGAAAACAAATGAATCGTCGTTCTTCTCGTAATTTCGATGAATGGAGAAATAGTAAATTATAGCAATCATGTGGGGGGTAAAGGGGAAGAAAGAAATGAAACGTATTAATGTTTTATTTGTTATAGGTACCGCATCTTCCACAAATAATGGTAACAACGGTAACAACAGTAACAGATCATCATTTTCGCTTGTTCCTTTCACACCTACTCGAGTCAATTTCTCTCGTGATGATGCCAACCCTCATCAACGTCGACCTCTTTTCATTGCTCATTTGCCATTCTCGGCCTTAACTCCGTTGTTTAGAGCAAGACAATTAGTACGTGGTATTCTTCGTGTAAACAAGCGTAATCGTAGTGATGCCTATGTTGCGTGTGATGAGTTGGATGGTGGTGACATTTACATTTGCGGCTCTCGTGATCGTAACCGTGCTTTAGAAGGTGACACCGTAGCTATCCGTCTTGTTAATGTTGAGAAAGTTATTCGCGAAAAGCAGGAAAAAGAAGATGCTAAATTGGCCCGAAACAATGGCCAAAACAAGACTCGCTTGCCCGATGAGGAAGATGAGAACGAAATTATTTTTGGCGGTGATGAGGAAATCGATACCCTCAAGCCCAAATACGCTGGTGTTGTCGTAGCTATCCTTGAACGTGCTCAAAATCAAGTGTTCTCAGGTACATTGACTTTGTCAAGACCTAACAACAAGCGTGCTGCGTTACAACAACAGCAAGAAGATGGGGAAGGAAATGTGAAGAAGGAAGTTCCTAGAATCGTTTGGTTCAAGGCCACTGATAAACGTGTACCTTTAATCGCTATCCCTATTGAACAAGTGCCTCAAGATTTTATTGATCATAATGAGGCCTATACCAACCGTCTCTTTGTTGGTTCTATCAAGCGTTGGCCCATTACTTCTCTTCACCCCTTTGGTACATTGGAAAGAGAATTGGGTGCTATTACTGATTTGGATGTACAAATCAAGGCTATTTTAGCCGACTCTAACGTTTCTGACGCTCCCTTCAATGATGCTGTCATGGAATGCGTTCCTCCCAGTCCTTTCAAGTTCACTCCCCCTGGTGATGGAAGCCGCCGAGACTTGACTTTGGAAAACGACCATCGTATGATCACCATTGATCCTACTGGCAGCACTATATTCGAAGATGGTTTGTCTATTATTAAATTGGGTGATGATACTTACGAAGTTGGTGTTCACGTTGCTGATATTGCCTACTTTATCAAACCTCACTCACCTTTGGACAAAGAAGCCAGAGCCAGAGCTGTCCATGTTCATCTCGATCAAAAGGATGTACCCATGTTGCCTACCGAACTGTCCAATGTTGCAAACTTTAACTTGAACGAATTGAAGTAAGTGATAATTAAAAAAAAAAAAAAATTGAAGTGTTTACTAACGCCTCTCTTTTTTTTTTAAAAAAAAAAAGACCTGCGTTCTCGATTATTTGGAAACTCAGCTCGGATGGTATGCTTTTGGATACTTGGTTCGGAAAAACTGTTGTCAAGTAAGGGACCCTTAAATAGAATGTAACCATTTATAGGCTATTGCTAATCTTATTTATAAAAATAGATCCTGTGCGCAACTCACGTTCGATGAGGCACAAAAGATAGTAGACGGATTTGATGAAAATCAACAAAGCGAAGCGATCAAAAACGATGTTCGTATGTTATTTGAAATTTCTAAATACCTTCACGCATCACGTTATACCAAGGAAGCCATGTCTTTAACCAAACAACAATTGGAATTCGATGATCCTAACCAACCTACCACCGCAACCATTCTTAATTCTAGACCCGACATTGTCAAGATCGTCAAGGAATTCGCCTTTTTGGCAAACAAATGTGTTGCTCAAAAAATATCTAGTCAATACCCAGAACAAGCATTATTGCGTCGTCAAGCTCCTCCCAATACCAAGAAGATTGTAAGTCTTACTTATGCTATTTTAACATCGCGATAGTAACTTTTTTTTTAATTTGTTAAGCACGATTTGAGAGATTATGCTTTACGTTATTTAAGTGTTAAATTAAACATCACCAACGCAATTTCTATCCAAGAATCTATTCAAGATATCCATGATGTTGAATTACGTCAGTTAGTATCCGTTTTGGTATTAAAGACAATTCAACCTCCAAAATACTTTTGTACCGGTACATTTGATATTTTGAAATATTCCCATTTCGCTACTGGCGTCCCTCTCTTCACACATTTCACTTCGCCTATTCGTCGATATGCCGATATTGTCACTCACCGTCAATTGGAATCTACATTAGCCAATGGTAATATTTATATTAAAATCAAGGGGGGGGGTGCCTATATTAATTTTTTATTGTTTCGTGATTATAGAGAAACACTTTTATTTGGACCGCGATACCGTCCAAAAGCTTGCTCAACACTGTAATGTCAAGAAGGAAGCTAGTTTGGCTGCTCGTGAACAAAGTCAATTGTTATCATTGGCCTTGTACCTTGTTCGCAAACAAGATATTCAGCAACAGCAAAATCATCAAGCCGTAGTAACCGGCACTCAAGTCACTACCACTGTGTACAGTGAAGCCCGTATCATTGCTATCATGCAAGATGCATTCGATGTCTCCATACCCGAATTCGGCATCGAAAGACGTATTCATCTGCCCAACTTACCTCTTTTGCGTCATACATATGATCCTAAGGCCCGTGCATTGACCATGTATTGGAAACAAGGTGTGATTCCTTCCACTGGATTACAACAACAATGGAGTTTATCTGATGATGAATACGAGGAAGAGGAATTATTATCTGCATATCCTGAAAACTCACAATCCAGTAGTAGCAGTAACAGTAGCAATGTTTCTTTGGAAAACAACAAACAATTTGAAGCCATTGCCATTGCTGCTGCAAATGCAGGTATCGTGCCTACTTCTTCTGTCTCTACATCCAGAAAATCTGCTGTCAAGAGAGCTTCCATCATCAGCTCTCGTTTATCTGCCAGTACTGGATATAGCTCTGAACAATCTTCGCAGACGATTAAAGCCTTGGATAAGATTAGAGTCATGCTCACCATCGAAATGGTCAGAACCCCTCCTTTGATCCGAGTATTCGCTGCTAATCCTTACGCATAAAGACAAAAGAAAAAGAAAAAGAGAGGACACATGTACACGCCAGCTTAAAAAAATCACCCACCAAAAAAATCATTTCTACATCCCCCACCCTTTTTTTTTTCTTTGAATATAATTTAACTCATTTCTAGTATTATACATATTTTTTTTTTTATTTATTTAATCATGAAAAGTAATTAAATGCACTTTGTTTACACTATTTTCCAAAATTATTTATCAACTCACTCATCGAAAGAAAAATACATGCATTTGGCTAATACTTACACAGGAAAACTACGCTTTGTTATGAGTGCCATCAATAGAGGCCTTTTCTTTCTTTTTTCTTTTTTTTTTTTTTTTTCAAAAATGCGCGAAATAATATATAAAAATTTATTTTTGAATTGTTTAAAAAGAGAGGAACGTGTATGTAGATATGTAAAATTAGTTGGATTCTTTAAGAATCTTCAAAATGTTTTCGAAAGAGTCACGAACTTGCTCAGTGGAGTCACGTTGACGGAGAGTGACGGTTCCATCTTGAACAGTATCAAAATCGATGGTAATGGCAAAAGGAATACCGAGCTCATCGTTACGGGCATATCTACGACCGATAGAAGCCTTAGAATCGTCAGTACGGAGAGAAATACCAGCAGCACGAAGCTCACGAGAGAACTTGCGGACAAAGGGAACAAATTGCTCGTTACCAGAAAGAGGTAAAAGACAACACTTGAAGGGAGCAACAATGGTAGGGAAAGAAAGGACGTTACGAGCCTCGTCATCTTCACGAACCCACCAGCTGTGTTCCAAAAGAGAGTAAAGAATACGACCGATACCGAAAGAAGGCTCAATAACACTGGGAGTGTATTCACGGACATGTTCGGTAACAGTACCCTTCTTGACAGTAACATTTTCCTTGCCAACCTCAACAGCGGCACCATTCACTTGAACAGATCCAACACCGTTGGATTCTAATTCTTGAGCAAGAGCGGCATATTGATCGTCGGAAAGAGCCAAAAGAGCTTCTTCGACAGCCTTGGCTTCCTTCTTGTACTTGGGTCCAAAGGTCTTCTTGTTGATCTCAACTTGCCAGAGCTCAACGGTACGGGGTTCAGCTAATTGCTCACGAACAATCAACTTTTCACCAGTACGCTTGGAGTGGACAGTCAAATCATAAGCAGAACGATCGGCACAACCGACACATTCAATCCAACCCTATAGCATGTAATCAGTCTTCCAGACTCTTTTGAAGTTTCTTTTTCTCTCTCTCCATTCTATACTTACGTAACTGGTCTTGATTTCAGCATCCCAACAATCAGCGGCATAATGAGCCATTTCGTTGTCCATATGTTGACGGAAACGAAGACGGTCATTCTTGATACCAATCTTTGCCAAAAAGAGGTGGATACGAGCAATGAAGTAACCAAGAGTTTCGTTATCAATGATCTTTTTAGCGACAGCCTCACCAACGGTGATTTGGCTGGTAGTGGTCTTACCGCTCAATTGCACATCCTTGGCCAAGATAGTCAAGACAATATCCTTTACTTCATTGAATCTGGGATGGTCCTTGTTATCAGGATCGACGTAATGTTCGATTTCGGCCATGGTGAATTCACTGTAGGCAAGACGTTAGTATCTTTCCTGCTTTCCACATTCTCATTAACTTACCGGACACGTAAAAGACCGGAACGAGGAGAAATTTCGTTACGGAAAGAACGACCAACTTGAGCAGAAGCAAAAGGCATCTTATCATTGTTAAATTCCAAAAGCTTCTTGAAGTTAAGGAATTGACCTTGAGCAGTTTCAGGTCTCAAGAAACCCTTAAGTTGACCAGTAGGACCAATCAAAGACTCGAACATCAAATTGAATGCCTTGGGGTCAGAAAGTTCGTTACCGGATTCAGGAGAACGGATTTCGAACTTCTTCATGATAGCGGTTAATTCATCACCATCAAAGTTATCGATTTGGGCTAAACATTCTTCATAAGATTGACGAACGTCATCGGCTAACTCGACAGCAACAACAACACCCTTCTTCTTCTTCTTCTTTTTATCGACCTTGTTAGCAGCATCGGCAGCAGTATCAGCAGCGATTTCTTCAGTGGTCTTGCCAGCCTTGGCGGATCTGGCTTCCTTATCACCTTGGAGACGTGCCTCTAAGACAGCCTCAATGACGTGATCAGCTCTGAAAATTTCACCATTCTTTAAATCCTTACACATGTAATCAGAAAATTTATCGACGTGACCAGAGGTCTTAAGAACATCGTAGGTGGTCATAATAGAAGTATCGACTTCGAGCATCTCTTCCTCCAAGACGAAATGGTTACGCCAAACGGAAACGATGTTGTTGAAAAGTGCACATCCAGAAGGTCCGAAATCGTAAAGACCGGCAACACCTACGTCAGAAGTTAATACCTTGCCAGGTCCCGTTTATTTCAATTGTAATACTTTACCACCATAAATTTGGAAAGAAGGCGCGTAAAAGAAACGCTTGGTGATGAGTTGCTAAGTACAAAAAAAAACTTAGCTATTGAGTTGACAGGGACATTTTTCTCTCCTTTTTTTTTTTTTTTTTTTACCTCGAGAGCAGCTCTGTCAAAATTCTCAGCAGAAGCCATTATATTTGTTCAAAAAAAGAATGAAGGGAAACACCACTAAGCGAGCTAAATTTCTTTTATTCAAAAAAAATTGGGTGGCTTTGAAAAATATTGTATCTCAGGTCATTGTGAGTCAATGATTGCCCTACAGCACATCCCCTTCCAAGTCCTTATTAGTAGAACGTGAGAAAATAAACAGTACGGGTATATCAGACATCATGAGTAAATCTTGGGCAGGTAAACCACAGAGGAAGATCTTCTAGTAACCATCAAATTGTATGCAAAAGCATGTCTGTTCCAGTTACCATCAAAGCCCTCAATAGATTTTTTACCCCTTTTTCTTTCGCATTGATTACCTAATAAATGGACATATCAGGTTAAATCTAAAAAAAATATGGTGTCACAAATACGTTAAGTCTGAAATTACGCAGCAAGGATTGTAAATATGCACACCAAAAAGTCCAATGAATTACGCAGCAAGGATTGTAAATATGGAGCACCGAAAAGTCAGGCTCTTTTTCCACTGAATTACGCAGCAAAGATTGTAAACATGCATACTACTAAAACGTATCTGACACTGGTACCACCTAAAAGTCAGGCTCCTTTGTCACCTCCTTGAGGTGATTTAGTGCCACCACGACCATAGTTTGCGGGAATGGAATTTAATCCATTACTAAGGCAAAAAGACAATTTGTATTGGTTGGAACTTGTAAGGATTTAAATCTTTCCAGTTTTCTTTTTGATCATCAATACGCGGGCCTAACACTACGCAGTTGATCTCTCTTCTGGGTCTGAACCGAATGTACATTCCAGGTACAACATTACCGTTAGAAGACAGACGTGCCTCTACTTCTGGTACTAGCTTAGCCCTCTTGAAAATTCTAAGAGTGATGAATTTTATAAAAAGTAAACCGAAATGGTCCTTACACAAAGGTCATTTTTATTTTTAGAAATAAACAAAAAAACTTTGGTAGTGAAGTTTTGTGAGTCCAGCTTCGGACATTCAAAGTATAACGCACAATCGAAAACAACTTCTTTCCTCAACATATTATGAGAATGAGAAATAGTTGATGAACCCCCCCTATCATTAGTTTAAGACAAACGCCAATTACTATTTTTGTAACTTTGCAAGATATATTATACAAACGGTTTATCTAGAATATTTAGTGTAAATGCTTTTCTAGATTTAATCTAATAATTAATCTGTGGTCAATTTATCTTTGTCTGACCACCTTCCAACTAATTTTACAAGGCCTGATACTTTCTTTTTTCTTTTTCCTTTTTCCTTTTTCCTTTTTCCTTTTTCCTTTTTATCATCCAGAAATAATCCATGACCACAATAACGATCCACTGATTACTACAGTCTACAACAAGTTGTAGCTCTATCGCCACTAAAGCAACTCTGACGGGGGAATTGTTACTTATAACAGAATTCGGTCAAACAAGGCACCATTTATCTCATTGACCGAAATACTAGAGAATCGATTGCATGTCTCATGGATCGCTTTTCTCCTGACTTCCATGCAAGTTTAGTATCAATCGAGCATTATAATTTCATTCAAGATGGCTGCTTGTTTCTCGAGTTCAGGGCCGACGACATATACCGAATCGGATCCAGTCTCTCCATTATTCGAGATCATATTGTTAGAGAGAACGAACTGTTCTGTACGACTTTCAAGGCAAAAGTGTACCACATACCACATCAACATCTTCCTCTAAAAACGATTAATAATATGGGAAAAGTAAAGGCCATTTTAGGTCCTTGCATTCGTCACTATTAACCTGCCGCTTTCATTGTGGAGCTAGTTGACAAAGAAGATAATGAATCTATATTGATCAGTTTTTCTGATGATGTGTTTATCGCTTACCGCTCCCACTTTCAGATTAATAGCACTTACGCGTTTCAAGGACTAGAGAGGGCAAACAATGAACAGTATCAGTATTCATTTACCTCTGCGACAGAATGCTGTGTAATGACATATTCACAGTACTTGAATGAAATCATAAAAGTGTCGCATGCATATCAGCCCAATGTGAATTTGACGCAATCAGTAACATATGGAGGTCAAGTCACTCAAGTGATCAATTCTTTACTCGGAATATATGAAATAGATAACCTATTTGTTGTTAGTCTCTTTAACTGTCCAAGCTATTCGCTAAATATCCCTTACCGAATAAACACCAGAATATTTGTCCATAATATCCACGGAACATGGAAAATAATTGTGTCATTTAAAGTAAAATAAAAATTGTTTGAAATCAATAGGTAGCTAATTCCAGATATCCCCAATACATACAATAAAATAAAAATTTATTTCAAGTAAAACTGTAAATGCCATATACTTGTCTGAGCTTTTTTAGGTCTTTTGTTTGTAGTTTGACAAAAAAAACAGGTTACCTTTTCAGGATGTCAGGTAAGGAAGGAAGTCTGGTGCATCCATATCTATTCTTTTCGATATATTTATCCACTTATACATTTGTTACCAATAAGTATGTCGTTCATGACGAGGTAGTGTTATTTAATTTACTCTTTATAACGCAGCACATCTAAAGGGGGTTGGGGTTGCTACCCCTCGCCCTCCTCATGGTTGAATAACAGCATTATCAAGTTTTGCTCGTTTGTGCTTATCAAAATAGGCTTAAAAAGAAGGCAATAGTTATTTGGTTAAAACCCAATCGTTCAATTTTTAAGTGCAAGCTCAAGCAGATTAGTCTTTTGGATGAAGTGACTTTAGATGAAAGTTATATGTATACGCATACAATATGGCACTTATCGGGGTCCTTCAATATGATGAAACATTTTCCTTCTACTTTAGCAGTATACCCGTTTAATAATAACAGATATATTTCTCTCTCGTTCATTTCGTTTGTACCTCTGTAACGTTGTTCTTAAATAGTTGAGAGCACCTAGTGTCAGGTCTTGTAAAGCTCAGGGTTTAAAAATTACAATTTTTAGACATATCTGGGTGTTACTCAGACCTTTGGATATCAAATTTAGAAGTGATACTCAGCAGCCAATATATTTTTGATCCAAAGGCTGTTATTAATGCGTCGACCAATATTTTCTGAATCCAAAGGCTGCAGTTCAAAGTTTGACAATTGCTGTTCCATTTATGTGTTACCTTGGCATGAATGTATGGACATATTCGGTACACCATCTTTATAATGGGTGTGTTAATAAAATTCACTGGAGCGGACCACAGTTATTGAACTTCAATAAGAAATTTGGCTAATGGGGTAATATCCGATATGATTTCTTTACGAGAACAATGTTACATAAAAGGGCTCATTTTATGCTTTTCTTTCTATTAGTTAATTGAACTGTCGAAAGTTACTCGACAATTGGATACAGTTCTGTCTCCTCATTTGAACAATCGGCTCTCTAAAACTTGCTGAGTATCAAGATAAAGACTTGTTGAATTTATTGTATCAATAAAAAAAACCATGATAAAAAAAAAACGAAGACATAATAAACAAAAACATAATTGAATATTATAGAACAATAAAATATATGTGTATGATATTTGTTTTTAGATAATAAACCGGTTTTAAAATTACCAAGAACCCGTTGGATCTTTGGAAAAGTTAACGTTTCGAACTATTTTTGTATAAAAATGGGCCATTTATTTTCGGTTTCTGATCTTGAGAGCACCTACTTTCTTTTTCTTTTCTGTTGTTCAAAGATAAGCTATGACCGCAATAACGATTCACGAATTACTACAGTCTACAACAAGTTGTAGCTCCATCACCACAGGAGACACCCTGACGGGAGAATTGCTTCTTATAACAGAATTCGGGGAAGATACTAAACAAGGCACCATTCGTCTCATTGACATAAATACCAGAGAATCCATTGCATGTCTCATGGATCGCTTTTCTCCTGACTTCCATGAAAGTGTAGTATCGATCAAGCAATGGAATTTCATTAAAGATGGCTGCTTATTCCTCGAGTTCAGAGCCGACGACACTTACCAAGACGGATCCGATCTTTCCATTATTCGCGACCACATTGTTAAAGAGAATGAACTGTTCCGTACGACTTTCAAGGGAGAAGTGTACTACATGCCTCATAAAGATCTTTCTGCAAATGCCACTCATTTTGTCGGGAAAGTAAAGGCCATTACAGGTCTTCGTATTCGTCGATATACACCTGCAACTTTCCTTATGGAGCTGATCGACCAAGAAGACAATGAATCCATTTTTATCAGTTTTTCTGGTGATATGTTTATCGCTTACCGCTCCCACTTTCAGATTAATAACACTTACGCGTTTCAAGGACTAGAGAGGGCAAACAATGAACAGTATCAGTATTCATTTACCTCTGCGACAAAATGCTGTGTAATTACATCTTCACAGTACTTGAATGAAATTAAAAAAGTGCCACATGTATATCAGCCCAAAGTGAATCTGGCGCAATCAGCATCATTTGCAGGCCAAGTCACTCGAGTGATCGACTCTTTATTCGGAATATATGAAATAGATAACCTATTTGTCCTAAGTCTTTTCAATTGTCCAAGCTATGAGCTCAATATGCCTTACCGAGTAAACACCAGAATAGTTGTCCACAATATCCACCCAACATGGATTCATTCCGGTAAAGAGAATAGCCATTTGTTGACAGCCTGGAACAAGGCCAGTCCTTGCGCTGTGATGGGATCGTGCAGCAAAACACATGTTGATATTATTGAATTCTCCAATGATTTAAATGTTACATGTGAAAACATGGAAGTTGTGACAAACCATGTTGAATTATACATTGATTGCATTATGAATTTCGCATCATTCGCGGAACATATTCGACAATTGGAACTATACGAAAGTTTGAACAATCGATTTAATGTAGACTGGACTCCAAAGGAATTTATGGAAATGTTTAAAGCCATCATGAAGTATGTTCTTGATGATACAAATCGTGAATTTGAACGTTGTGTTGATGACTTTACTAATTTTACCACTCATCAAGTCGATTGTTCTAAGATGAGACCGGATCAGTCAGAAAATATTTACTTAAATAGCTACTTGACGCTTGCAAGTTTGAAGGCGAACTTGATTGCACAGCTCCAACCTTATGAATCGAATATTTATGGCGGCAGTAATATTCGTGTAATTGATGATGTTTCCATTCGATCGTCGCTTTTCAAAGAAGACAACTCATATGTCGTGGGTCTTGAAGTTATGACAAACGATGGTAGGGTGATGCTAAGCGAGCAAGGCACAGAGATCGAACTGATGACCACAGCACAGATCGTATTTGATGGTGTTTATATTATAAAAGAAGCAAGGATGTTTGAAGAAGATTTATCTTACAGTCATGCCTATGAAGACGTAAGAGAAGTTATTAAGCACACGTATATTACATGCGATGCGCAAAACATGTACCTAGTACGACAACCGTTGACACCCAAGTTTCATATGGAAGCACAGTTTGACCCATATACAACTATCGGATTTACCTGCACAAATGAAAACGTTCAAAATTATTCTGTGATACGTATTTTGGAAATTTATCCTATTCTGGCCACTTTACATAATACTCTGGACGACCCAACCCCAATTGTATGCATGGAATCGCGTATACTTGTAGAGATCTATCCGATTAATGCACCATCAAGATTGAGGAGAGCAGTTCTGGTAGCTAGCAGCCTTACTGACACTTTAGATTATAGCAAAATCTGCCAACCGGACGACTGGTGTATCATTTCAGGCATGCACGAAGGACAAATAAATACCATATATTTGGACAAGGAAGCAAACCATATGTTTCAAATTAGCATGCAGCCTACTACAACAGAATCCTCAACATCTATTACACCTGTCATAGTTTCAGAAAGCAGACGCAGGGATATGACACGACTAATTCTCAGTGTCTCCCAACTGACCAGAGAAGCTTTAGCCCCAGACGAAACCTACTTATATCAAGAATACTCTTATTACACTAGCCCTGTTCATGTAATTGGTGTGGTGGTTAGCAAGAAACTTATGGATGCATTTGGAAGAAGAGGTCCTCTAGAAGAACAAGATAGAGATTTGTATGACCAGCTCGGTGCTGGTACTGGATTTTTTGATCGAATAATACAAGTACAGCTAAGACAAGATGATACACCAGAATTTATTACCATTTATGTACCTGTTACAAAAATCCATTATCCCCTTGGTCTTGTACCTGGAGCCGTAGTCACCTTTAGAAATTTGCTAAGAAGATCCAATAGAAATAATAGGAGTCTTACCTGTACCACGTCGGAAACGTCATTGATCCAAGCCAACGTTACATTGCATGAAGAACCTGAAATGGCTAGGGGTGGAATCATCGATGGAATTGCCCAGAAATATGTCCGCGATTTGGTAGCGATTGATGAGGCTAATGACAATGGCGAAATATTCAGGATTTACTGTAGTGTCCGGTCAATTTTACACGTGGAGTTGAAATGGACATGTAAGCGGTGTGCCACTGACTTATTAAATGGACTATGTTATCGTATGTGCACAGATGCTTCCCGTTGCTTTATTGTGTCTGCTTTTTTGGAAGTCAGTGACGGGTATGGCGTTGTTCTAGCAACGGTGGATGGTTGGAATCTTATTAAAAAGTTACTTCAGTTAACCGAGAAACAAAAGAATGGACTCGAACAACTTGCTTTGGAATATGGTGCCATTAAGTACAATCAGTTCAAGGGATGTCGTGTTCGTTCTAAAGAGGCTTCAGAACCAGCAGGGGAAGCTGCATTTAAAGATAAGCAAAATGCCCTCTTAGACTGTACCTTAGATACATTGTTCGAAAAGGTCAAAACCATTGGGAGTAGATGGATGTATGGCACGTTGATGAAGAATAAGCAGGAGCCGTCCAACCCAGTGCTAGATAATCTACAAGTTGCTGAGATTCAAGGACACAAATTTTATGAAGAAATCAATAAAAAGATCAAGGTCCTCGATATTAGAAACGCAGATAGTGTGACCTATGCTTACAATGAAGTGCGAAACGCTTTAAATTAAATCCTTCTTTTTAAATAAAACAAAAATAAATAAAACAAAAATAAATAAAACATTTTTGCCACCAGGATTAGATGGTAAATGAGTAGCTACAAATGCTATCTTGTGATTCAATAAATTCGGGTTACTCCTTGTTCTCGATTTTTGTTGACACATGTTCACCGCCAATTATAATATACAATTTTGTGTTCATCAATACTGAGGTATGTTTGTATCTACCATTTGGTGTATTTGTTTTCTGCTTTGGAAACGCATGGGATAGAAGGTATAAGAGGGGTTACTTCCTTATTTTTTTACTGCATTCCATAAACGGAGAAAATTGAGTTTGAGATGTATGGCTTATACGTTTAAAAAGATAACAATCGCACAGATCTTTTATTCGAATAATCGAAAACTTTATGTCAAGAAAGCATAAAAAAAAAACTCGATTTTTTTCATAAAGTGAGCGATGTGCCTGTTTGTTTCTTAAATAAGACACTTAAATGTAATGATCACTTCCAACACGATAATCTAAATGCTTACTCCAACTTTGCCAAATGTGTTAAATGGGTGTTACCAAAAGCTGTTCAAAAGTGAAACTGGCACTAGAGGCACTGAAATATATAATTAAATGTTAAATATGCCATTGTTTAACATTTACCAAGGGGCTAAAAGTAGATCACAAATAGCTCAATTTTGCCAATTAAACAGATGACGTTTATTGCATTGTAATTTTTCGTGAGGAAAATCTTGAAAGTGTATACATTTCTATTTTATGTTTTTATCTCTGTCTGTCTCTTCTCAGCTGTTATTTAATCTCTTCAAAAATGACTCTATTATTCTTAGGTCGCTTACCACGTTACTTTAATGAAAGGGATTTAGAAGAACTTTTTGACGGATGTGGAAACTATCGTCACTGTAAAGTCAGAAGCGGCAGTAGATTTGGTAACGTTGTTACTTCTTATAGCGTCATTTTACTTAACTCAAGTAAATAGGGTATGGTTTTATTGAATTTGATAAGTATGAAGATGCTCTTTATGCTATCCGACTAGTGTTCGAACTTTTCGAGCTTGCACCGATCTTGCGCCAGTTCGAACGAAGCTCGAACCGAGTTTTTGTACTCGAGCTTGCGCCACTTTTTTTGGGTTCGATCGAGCTTCGATCGATGCTCGCTCGGCTAAAATGTCGATAGTAGTTACTTTAAAGTTGAGGTCCTTGAAAGACTACAGATGGCATTTCCCCTTGATTTTGATCTTTTCTTCCCTTTACCATTTTTTTTTAATTATGCTCTAATAATTCTAACTAAAATGCTTTGGACTTTTATTTAATTGTACAACCAACAAACACATTTACCATAGAAAATGATACAGTGTTGCACACTTAACCCAACTAAGCCAAATTTTCACAGCAATCATAGTAACATGACGTAGCAGAATTAATTTAAACTTTCATGTTCACAAATCCAACTGTATTATATTTATGAATTAAGTATCCGAATTTGGTTTTAAGGCTGGTAAAAAAAAAGTTTTTTTTTCTTTTTCCAACTTCTATTTCAATAAATAACAGTTTTATTATCATAACTTTCTGTAATTAACATCACTTTGACGTGCACTTTGTGTAATAAAAAGGGCGAGCGAGTTCGAGCCATCGTATTCGCAACCGAGCCGAGCTTAAGAAACTTCGAGCGAGCTCGAGAAGATAACAAATGCTACAGCTGTGGCGAAGCTGGTCATTATGCTAATAGATGTCCATTAAGGTACATATCTCTACTGTCTTTTATAGGCATAAAAAACAGTGTGTATTCCACAAAAGTGTAGAAAAGAAGGGGTCGGGGGACGCGTGTTGTCTGAAGCTTAAAGTCTTACATCACACGTTTTTATTATGATATTATAGAGGAGATTACTATCGATATAATACAGGTTATACTAGAAATTACCGTGAGCGTTCTTTATCCCCATACTGGAAAAGAGTTCATGGTCACAGAGGCCGCTCAGATTATACTTATAGAAATCAACGAAGTCGTAGCCGAGATAGAGCCAGAAGGTACTTATATTCTTTCTGTGGTGACTATTATAGCAGAGACGATAGCAGAGACGATAGCAGAGACAATAGCAGATATGACATTGATTACAGTAGTAGATCAAGAACGCCTTCTGATTATGATAGAGAAAGGAGTGACATTCGCGAATCCAAACATGACGAGCGTGGTCAATCACCTTACGATCAAAAGCCAACTCGTAATAAAAAAACACCCCCAGAATTGTCACAAGTCCATCCTGATCAATCAGATAAATTATCCTATCACCCAAAATCACCTCAAAACAGACACACATCCTCCTATGAGAAATCGCCAACCCGCAAAGATCATGCTCGTCCAAAAAAATCACCCCATCGTCCCGTTTCACCTCGAAATGGAAGATCTTCACATCGTAATGGAGCAAGATAACAAACAGAGCGAAATTAAGAATATTCTGAAATTAGAGTTTTTCAGCCGCAATCCCCAGTACCTGAATATCTTTCTTTTTTTTTTATAGTCAACAATAAGAATACTATTAAAAAAATCATACGATTTCTTGCAAAAAAAATTAAAAGCAAATACAAATAAAAACTTCCCCATATTTTACCACGCTTGTCTAAGTTAAAGTTAAATGGGAACAGAACAAATGGCCATTTCCTTTTATAGTGTACGCTTTGATGGTGCTACACAAAACTGTTAGTTGTAAAAGGTAGTATAGTATTTTTTAGCGCAATTGCATCATGGGATAAAAACAGTTTTTTTATATACTTCATTTTAAACATCTACATTATATACATAATACATTCAACGAGTTATGACAGGATTGTATTTTTCTAGATTACAAATGCAACTATAAATGAAATTTTAACATTGCTGTGATGCGAGTCAGCCGTCATCTGGCTGATAAAAATTGTTTTTTTTACACAGGATTAAAAAAGCAGCATGATTTTTTTAGTCCGCTTTGTTTACATGAAAACCTGGATGTTTGTGTCGAACATGCGTATCGCACTCGTGTAACAATGCATGTTGTTGTTGCAGCTCCTTAAATAAATTTGTTTAGTGGCCAATGTCAGCTAAACCACTTTTTTTTTATCTCTTTCTTCACAATGCATACTTTTGATAAAACAAAGCTACTACAATCATTACTACATCCGTGTAGTAACAATAATAGCAACATGTTAGTCACAGAGAAACAACTAGTAAAGAAACCATCTATCCAGTCGCTAGATTCATTTCCGTTATCTAATCACCACTCCATAAAAAATTTCGCCAAATCCATCATTTTATCCATCGCTGATTCCGGTGTGAGTTTGAGTCGATCTGGATCTATCATGAACAGCTCTACCAGTTCACGCAAACCATCTGTTGATAATATCACTTGTGATATGTTATCCAGCAATGACAATGAAGAAACCAATCGTATGGTGGCCCAGCATTATATTTTACGCAGCGCCTTTGACGGCGTCGATTTTTCCGCACCTATCAATAAATTATTATCTGAAGATGATACGGTCGTTTTAGATGTCGGATGCGGATCCGGAACTTGGACTATGGAAACAGCAACTCGTTTCCCACATGCCCAGTTCATCGGTATCGACAAGAAGCCTTTATTTCCTCAGTATATCAAGCCGAGAAATTGTAAATTTAAATTGTTTGAGATTACAGATAATGTTCAACAAGTCAAATTACCTTTCGATGATGCTTCTGTGGATTTCATATTTCAACGAGACTTAAATTGGGGATTGACAGAAGCCACTTGGTTACCACTTGTGACGGAATATTTTCGAATCTTAAAGCCAGGTGGATGGATCGAGTTAGTAGAGCCAGTAAGTTCAAATGGTGTCTGTTATTGGCTGTACTATTTACTTAGATTAATATCAAATAGGACTATGAAACCTACAGTGGTTCATCCCGTGAAGACTTATTAATTAATAAAAGTAAGTACATTGTCACACGCATTTACAGATCACAGAAAAAGAAAATAAACATTCCCCAATCTCTTTTTCTCAAAAATAGTGATTGACTCTTTTTATTTACGCCGACAAGACCCCTTTGTCTCTAAAAGGCTTTCTTCTTACATGGCTACTGTCGGATTTCGAGGAATTCAAAGCGACTTTAAATCAATACCGTTAGGATGGGGTTTCCAAAAACTCTTTCACGGAAAGAAACAAAGAACTACACTTCGATGTTCAGAGTATGCAAGAGCAGCAGCCAACAGCCGACTTGAATTGTTACAATCATTGCAGCCATGGTTTTCACGTGAAAAGAATATTAGCAAATCGAAATATGAAACCTTGCTTGGTCAATTACCTGATCAATGGTATAAATCTAAAGCATACACAAACTGGCACAGAACTACTGCTCAAAAGCGATTTTTTAACTGAAGAAGCTTGCTTCTGAGGTTTTTAATTGTACACTATAATTTATTTCTCTTTTCATTTAGGAAAGAAATCCCATTTTTATTTTTTACTGGGCGCAAAAAAAAAAAAAAAAAAAAAAAAAACTCAGGTAGTAGTTTGCCACCTTTTGTAACCTCGTCCTACAGTATACAGTGACACAGTTTCATGAACAAAGTGTGAGTAAGAAATCTAAACGGGGCAAGTGCTGCATTTTCGCGTATTTTTTTTCTCTCTTATGTCAGAATGATGTATCAGCAATGTGTGCTCCTTACCGCGAAGCCCAATATAATTACGATTAATCATCCCCTAATATAAAGTACTGTTTTGTTTATGCATATATAATTTGTTTTTATTCAAAATTCTTGCATGCATAGGGCCTTTACTCATGTAAGCAAGAATTTATCAAAAAAATGGCCGTTACACGAAAAAAGAAGATCGGATAAAGAAATCCTTGAGTTCGTTGCAGACAAATCATCAACAGATTAAGTTGATGTCGGTTATAACAAAGATAAGAACAGTGTTAAGGAATTGTGGCTTTTAAAGCATTATAGGATTTCTGTAGCGAGTTTGACATATTTCCAAACAATCGAGTTAGTTTTAAAAGACCGGCGATCGGAAAAACGATTGAAACTGTAAATTTTAAAAAAGAACATTATTAAATATTTTTACAAGGAGGTGACACGTTATAAGTGATATTAAACTGTTAGTATGCGCATAATAACGGGTTTGTACGTAGAATTAATGTCGTTCGAAAATCGAGATAATCACACCGCCGTCTTTGTCTATATTTATCGTTTAAACACAGATCATCATCTACTCATGCAATATACTTTTTTTTCTGAAAGGAACTTACATAAATAAAAAGGAAACTAAGAGAGTGCAATTCAACTTTTGAGTCTTGCGCGTTGACTCGTGCCAACATTATACAATAAATGTTACCAACCAGTTTATCTGTACTCCCGGCTTTGTATGTTAGTTACACAGCCAAGTAAGCGGTGGATCATACGAAAAGAGCATGCTTCACATCCCTATGTGTCGCAAGGGATTACAAAACTATGCTCAGAAGTAAAAAAAGTTAATGCGAATATCCAGTTTATCTTTCAAAGGTTTTCACATCAGATACAACCAAAACAAATCAACTGACTAACAATGTGAATTTTCGAGCTTTGTCATCTTTAAATAAAAAGTAGAAGCGTATGTCTATTAAGTCCATTAGCCTTGATTGTATAAACAAATTTTAAACAAGATATACTAAATTGTCATTGAGAGGTTATGAAGAAAGAAATCATGTTTTTGTAAGGGGTTATGTTTATAGCTTTTCCAGAATATATTTTGGCTATGGTATTTTTACATCGAAAGACCTGTACATCAGTATACGGTAATGTGTCTTCTTTGACACGTGTATGCGAAAGAAAGCACGTCATTATATTAACTGATGATACCCACATCAAATATAATTTGGTTGGCTTAATTGAGTGTGCTGGTTAATTATGATTGTGACACTATTAATATCAATTAAATAAAGGAATTATTACATAAAATATGAGCCGAAATCGGCAAACAGTTTTTTATAGACCCAAATGAGTAACTTTAACTAAAATATTTCCCAATTCTATTCATCTTTGTCTTTTTTTATTTGATTTTTTTTGCAAAAACTACATTTATAAATTGCGATAATTCATCCAGATTGATTTTTTCTGTGTCAATTGCTACTCTCTTGTTTTCTGTCTTGCAGTGAATTAATTTTAAAGTTTTGACGTGGGGTAATATATCCGAGAAACCCTTTGTGGATAATGCTTCAAGGTTAATGTTTTTAAACAAGGCATCGTCTAGTATAGATGTATTTAAAGGGGTAGCACCATTCATGCTACTAGACTTTAATTCTATCACATATCCTTCTTCATCTAAATGCGTCTTTGCTGGACTTGTTATACAAACCGATTTCGGAGGATAAGGAAGCAAACGAATGAACTTGATCATTTCCATACATTGACCATAATCAAAATCATCCTTTTCATTTAGCAGAATTTCAGCCACCAAAGAATCAACAGTTATAGGAATCTGATTTGATGAGCAAACTAATGAGAGCTCTTCAAGACAAATACAAAAATCCGCCATGGTTCCAATATTGTATAATATGTGTATGTTTTCTGGGTCTTTTTTAATTGTGATGTTGGGTTTCGCGCCTACTGATTTGATAAAAGCTATATGGACATCCAAGATCCTAGTTCCTATTAAAGATTGGAGAAATAACCCAAATTTCGAGGCGCTCTGTATTCGTGGTCTTTGATCTGAAAATCGTCGGCTTGCATTGGTAAATGAGATATCCAAGTTTTTAACACAGACAAAATAGGATATGAATAGCCCATAGTTCTCTTGTATCCAGTCACGGTAATCTGCATCTGTCATGTAAATTGTGAGCTTTTCCAAAGAGTTGGGAGATACAAGTAGTAACATTTGGGTCATGTAGATGGCAGTTAAATAAGATACATTTAACGATATTGTTTTCAACCTTGAAAGTCTTGTGCTTTTTCTCATAATTCTAGACTGTACTACGTTATCTTGCTGGTATGGGAACAGACAGTTATTTTGATAGGATAGACTAACTAATTTTGAGCAAGATTGAATAGAATTCATAAACACCTCCATTTCTGTTTCGCCTAAATGGACTTCGTCAATAATGTTGATATGTGTCAAGTTGGCAAACTCCCCAAGAAAAGATACAGCTGTACCATTTTGACCACCGATAAGATACATGTTAGCAGGATGTCTCAAGGTTATTTTTTTTAGAGAGTGCCGAAAGCTGTATGCGCATAAGAAGTGTTGCTGAATTTGGTAATTTGTGAAAAGATCACCCGTCTCGATATCCTCCAAATAGGTGACACAACCAGGATCTCTCTTATTCAGGTAAGAAAGGTAATGTAATTTATATCCACTTGCGTTAAGATCAACAGTTTTGAGGAAGGGCAAGTAGGATATCACCTTTAGAAAATCAACTTGTGAGAGAGTGGTAGAGAACGCGAGATTTACAGTGAGTTTCCTCACAAACATGCCGATAGAAGGAATTGCAGTCGGTGCTTGTACCCTATGTAACCATACCTTTTTGGTCTTTTCGGATAACTCTACATGTTCATAAAAAAGTTGAAGAGCAGGTAAGTACCAGCTTTGACAGACCAAGGCACATTGAAGCAAGCTTGACTTTGGCAGGTGTAGAAATACCTCGTGTAATAGTTCAGTCGGTGCAATTTGAATCGACATGGAATGAGTAAAAAAAAAGAAGAAGCAATAAATTGAAGAGAGAGAGCAAGAAAGAGACAGTGTCTTTTTAAGAGGAAATAATTATTACAAAAAACTCATGTGATGTTGTATATCTAGGACCAAAAAAAAAAAAAAGCCTCTGATAAAAGGAATTTTACTATGGAGGGTTTTTGGCCACACCTGAGCGGTTTCTTAACTTTCATGCGAGAGCTATTTTACTAAAAGAAAAAAGACCTCTTCCCTCATAACAACAAATATTTGTATTTTAATCAATGAACAATAAGTTCTATTGCTTATCTTTTTCAAGAAAAGTGCACCATCAACAAATCAGCGAAATCAGGTAAATATCTATCCTTGATTGTTGACAAAAGTTGCCCTGCTGACTTGCTCCGTCCAAGAGCGTGGAACTCCCTTAAAGGGTGTGCACAGAAGTAGCAGCACAATTTATTTTTGCAGCTGTTACACGCGCTATTCTGTTTCGAAATGAAATTAATGCACATGTTTGGTTAGTAATAAATTAAAGTGTGTATTCACAAGTCTTTTTGAAACCTGTAAACCTGATATTATCTCGCTTGAGACCTGGTATTATTATAACCAGTAAGCTTTTTTTTTTACTCTGAATATAACATGTGGTTCCGATGAGTAGAGTAGTCTCTCTGATAACTTAAACTAGGTGTTGGGATCAAGAGATTCAAGTGAGTGCTTCAGTAGGATATGCGACAAGAAGACGAGTAGCGGTGTTTCAATGACCACCAGCGCCACCTACACGTGACTTGAAAATTTTTACGAAAACTTGACGTGAGTCCCAAACTACCCCCCTTACTGTAAACCCAGAAGACCTTTTTTTTCTCGCGAGTTTTTCTTTTTATCACTTCCCGAAAAATGTCTCGTTTCTTCCGTAGTTCAGATACTGAATCATCTGATTCAGATTCCTCTGATAACGATTCTCAATATAGCCACTCCGATTCCGAGTACGATTCCGATGCCGCTAGTTATCACTCTGAAGCTGAGGATGATCAACCCAAGAACCGTTTCTTGAAGGGTGGAAGTGACTCTGATTCAGATGACGAATCTAACAAGAAACGTCAAGCTAAATCTCAAAAGGATAAGAGAATTGAAGAGATGGAGACTGCCGTCAAGGCCATTGAGAACGGTCAAAAGAACAATGATTGGAATTTGATTTCTACTGGTAAAAAAAAAAAAAAAAAAAAAACTTTTTTTTTAAATGAAATCATGTGTTAATATCGAAAAAAAAATTTTTAATGTAGAATTTGATAAACTTACTATTACAATCACAAGAGCCACCACTGGTTTCAACAAGATTTCTGTTCCCAAGTTTTACATTAAGACTATGGTCGAACTTGACGATCATGTAACCGAAAACCTTGCAAAGGAAAAGTCTACCAAGAAGAAGAACAATAACAGTAAGGCCATGAACAACTTAAAGACCAAGCTCAAGAAGCTTTCTAAGCAATTTGAGGAGTCTATCACTGCTTACAAGAAGGTATACACTATATCGACAATATTAGTCTTTTTGATATTAATTAAAATGAATACAGGATTCTGAGGAATTCATGAAGGAGGAAGAGATTGAGGAAGAAGTTGTTGCTCCCGTCAAGAAGAGAGAGGTTGCTTCAAAGGCTGTTGCCTCTGCAGATGATGAAGATGGTTTCTCTTCTGTCGGTAAGGGTGGTAAGACCATCATTGCTGTTACTAAAGAAGGTCTCTTGACCCGTTTGAGAGAAGTTTTGGAAAGTCGTGGTAAAAAGGTAACAAGCACTATACAACCGGAGAGTTTTTTTTTTTATATTGGAGTATTCATCCCATATTTATTATCTTAGAACACTGATCGTGCTGAACAAATTCTTGTATTGGAAAGTTTGTTGCAAGTTGCCGAATCTCCTTTCCAAAAGATCTCTGTTCTTTTGGTTCTTATTGCCTCTCGTTTCGATATTAACGTCAGCAAGGCCACTTTCATGGATGTCACTGTTTGGAAGTCTGCTGCCAAGGAGTTCAACCAACTTCTTCAAGTACTTGAAACCAACAAGTCTTTCATTGTCACTGAAGATGCTGAAGAACTCAACAATGAAGATAGAGATGTCGTTCCCCAAGCTGGTGAAGTTGTAAAGGTCCGTGGTTCTATCCTCAGTTTTGTTGAACGTTTAGATGATGAATTCAACAAGTCTCTTCAAAACATTGATCCTCACGCTACCGAATATATTGATCGTCTCAGAGATGAGGCTACCATTTTTGCCATGCTTAACCGTGCTCAATTCTATTGTGAAACTTATAACTTCACTCATGCTCTTCCTAGAATTGTCTCTCGCAAGTTGGATCATGTTTACTACAAGCCTGAACAAGTCATTGGCTCCCTCCAAGCTGCTACCAAGAAGCTTTTACCTGACTATGTTGTCTCAAAGATTACCCCCTCTGAAGAACCTACTGAGTTAGTCAATCAACTCTGTAACTACCTTTACAAGGATACTACCACTGTTTTCCGTACTCGTGCTATGCTTTGTCATATTTACCATTACGCTCTTCACAAGAAGTTCCATACTGCCCGTGATTTGTTATTGATGTCTCACGTCCAAGACTCTATTCATCAAGCTGATATTGCTACCCAAATTTTGTATAACCGTGCCATGGTCCAAATCGGTATCTGTGCCTTCCGTGATGGATTAATCAAGGAATCTCACTCTGCCCTTTCCGAGATCCAAGGATCTGGTCGTGTTAAGGAACTTTTAGCTCAAGGTGTTCAAGCTCAACGTTTCGGACAACCCACTAACCCCGAAGTGGAGGCCATTGAACGTCAACGTCAATTACCTTTCCACATGCACATCAACTTGGAACTTCTCGAATGTATCTTCTTGACTTCTTCCATGCTTTTAGAAATCCCTGCTCAAGCACAGGCTGGACCTAACAACAAAAAGTTTATCTCTAGACCTTTCCGTAGATTGCTTGATTACAACGAACGCCAAGCATTCAGTGGACCCCCTGAGAACACCAGAGATCATATCATGAGTGCTGCCAAGGCTTTGGCTTCTGGTGAATGGGAAAAGGCAAAGGATTTCATTTTAGCCATCAAGGTTTGGGATTTGATGGTTGAGACTCAAGAGATCAAGGAAATGCTTGTTCGCAAGATTCAAGAAGAAGGTCTTCGTACTTACTTGTTCACTTATGCTTCTTACTACTCTACATTGGGTTTAACACAATTAGCCAGCATGTTCGATTTATCTGTCAACAGTGTTAACGCCATTATCGCAAAGATGATTTTCAATGAAGAGTTATCAGCATCACTGGATCAGGTTACTCAGTGTATTGTTCTTCACCAAGTTGAACTCTCTAGACTCCAAGTTTTATCCTTGCAATACTCTGAAAAGGTTGCTAACCTTGTTGATCAAAATGAACGTTTAACATCAAACGGTAGAGATAATAATAACAACAGAGATAACAACAACAACAATAACAACAACAGCAACAACAACAGCAACAACAACAACAGCAACCACCATAACAGTAACAAAAATCATTAAATTAGACCAAATTTTTTATATATAATCTAATTATTTCGTTTTTTTCCTACCTCCTCTTTTCTCCATTTTTACACTTACTTTTTTTTTTTAATCTCAAAAATATATACAAAGGATTTTTTTTAATTTAAAACTCTTTCTTATTTGATGGAGGTTACACACAGTTTATAAAAAAAAGTGATGTAGCATAAAGGATGAGGGACTCAGCAAGCCAAGTAGTCGCGCCTGAAGATTATACAAAAAAAAAAAAAAAAAAAAAAAAAAACTTTATCGCGTGGAATCAGCAATACTTCAGAGGCTGCGATACAATCAGAACGATGATGTAATTTCATATCACGAAAGAAAAAAAAATAGATCAGATAACCCTGTTAGTCTAAATTTATAGTATTGGCTGTAGAAAAATTGCCCGTTTCTGTGAGCCGATAATAATGTATGCTTAAGTTGGCTAAGTACTATTTAATTATCTGAAAAGCATCCATCGTCAGTAGCTACAATCGTTCACTTTTTGGGTGCATTGAAATAGCATCTGTCATTTCAGTCGCTTAATCAAATACGGATTTATTATTCATAACAATCTACGTGTAATTAAACACCAATTTTAATGGTATTTTCGATAGACATACATATCTACATATAATATTCTTTATCTATTTTCAGAAAATATTAGATCAAAATGTAAAAAAAAAAATTCGTTCACAACGTAAAAAAAATACGTTCATCTTCCGAAAAAAGACCGAAAAAAAAAATTGAGCTTACCACTTAAAAGGGCTGTCAGTGTAAACACATTACTATTCAATACTTATAAGCTATTTTTACCAATATAAGCAAATACAACCAGAGTAATTTGAGGGTGAGGTTTTTCTAAACCTATTTTTGCGTGTTTTTGGCTAATTCTAAACAGGATTAAACGGTCTCTTAAGTAAAAATTCTGGTGAGACGTAAACTGACTGTGGTTTTAATTTTGGTTTGTCTTTGTAGTGAATGTTTTAGTCACTTCTGACCTTGATACTAATGCTTAGACCATTTATTCCACAAGTATAGCTCTTTGAAATAAGCATAACCATCACTGTAACAAGAGTTCTATACAAATAATAATGAAACGCCAAACAAAAAGTTGTACAGAGTATTGACCAGAAGCCTCGGGGATGTTTCATCACCACAACCGTCTTCCTCACAACTAAAGCCGAAAAAGTACTCTAATTTACCCTTTCGAAGCGTGAAAGGTTTTCGTGAATTGTATGACTTTTTAAAAGCAACGCTACACAAAGAGTTGTGAGGATTTTTGACTAAATAAATCTTTGCCTTTACCAGACTGTATATCATTAAACGAAAAGAAAATGACATTTTCATGTATTATTGATTAAAAATAGCCTTCAGAAAAAAGAAACAGGCTGATGATTTCACTCAAAGTCTAATCTGCGGCATGGCAATACAACCTGATCCCAAACCAGCTGGAAGAAGATAGTTTATTCAGACGAGTTGTGATTCGCTTTGCATAACAACGATGGGGGTTTTTAGATTAATTCGAAAGAAAAGGGAAAGACTCACCGAAAAAATTCGTCCGTTCTACCAACATTAAATTTGGCAAAAGTTCGATAATGGTTTGGGGATGTTTTTATGCGGGAGGATTGGACCTTTGGTAAAAATTCTAGATGATACATCCAATGTTTATCGAACTTCCTTTTTTGACTCAAAAAGCTGTTGCAGAAATATTTAGCCATGACTATAATCCAAGAATATTTAGTTGTTGAAAGTAGTCATCCAACGTATAATTAAATGAACTATTTATAATAATAATACTGTTCTATTTTGTTCATCATTAGCTAGCTCATCGAAGAAACAGCTGATATTAAGCCTCTCTTTCTTGTTTTCTTTTATATATAAAGACATTAAACTCGGCTGTAATATAAATCTACGAACACAAAATACAATCAAGACACCATTTGTCTTATTGAACTTAGGTAAGTTATCTAAGTCAATAAAGAAAAAGCGGTTTTATTATGTAGCTTTTATCATTTATAGTGTACAGACATGAGGAAAATTTTGAGAAGCTGTAACGCAGATTTTTTTTTTTTTTTTTTGACTTTTGACAATCATGTTTGATGAAGATAGAATTCATCCTCGAAATTAAAGAATGAAAAGAAAAAGAAAAGGATATCATCATTTTAATGGGATACTAATAGTAGCTTTTGATGAAATAAGACCCTCTCTATTTACAGCTTCCACAATAATCTGAGGTGTTCGAGATAAATATATTCGAGTCCAGGCCAATTTTTTAAGCGAATAATTATTCCGTCGCTGATTGAAATTTTATTCTAAGCGTGCACGAATAATTTATGAAAATAGTGTATATCATGCAAATATGAACGTCACCTCCAGTCTCTTCCATACACACTCCAGAAGGGCCTGAAACTAATGAAACGCCAGAGTGTCAGTATATTATAAAGTCAAAGTACAACTGTGATTTTCAATCTGCTTTAAACAACCATTGGCAAGAGATAAATGTATAATGCACCTACTATGACCATCACGGTACCTGAGCAAGCCACCAACTAGGCTCTGTCCTTGATTTTCACTTTTATTTAATGTTTGTAACCAAGCAAATGGTTAAGCATTATAGCATCACCATCGACCACATAGATTCAGCTAATACAATCCAAAAAAGAAAACGTAATGCAGCCGCAGTTACAAAATGGCAGGTAACACACGCTGTCAAAAAATAAAAAGGATTTATTTTAAAGGGGATCAATTTTCTATCTTCTTTTAGACTGTGCTCTTTCCTTCAAAAAAGTGCTTCAAGTAGTGTACTTGCCAAAGACAAACCACAACTAACAAGATCAATTGAGAGACCGACCACCATTTGACACGGGAATTTGTACTCTCAGCAGCTAGTAATGTTAACGATGATGAGTTTGTGCTCACGTTGTAAACATGTCGCCGTCTTCACTTACTATCTCTATGCTTCTTTTCACGAGAGACGATATATTCTTGCTCTGCTTTGACAGCAAGAATACTCTCTGCCAGTTCTTCAATTTCTTTCTTGAGTGGATCCTCTACCGCTAGACAAAGGATATACACATATGAGCATTTTCTCATACAATACACAAAACATACACGAATAAAACTTACTGTCTCCTTTTGCATCGGTATTTTCCATGACGTGAGCATTAAAGTTTACAGATTTGGCAGTGACAGCAGACATTTTGTTGGAAAAACAATAAGTGTATCTGCCTTCTTTGTCTGCTTTAATTGAAAATGCGCCTTTATTTTCACGAGAGCTGCTTGCAAGAATAGCGTCTTGAGGATTAGATAACTAGAAAGATGACTTTTAAAAGACATGCCCTGAATGAAAGCTTTTTTTTTTGTTTTTTTTTTTTTTTTTTACCCAAACATCAATGTCCAAATTTCCACCTTCTCCAACCTAGAGAAAAAACAAAGGTTTTTGGGTCAGTTCGCTCCTTCATGATGTGTGATTGCCTGTTTTACTTCAAAAGTCAAGGTCATTTTATCACCCTCTTCCAGTTCTTCATAAAAACATTCGTTTTGGTGTGCAGGAACGTCAACATTTAAGGCTACTGCAAGCTTCAAAAGGAAGGTGATGGCCACCAGTAAAAGGAAAACGTGTCTAGAAAACATACTACAAGTAAAAAAGAAGAGATTAAGAAAACGCGTTTTGCCCCAATTTAACTTCCAAGCTCCTCTCACCCTCTTTGTCATTGGCTGAAAAATTAAGATTTTGTGTAATCAGATTAAAAACAGGTGTATTTTTTTTTTTATTATTATTATTTCTACAATGTATTTGACAACTAATGATGGGTAGGCTTAGATCCTATAAACAAAACAAAAAAAGTTAGATTTCCCCTGTATTGTCTCTTATGCTAAAGGCCAAATTACCATCAACTCTCAAATTTCTAGTCGCTGAAGGAATGCGAACTGTGATATCATCTAAATCCTTATTCATTTCAATTTGACAACCCAAACGAGATCTATCAATTTCCGCAGATTAGATTTTACCCTAGTAACACACAGATTCTATTACACTTACGTTTCAGTCAATCCAAATGCTAAATCAAGCATATCATTCTCTTCGTCTGAAGGCTCCTCCATTTTATCAAAGTGTTCCTGGTCGCAAATAACATGACATGTTGAGCATGCTAACGATCCTTCACATGCACCTAATGGTTTTGATCTTTTTAGTATCATAATCCCTATAATTGATTATCCAACATACATTCAAGGTCAATATCATATCTCTGTGCAAGATCCAACATTGTATCTCCTTCGGTTGCTTTGACATCAATTTGTTCACCTTCGGGTGTAACGAAATGCACAGTGTAAGGCCTATTCGAGCATGTGTTTAATATCTACTTTTAAATAACCTTTCTGTTATTCAGTATTCCTTACCCCTCACCGCGAGACACTTTCTTACCGTGAAATAAAGCTATATCAAAAAAAATCAAAAAATAAGGACCCATGGGTTAATATGACTCAGCTAAATATTTTTCTTTTTCTCGAATAAGAATTTTTTTTTTTTTACCTGGTGCAGAAGAGAAGGATCGCACGGCGTTTCTGGAGCTGAACACAGTTTTAGTTGTAAATAAACGTAACAAAGACATTGTAATGAGAGTAGGAAAAGAGAGAGGAGTAATTGTTCAAAGAAAAATAAAAGAAAAAAAGAAAAATGAAAGCTTTTTTTTTTATTATTATTATTTTGGCGGGGATCTTCGCTTTGAGATATCATTGGCTAAATTCAAAAAGTGTACACACCCAAAGTTAATTTCATGGAGTAGACTTATAATGCAAATATCTGCTAGTTTTATACTGTGTTCATGTTTCTGGATGTGCATATAAAATATCCACTTCTATTTGAATACTTCAGTTTATTTTCAATCTTTTTTAGATTTTAATTTAATAGATCGTCATATCCATTCATCCAGGCTTCATTATGTGTGGAAAAGATTCCAGACCCAGACTGTTGTGAATTTTGACATTTACAGATGGAGGGTGGGGTCGAATATTAGGGAAATTATGCAATTGCCTGAAAAAAATACATACTGGATTAATACACTATTTTCAGTGACTACTCCATATGGCTTACTCAATATTAAAGCTATTTAAACAAAGTGTGATAGTGCGACCCGGATTATGTGTAAGAAAAGAGTAACAAAATATAGTGGGCATACATAAGAATAGTATTCAAGTTTTTGGCTAAGTAAAATATGAATGACATGTTCCTATTTACTGAAGTGTCGTCAAAGTGACACCTTTTTACATCTTGTTTGTCGGTCCTTTGATCCCAAGTGTTACACGAGAGTTGCTTAAATTTTGAAATGGCAGCAACCGCTTGTACTTAAACCAGGAACCGGTACATAGTCACAGAACGAGTGAAGCACAGAGTGGGCTTTAGATTGAAGCTCATAGTAAATGAGTGAGATTAATATAACAGATATCTATAAAAAAAAGAGTCTGTAATACATGCCTGTTAGCAAGTATCGAGATCTAAATTATTATCTTAACATTTAGTGTAAATCAATAAATGTATAACGTACTCATGCACTTTATTTTATTTATTTCAATCGAGTTACTTATTTATCACATAGTAAATACAGTAGATTGAGTGAACGATAAATTGAGTGAAAGTCATCCGTACAACCTTCGACAGCAATACCTTTATCGGGTATCTTAAGCGCAGGCGCATCAGTGCCACCGTACCAGTCATAACCACAATGCGTCCCTTGTTGAGGTGATTCAACTACACGATACTTGTGCTCATGAGTAACTCGAGCAAAACCACAGCACTTTTTCATCAGTTTGACCTTGTTGTATATAGGGTTTAGAAAATGGAATAAACTGATAAAAAGAAAAAAACAACGAGTCAAAACCGAGGCATATTTTATTTCAAAAAAATTACAAGAAAAAAAAAAACTAAGGAGCATTCGCCATGCTTGCTACGATTAATTATCTTATTTTTTTTTATGAATCTTATGATTATTATGTAACTAATGTGATTATTTATGGGAAAGTTTATTCTGTTAATTGGAGGTGATTCTAGAATCTCTTCCTGGTTCTAGCTGCAATCACTACAGAGTAGAGTAAGTGAGCCATAGAGTAAAATGAGTGAGTCGTTGAGTAGAATGAGTGAGACGTGTAATAGATTGAGTACATACTTATAGTTTATAATAATAAACTATGCGGTATATTCTGTTGAGTTGGATGTCTGGGGAATGATGTAATTATCGTCTTTTGTCAAGCAGTCATCGAGCCAATTACTATTATTTTGTTCAGTGTTTGATGGCGACATGATCTTATTTTGGACATTTAAAATATGCTATTTCAATTGCCAAACTTGAACAAGGACAGGAAGGACATCATCGCCAAATTTTGCAATATTGGAAGGGATTTTAAGTTCTTTTCCCCTGGTAATGCGCGTTACATATTGATGTGGCCTGTCAGCAGCAATCAATTGCACGGCAAGTCCGGAATGAACGATACCGAATAACTGGATATTCTTGTAGTCCTTGTTCTTTAAAATGAGCTGGTCCAACATGTCTTTCAAAACCTTGGGTAATTTAACAGATCCTTCGGTCATCAACTTCGTACCCATTTGCTCATATTTAATTCCAACCTCGCCTGCCCCATACTCCAAGCTCTCTTCATGCTCCGAAATGGTGTCTCTCACAAGGAAATCGCACTTGTACCCGATCCTCCTCCTTTCTAATGGTTCTACCGAATCAATGACCCTAGCAGCGTTCTTTCTTTTCGTGCTCGCTGCACTCATGGCTTCGCTTCTATGAAGGAAGTTGAGGTTAAAATTCACATTCTCTGCAATTGTCTGTCTTTATAAGTTACCTCACAGTTTTCAATGCAGGTATGTCATCAAACAGTCCATCAATAAAAGACCAAATATGAATGTTGTACTATTCCTTGAATGTCTAGTGGCTATGATTTATGGCTCTGTCCGACAATAAGCAATAACATGTTTTGACCCATGTCGCAGTCGTTTTTTTTTCCCATTTTTTTTTCGATGGTTTATTATCCGGACTAATGAATTGTTCGTTGCAAAAAGCATTCGATTACAAACAAAAAGATATGCTTGCAATATGTCTGTTCTTCATTCCTTGACTGTCGAGTGGCTAGGATTCGTAGCACTGTCCGACAGTAGTCGTTACTTCCATTTTTTTGATGGGTTATCCGGACAAATGAACTGTTCGTTGCAAAAAGCATGCGATTACAAACAAACAAAAAAGAAATGCTTGTGAAGTTACCATCTGCAGGAAAGAAACGGTTAAGTCTGCACATCCGCGTCTTTGAATGATTTCCAGTTATTTTTACACGCGGGTTCTTCTTATATGTTCAACCTTCAGCTGGGACATCTTGATCAAAATCAAAAGTTAAGGGATAAAAGACGATTAGATACTGCCGTGGCCTTATAACCACTGTGGTATGGCGGAAAGTAACCACAATATCACCTGTATCCCGCGAGAATCACACCTAACTTGCAAAAATGGAACTTTATAACTAAACTTTCAACGGTTCTTGATATTATTATTAGTGAAGATGTTATAGAAGAGAAGAGAAAAGAAAAAAATATTGAGTTCAGGGAGTTAGCATTTATAATAAAATTGATAAACAAGAATTGGTTTGTGTCATGATTAAGTAATTTAAGTAGTTAAGCAAAACTCTTGCGCCGTTTTCCAAAAAAAAAAAGAGAATAACTTAACTCTATATAAATCTTCTGACCGATGCTGATTGGTTTAATGAAACTTACCTACCAGTGTACATGAGTTTGGGGCTGGCCTAACAAACGAAGGTGGAAACAGGATTAATTTAAACCTAAAGTCCCATCCATTGAAAGCCAAGTCATTGTGAGTTGTTCATTATTATTAACAGACTACTTTAAATTCTCATAGTATATTGTAAAGACTTTGAGTTTTTACCTAAGGTGTTCAGTTGTTTGCATAACTGATAAATATGACACAACGAAAATGACATCCCCATATAAAAGAAAATTAAGGACAAGACTTTGTATCTTTTATAATCAGGATTACTCATCAATTAACCCCAAGCCAAGACAAACAAGAGAGTATTATACTTTTAGCAGCAGTGATTAGATCTCTCCCTGGTGCATGTTCTGATGCAAATTTGGTAAGCTTCGCCCTCCTTTTGGTCAAAGAAATGCGGATGAATTTTAGCAAGCTGTCACCTTTTTCCATAAAACACACAATGAGCCAACTATCATAATGACAAGTAATACATGTATAAAAGAACAATTGCTAACAATACATATTATTGTTTATAAACAAGATTCCTTTTATGTCATTGTCACTGTCAACAGTCTACATTCCACAGTTGGATAATCCATAAGTTTTTCTTGATGATTATTATTTTAATATCTGTACCTATCATTTGACGTCTAAATGACGCATGCTACCACCGACTCAACCAAGCTAAAATAAACCATTTTGAAAAGCTCCACGAATAATACTTTTTATTTTGCATACATTGACCGACTTCAACCAATAAAGAAGCACACGTGAAACCAAACAATATTAAAGTTTGAAATTCCGTTTTTGTTAAATACCTTTTTTTTTTTTTGGCATCCCTTTTTTTTTTTTTTCTTTTTATATTTCTTTATCTTTTTTTTTATATATATATATAGAGAATGAAGTTTGGAAAGACATTACTATCAAACCAGATACCGGAATGGTCAAGAAACTATATTTCTTACAAGTCCTTGAAAAAGGATATTAAAGCTGCGGCTGCTGTAAGCATACCACCTCCCGAAGAAATGACGACAGGTAAAAGGACTGAAAGGGTTTTTTTTTTTGCACTATTTTTATTTTTTAACTCGTCTTTATTTATTACAAATCAGCCATCTTTTTTAAATTGGATAGAGAGCTTGAAAAGGTCAATACTTTCTATGTATACAAACAGGCCATGATCAACCGTCGTTTATGGATCCTCCACGAAAAAAAGCTCGAAAACAACAATGATGAAAAGGACGAACTTATCTTGGCTTTGAAAGAAACAAGAAGTCAAATCAATAAGCTTATGTGGTTTGCCGAATTAAATTCAAAAGGATTTCGAAAAATACTTAAAAAGTATAACAAAGATAGCCTACATCAAACAAACATTTCTTTTTATTTGTTGTTAATACTCTTTCTTCTTGTGTAGATTGGATAAAAAGTTGGGATTGGATACGCAATCGATTTATTGGGAGACAAAGGTAATCTTTTTTTTTTTTTTTAATATATAGATTCGGCATTGAATATGTGAACAAACATCTTTTTTTTTTAGGTCGTCGTACTTCCATTTGCAACCCCGTCACAATTGCGTAAAGAGTTGAATTTATTAGCCGAATGGATCTTAACTTTAACTTCGGACGATTCATTACAATCCATCACCGTCAATAGTCCTGCTTCCTCACACAATAACTCTTCTCTTAAATTGGCCCGATACACATCCAAGAATGAAGATATTTCAGATGCCATCCAACATGACAATCGTCACGAATTAGAATCTCTCTTGAAAGAAGGCACCCGAGTAAGGGGAAAAAAAAAGTTAAAAAACATGTCATACTAAATTAGCTAAAAAAAAAAAAAGATCAACGATACACTTTTAGAACTGGCTGTGGAACACGAGTCAATAGCATGTTTGGATTATCTCGTGAAAACCTTGGGACTTTCCCTTGTGAATCGTAAGGATATTAATGAACGTAATTTACTGCACCGAGTTTGTATCAGGAACCCGTCATCCATTCAACTTGTACAATGCTTATTAAGATTAGAACCTACCTTATCCATCCAAAAGGACTTTGCGGGCAGAAGACCCCTGCATTATGCTGCCGAATCTAATCAAGCGGAATTAATCAAGGTCTTATTACAGCATGCCATCACACATCATGACTACGATAGAGAGGGGTTTGCAGATCCAATTTGGCAGGATAGAGAAGGATTTACACCATTATTCTTTGGCATCATTCATGGTAGCACCATCGCCGTAAAGGAAATGATTGAATTGGGGCAAATTAGCGATATTGATGCATTAATTGCTGGATCGGCAAAATCTCCCACCTTGTCAGACGATGATTCGTCCATCGAAGACGATCTTTTACCGGATTTTGCTCGTTCTCTGCATCACCCTTCGTCTGTGGCATTGGCCTGTAAATTGGGCAATTTGGATCTCCTCAAGTTGTTGATCAGTAAGCAAGCTTCGGTCGATCTTGCCGACGAAGATGGTGAAACGCCTCTTTTGTTTGCTATCCGAAGTAACTTTTTAGAAGGTGTCCGTGTTCTGATTCAACAAGGTCATGTGGATCTCAATTTAGCCGAAAAAGTCAATGGTTGGACACCCCTCATGATTGCTGCCATGAACGGCTTTAAAGAGATTGTGGAGACCTTATTAGAGGCGAAAGCTAACAAGGACATGACGGATCATAATGGCTGGACTGCTTCTGAACATGCTGTTTTCCGTGGTTATCTTGATATTGGTAGACTGACTGTACCTACAGACCCCAAGTTAAACCTCAACCCTCGTGGTGCCAAACTCTTATCATCGGATGATGAAAGTGTTTCTTCTATACCCTCTACCAAGAAAACAGGAGTCTCCAAAGCAAGTCGATTATATGGTCACAAGTACCTGACGGATCTCTCCATGATTATCATTACTTTGGGTTCGAACGATGTTCGTAACCCTCTCTGTCACCAATTTATTGAGCTTGCCAAATCCTTTCAGGATGGAGATAATCCTCGTCGGTTGTCACTTTCGGTATCTGCAACCAATGCCACAGGTGAATTTCCCATCATTGATTTACCCACCGAGTTTGATCACGCGTTCTATCCCGAACCCATCGTGCTTTTCACACCCAAGACGGAGGAGGTCACACTTCGGTTTGATTTGATCGAAACGTTTGGGTCCTCCCGTAACAGTAGTGTTTTGGCAAGAGGCACAGCGGTATTAGCAGGTGATTTCATCTTTACCAAAACAAAGGCTTTTAAGGGCCCTACCGAAAAGGCCTCCTTACGAGGTCAGCAGACGGTACCTTTAGTACAGGCTAAAGATTTGGATTGCGTAGGCACATTAGGCTTTGAATATTTTGTCTTGACTCCCTTCCAGCACAAAAACATGAAGATTGGAGACAGGTACACTTACTACAAGTCTGTGGATACACAGGTCATTGGACATCGTGGTTCTGGCATGAATCGAAAGGGATCGAAATTACAAGTGGGAGAAAACACCGTCTTGTCATTTGTTACTGCCGCTTCCTTGGGTGCAGAATATGTTGAATTTGATGTTCAGTTAACAAGGGACTTAGTGCCAGTGGTATATCATGATTGGACCGTAACAGAAACAGGTTATGATATCCCATTAAATGCCATTACTTCAGAACAGTTCTTGAATTTACGTCGATCGGGTCAAATCAAGGAATATCATACTGGTGTTAGTGAAGGAGTTCACGGGCAAATTATTCCTGTAGACCATAAATCCAATGGATTACCCTCACCTCCCTTGACTTATACGCCATCCAATAGTAATAGTACACCTACCAATCGAGTGAACCGATCTCATTCGTTCAGTGCCAGTAGCCCCAACCGATTGGATCTCTCTAACCCATTTGATCAAACACGTACCTCCAAATCCGGCAAGATGAAGGGTAACGGACCCGAGACAATTCAAGGCCCATTTACCACCTTGGCCGAAGTCCTCACCACCGTCCCCAATACAGCAGGATTTAACATTGAAATCAAGTACCCCATGATTGATGAAGCCGAACAAGATGAACTCACACAATTTCAAGAACTCAACATTTACGTCGATACCATTCTAGAATGTGTCTATGATTATGCGCAACAAGATCGTCACATTATCTTTTCTTCATTTCATCCAGAAATTTGTTTGGCTCTGAATTTAAAACAACCAAATTATCCAGTGTTTTTCTTGACAGATGCAGGTACAATGCCTATGGCAGATATTCGATGTAACTCGTTACAAGGTGCAGTTCGGTTTGCCAAACAGGCGGATTTGTTGGGTATTGTCGCTGCTAGTGAGCCTATTTTAGAAGCACCACGTTTAGTACAGGTTATTAAGGAGTCAGGTCTCCTGTTATTTACCTATGGCATCTTGAATAATGAGGTTGAAAATGCTGTAGCTCAAAAGTATTATGGTGTTGATGCTGTGATTGTTGTAAGTTTTTCCATGTAAATATTTGTCAAGATAACTATATCACTCATTTTTGTTTAAATAGGACTCTGTGCTTCCTGTTAGAAAGGGTTTACGTGGCGATTAGAAATCTCGGTTATACTTAAGAAACATAATAAAGAATATTAGATTTTATTTCCTCATAAAAAAAAAAAAAAAAAAAGAAAGCCGGAAAAAAAAAAAGAAAAAAAAAAAATATAAAAAAAAAAAAAAAAAAAAACTATAATGATTTGGGCATATGAGCACCCAATAATTCATTAAATCTTGTTTCATCTAAATGTACACCTTTACGACCTAATATTTCATCAAAGAATGGATCTTCATCCCCATCCGTGATATGACCACTCACAGCCAAGGCGGCCTTTACTTCCTCACCACGATGTTCACCAACAAAACCCATATTTAAAATCTTGACGGTCTCACTAAAGTCACCACCCCACAACAAGGGCTCTAGGTATTTCAACACAACTAAACCTGTACGAAACAAGATGATATCACCATGCAGTAAATAAATGTCCCATAACCTTGACGATAACTCCAATGGGATAACCGATGCAAACACCGTCATAAACCAATCCGGCAAGTAATTCTCAGGTGTCAATGTCAAGTTCTTGAAATGTAAATAAAGCTTGGGTAGATTTTCTGCAAATATCACATTAAACACTTTGAAAAAACCTTGGATCTTTTTCTCATCGGATTTATACAGCGCTGAAAGTACTTCGCTGCCATGAATCATATTCAGGAGCGATGTAAATGTCTCGTGTGCATTCATGTTGAGTAAAAGTACACCTGCTAAAAAAGAGGCTCCTCGTGACTTTATATAATATGTTAATCATAGTTTTTTTTTTTTGGGCCATGGTTTTTTCCTTACATAGGTCAAGCTGGGTCGATAACCGACATATGCATGAAGTACTTTACGAAGCGACATAAATAAAGGTCCGTCGGGCTAATAAATAATTTATAAAAGGGTTTAATGTCGGCTGAACCTCCTTAAAAAAAAAAAATCTATATTTACCTGAAATACACATAGACTGGGTAATGTACGTAAAATATCTTCATCAATGGCCTTATTTAGGAAATTAATGGCTGTTGGGTCCTTAAGTCGTTTATCTTCATCGTCTTCCCCTTCATCGTCCTGACTACTCGTATCCTCATCCCCATCATCATCTTCTAAACCAATATCATCCTCTTCTACCGTACTATTACGTGTTGAATCTAATTCCATAGCACTTCTTCCACCAAAGGATTCACCTCGTTTGTGATTATTGGGTTCAGCACCCGATTCAGATTCAGCGGTTGCATAAGAGTAAGTAGTAGAAGATGACGGTCTCAATTCCAAGGATCTTCTATCAGCCTCATCAAACCGATGATGTTCTTCTTGTTCTCGTAACACATCCAAGCTGCTTGTTCTTCTCTGTCTACGTATACCATAAGATGGGTCTGGTTCATGCGATTTTCTAGGTGGAGGTTGATCCTTTGTACGTACCGCTTGAGGTACTCTTCGTAGACACTCATGAAATGTATTCTTGGAAATATTCAAGCCATTTCCAATCTTGAGACGCCATACCTTTTTTCTACATCGTGGGGGTACACCAGCATCCCATAATTGTATTGTACGCTTATCATTGACTCTGGATTTCCATTGCGGGATAATCTCATTCTCCCACGTCTGAATAGCAAATGATGTCTTTTTATCCTTTTCTTCCTTTTTACGATACAGGTCCTTTTGTTTCTTGGCTTCCAGCTTTCGAGCTTTTCGCATCATACTCTCATACTCTTGTAAATGCTTCTTTTCCTCTTGTGGGTCTTTAGGTGGAAGCATACGAGGTCGGGTCTTGGAAATCACAGTTTCCAGAGGTGAGGGCTTTTGATTGATGGTTTTGCCTCGTTTGAAAGGATTCAAGCTATTTGTATAGGTTAGTTTATCTTTTTTTTTGAAAAAAAACATTCAAACACACAGAAATATAAACTTTACATGGAACGGCGTCTTACGGGACCCATGGAGGTACCACCAGAAGTAGCAATGACCTCTGCTTCATTCACATTACGTCTGGCAGCTCTTGGGTTTGTAGGATTATTCACATCAATGGATTCATAATCCCCACTTTCTCTTCCTACAATATTCACCGAGGTAGTACTACTATGTGTCAAGTCAGTATCGTCCAAAACGTCCGAAATAGAGTAAAAGGGGCCGGCTGTATCTGAAGAAGGTTCGGTACGAGCATGGACCGACGTTTTATTGTTGGTGGTGTTGTTGTTACGAGGTAAAAACTTGATGAGCCTGGGTGGAGTGGTCTGTTCTTCTTCCTGTTGTTGCTGTTGCTGTCTCGGTAAATCCAACGAGACTTCCTCAAAGAATTGATCGTATGTGTTTCTAGACGAATTCATGGTGGAATAAAGTGATGGTGCAGGCAATGAGGATAATTCATCCAGTAATTTATCCGCCAAGAGATTGTCCGCCAGATGAGTGGTTGATAAACTTCCGGTCAAGTCAACATCTCCAAACTCCTCCAACATGTGTTCATCTTTCATGGTCATGTTTTCCAAATAAAATATATAAAAGAGAGAAAAAGGGAAATATATATATAAAATTAAAAAAGCTGGGTTTTTCTTTTTTTTTTTTTTTTTTTAGTTACAAAAATATAGTAATGAAGGTATCACAAAAAGGGGATTTCCTTTGTGTGCATATTAGTCAAAATGTATTGGGTAGATCAGTACACAAAAAAATTAAAATAAACTTTATGTTCTTTTCTTTCTTTCTTTCTTTTTTTTCATTGTCTCTATCTTTTTTCTTTCAGGTATCATAGACTGCTCTGAAAGTTGCCACATTTCTTTATCATCTAAAGAAAGACAAAAAGCTGTGTAATCACATGAAGCTCTCGACCTTTTTCTTTTAAGCGAATTGCCAATATGGCTAAAGAAAGAAGGATCGACAAGTGTTTTTTTTTTAAGACACCCCGTTGTCGTTTTTAGAGAAAAAAAAAAAAAACAAAAAACCTCAATCATCATACTCCAAATGACTTTTTTTTTTTTTTTTTTTTAGTGATGATTTTTACAAATCAAGTAGTAGCACCTGTCCCTAAAATAGCAACTAATTTGGATAAAAGGTTTCCATGGTTTACCTATTATCCACTCGGATAAGCCCATGAAGTTCAAAGGTACCAGTCCATTGGATGTCTTTTGAAAGAAACATCTAATGTTTAGAATCACAAAAAGAAAGTAACCAGATCAAGTAATTATAATTTATCACAAAAAAATATTTAATTGAGAATTCCTATAGATTATATAACAAAGAGGCGCACACTACTCAAAATTACGTAAAGATACCTCAACAAACAGATACCTGGGCCACATTGCTAGAGTAATAGAAGTCTTGGATAAATCCTTACATAGTAAAAAAAAATGTAAACAAACAAGTGGTTATATAATATCTAAATCGACTAGAAAAGTAGCAATTCACCATACAAAGTGACTCTACTCTCTCATGATGAAAGAGATTATTTTTATTCCATTTAAAAAAAAAAAATGGTCAAATAATAGCATCCTAACCTAAAAGATTAATTCTTGCTTATCATAAATCACAACAAAACGGGTCTGTTCCTATGCTTTTAATAGTGATTGCATGTAAACCATGCATGTATATCGTAGAGTTCAAGGTCCTTTTTATAAGTACCGTACCGAAATGAAAACTCCGCCTACTACCATTGCATAGTTTGCAGATCATGCTGTCACGAAAATAAAAAAAAGGGGGGGGGGGAGGGAGTGCATCACCTCAAGTGTATAAAGGGGTTTTTATTTACTTATTTAGAAAAAGGGTCTTTGTGAAGGTCGTGTTTTGCAGCAATCGAATCTAGAATTAACACAACACATTTTAAATGTAGTATGGATTTCTTCACAGATGTAAAAAAATTAATTCAGCCTATCCATACTACTTATTATTTGTAAGATAATGCACTAGTTTTGATCATACTAACCTGAGTAATAAATTTAGATGTATGCCTTCCGACAGCTCTTATGGCAATAATTTGTAACTCATGAAACCTATATCCAAATTGAATACCCAGTCAGCAGAGAAAGGGCAAAGTTTGCCATATAAGATGCTTTGATGGCATATGGAAACATCGCAGTCATTTTCAACTCGCATGATTATCTAACAGTTAGTTATGGCTTCAATAATTGTACAGAATTGTCATTTAAAATGGCTGGACTTAATATGCAATTTGAAGAAGGCTTTAAAAGGGTTATGCTAAGCTATTTTTATCACAAAATACATGATTTGTTGAGGTGGCATTCTGTCATGTAAACCCCCTTTTTTTTTTTGTTAGACAGCAGCGATATTTATACTTACTCTATAAACCTTTGGAGGTAACGCAGTCATGGCATGGTGGGAAGAAAGGCACGGTGCGACCTTTTCTTTTTGTCTCAATAGCAGCAGTACAGCTTTCTTGTGTACGTGAATTAATTTGTGAATAAAGAGAAATTGTCTGTTATAAGATATACATTTTTACTGTTACCATGTAGGCTGTATGTGTGGGTATAATCAGGGATAAAAATGACATAAAATCTCTAAAATTATAACAAAAGCATATCTCATAAACACATGTATAGACTCTTTCTTTCTTTTTTGATTGTATATAGGCCTGTGTACATTGTGTTCTAACTGCCATAGCAAATACGCAGCCACAGTGAGTTTTCTTTCTGCTTTTACATGAAATGATTTTGCATGAATTAAAAATCCCCGTCTGGTAATTTCTTACCCAAAACTTTTTTTTTGAAGGGGGTAACAAATAGGCACGATTTTCCGTTCATTTTTCAGTTTTTTTATTCTTTTTTTTTTTTTTTCTTCTTTATAGACAAAAAAAAATTGTCAGAATCATTAAGTTTCGCACCCAGCATGTCTTGGAAGTAAATTGACACATTTCAACATGGTATTCCGTAGTCGTTCTCTAAAGATAAGAACTAATATATTAAAAAAAAAAAATTCAATTTCAATGGGGGGTACCCTTGTGACAAAGCGCTTGTTTTATTAAATTTTTAAAAATCCATGGACATGGCAGCTGCTTCACGCTTTTCCTTGATAGTTTCGTTCAACATGTTCTTTACGAATATATCGAAATATTCAACGTAGGATTTAAGCGATGTCTTTTTATAGTCTGGTATGGTTTTATCAGCGCCTGGCAGTTTATCGTGTTCAATAATTTCTTGCAATAATTTGGTCAAGGTAGGTACTGTCATTGGATTGAAAGATTCACACTCTTCTGGCTTAATGGGTACACACACCTTAACTATAAAATTGTCAATCATCCCATCTTATATTGCCCATATGAAAACTTACATGTCTTTGGATGCACACAGAATGGACTCTTCAGCAAATGGTTAATGTTGGTAGAAACCTTGTTATCAAGGCGAGGATAACAGTATTGAAACATGATATCTCTCGAGGCACAAGTATCCTTACTTTCCTTTTTTTGCTCTTCCTTGATCAACATTTCCCATTTCTCGTGTGCTGTTTTTGTTGGGTCAGCCCACTTTTCCGCCAAAGCCTCCTTCACTCGATCGTCTGTCATCATTAACACTTTATGAGACTCCTTTGGTGTGTCCAAAATACCCATCGATTGCAACAAAAGTGGCTTGAAATACTCTTCGACAACGGTGAAGGAGCGTCTAAAGTCAACAATTGGTTTTAGTCTTTCTCTTTCTTTAAATTCCTTCTTTCCCTTCTTACTCAAGCGATGGATGTAATAACACAGGTAATCTCACTTTACGTGCAACTTGACTACCTCCTTTAATGATATCCAAGAAACTAACGATGGCCTTTCGGTTCTCATTGTCCAATTTACGAGCTTTCTCATCACATACCCAACAATGCACACCACGACGACCTGAATAGACCCACATGATATGTTCGAATCCAAAGTCATCTCGAAGAGAAGCATCAATAATCTTGATGGCGATGGTCACGAACTCCCAGCAAAGCAAACAAATATCTACTCCTTGACAACAGGTACGTACATCATCATAATCCGTCATATCGATATCGAGTACAAATTCTTTTTCTAAAGGTTTAAAAGCTTTTTCGCTCACCATCTTTTTATCTGCTGGCTGTTTTCAGTTGTAAAAGTGAAAAGGTTAGAAGATAAAAAAGAAGGAGTATACTTACTTTGATACTATAGACAGCACCGATATCAATTTTGGCAGGCTGTAATCTTTCGATTTCTTTTTTTAATGCATCCCCGTTAGGAAAGGACTTGAAACGAAAGTAAATATCATTGCCAAGTGTAAAACTGAATTCACGATGAGTAAAGCTTCGGGTGGGTGTAATGTCATAGTTGAGCCAGTGAAAATAGGTTTTGTAAGGAAAAAAGGAACGGTAAAACATTCTATATAAAAACACGGGATCGTCCATATTGTATCTACAGGTGGGTGTTAACAAGAAGAAAGAAGAGGGTGGGGAAAAATGTTGTAAAAAAAAATGTTGTAATTTCGCGGGATTTAGTTTAACCGAAATTTATAGGAAAAAACGGTCACTCAGGCACGTACCTCACAGGTGCATGAATTTAATGCAAAGTGAATTTGTCTAAATGTTTATTGATTATAATATATATTTTAAAAGAAAAGAAAGAAAGAAAGAAAGAAAATGTCTATAAGGTTTTTTTTTTTGTAGCAGGCATAAACTGTTCCACGGCATCTTTTAATGATTTGCCGGGCTTTGTTCATATCTGATGTGATTATTTTGATTTCTTTATCGAGATTGTCAATGCGAACGAGAAAATTAATACCATCGATAATTTTGTAACAAACTGTAAAGAAATGATCTCCTGTTGAAGAAGTAGAGTAAACTCTTCCGTGTAGTTGGTATTGAGAGTTTTGGGTTAATGATATATTTTCTGGAAAATATATGTTGGAGTGGTTAATGTTGGCGTTTTCGCTGTTGCTTGAAAATGATTCATGGCGTCTCACAAAATTGGTGGGATCGGTGATAAAAAGAAAGGGAGGTGTGTGAGAGTCAATTATCTCGTTTGTTGCGGTTACCATTCCTTTACAATCAGTTTCGTATGTGCAGGGGAATTTCTTCTCCCTGACAACTAAATGATGTAAAAGAACGGAACAAAATTCTTTTTCTTGCTCCTCCTCCGAGCTACACTCTTGCGTCTCTAATAAGAAGTCTCGCATCAAGTCATCAATGTCCAGAAGATCTACAAAACGTATATCACTGATATAATTATGTTCGTGAGTTTCCGAGCAATGATGAATGCGGCTCACGTTGTCTTTAAACCCTCCGATTCGTGCTTTAAACTCAACAGACATGTTGTTGAAAAATAACATTAACAGCTCCATAGCACAAGCAGGTTCACCGTCTGTGAATTGGGGTGGGCTGTTATCATCATCGATGGAACTGGGTATTCCCCAAACAAACCCCCTGATCATTGCTGATGCTTCCCTGACAACAAGCTTTTTTTGATCCATGGTTTCAACAGTGGAAGTATACTTTTTGTACGAATCAATTAAAATTGAAATGTATCTGTTGTATTTCAAACCTTCCAAGGAGACAAAAGGCAGGACAGCATTCCACAACAGCTCGAAAGTCGCATCAATAAAGCAAGAATTTTTTCTATTTGCTGCGATCGCAGACAAAAAATCCTTCTTCACCACCAAACCATCATTGACCTGCTTGGAAGCTAAGTTAAACGATGCTGCATTCTGTTTGTATTGAGATACAGTGACAGTTTTTTTTGGCATATATAATTTTTCTTCCTGACACAGTAGTCTTTCTTCTTCATCGAATTCACGTAAAATGGCTTCAGTATCAAAATCGAAATCGCTTTCTACCTTTAAAGTCGTTTGTAGAGCTTTTTTGGTTTCGCCCATGTCAAGACTACTGATACCGGTACCGAACATTTCAGTTACAGGATCATCGACAATACCTGGGCAATGAAGTGTTAATTATAGTTTTTGGTTCAATATTTAATATCACATTATTATTTACCTCCCAATGCTTTAAGCATACGATCATCGTGCTGCTCAAAAACTACTAAAGACTCTTCAATATTGAGGTCAATGGACACCTCTGAATCAGATGCTTGATCTATCTGATCAAAATACAAATCGAAATCGTCTTCGGAATCAGTAACTGCATCCTTAGTACTCTTGATAGGATTAACAATCTCATTGCACTGGCTATCTACGTTTGTATCCAACGACTCGAGTTTTCTTTTCTTCTGAGAAGTAAAAATTGCCTTATTACAATTTGGGGCTCTACCATCATTGGCTACGGGCTTGTTGCGATTCTTTCTCTTACTGCCAGTCTTTGTGTAAAAAGGGGCCAGGCCGAACTTGTAGTAATTTTTGATTAAGCGCCAATCCCTTCTACATACTTGAAGAATCAACCTTAATCTAACATTTAATGCCTTTCTTGTAGGTATCAAACGATACAAGGCACTATGGTATGACTCGATCGCATTAGATGTGCGTGAAGGATGCTTGCGAAGAGCATCACTCAAAACAGTCCGCCAGTTAAAAATCATACTGGAAATGGTGGGCTGTAACCACCATTGAAGCCAGCGACGCACATTAGGGAACTCCCTGATAATCGACTGCGCAGTCTCAACGAATACTTCTTCAACAGTTGTCTTCAACAATTTGTAAGTCAACGAGACAAACTGGTTTGACTTATCGGCAGGAACAAGTGAGTGGTTGGAGACAACCCGTTGAACAGATTGCTTCCAATGCATATAGCAGCCCTTCAACAAGCGTGTAGGCAAAATACCTGAGTCCGGGAAAGAAGAGTTAAAGGCCTGATAGAATCCTTCGCGCTGTGCCTGAGAAAAGTCCATAATCATTCCCAAAAAATTATCAGCTTTAATTGCGAACTTCTCAAACAAAGCTTTAAAATAAACAGCAAATTGTTGGGCATCAAGCTTCTTGATGATAGCCTGGAAGATGACTACGTGTTTTTTCATCTCAGGCACAAAGATTACTGTCGAGCAAAGATAGAAACCGTTGGGAACGGCCTTAAAGGTTACGTCCGTAATCATGGGATAATTCTCAAATGGCAATTTAGCCATTGCCATTTCAGGGCAAGAGAAAATGATACAGAACTTGGAGGCTACCAATTCCGCTGAGAGGATGTATCCAGGGTACTCATCTTCAATCTTGGAAAATTCCTCGAACAAATCTGTTCCTTTGACGAGAGCCAAGCCATTTCTAATTTTGGCTGCTCGGAGTTCATGCTTTGTTCTCTCTCTGTTGAGGAGAACAGGATTGATATCTTCGACATCTTCTAAAATCTCATCAGATCTCATACTGATTCCAGCAATAACGCCGCCTGGTGTTGCAGCTGGGTTCTTCAAAATGATCTGGTCGACCTTTTTTTGTTGATCGTTGGTCAGATGTTTTTGTACATAGGAAGAGTGCAGGTGTTCGATCTTCTTAATTTTATTTACTTTATGGCTCATAGTACACTCGGATCGAATAAAACTGAAGTAATACTCCACGGTAACTGCGCATTGAATCCATTTCATTGCATTGTTGCAGTGAATACACTTCTTGATCGCAATCAATTTCTGCTCAACAGGGGGTCTTAATTGCTTTTCGTACAAAGCACAAGCACTATTATTACACATAATAGATCCTTGACATTTCTTGACAACTCGATGGTCGTTAACATGATCGCCATCCTTTAAAGCAACTTTTTTATTTTTGTTGGGAAAATAAGAGTTGACAGTCTTCATTGCCCACCCAATGTTGAAGTCGACATCGACAAACTTATTTGCATCTTCCGAGAAAAGTGCAGGGGAAGTCTCAACAACGTTGTTGAAAGGGAATTGTGTTTTAAAAAACGTTACTTTTGACATGTTTATTAAAAGGTAAAAAAAGGGGTAATTTTTTTTTTTTGTAAAATCGGCTAAGTCATTTAGTGGCTTAAGCATATCCGGTTAAACTAAACCCCGCGAAATTACAACATTTTTTTTACAACATTTTTCCCCACCACCTAACAAGAATATGGTCGGTGAAGGGTTTAAATACCCACGTACTCTGGTTCGCTGAAGCCATTATATATCTTGACCTTGGCAACATTTTCCGTCATGGTTTGAGGAGCTGGAGCTGGACCAAATTCGTCTTCATCACTGAAGAAAGCGTCCATGTCGATACCCTCCAACAAGTCTTGGGCTACGTTGGCAGACTTTTCCGTCATGGTTTGGACTTCTGCAGGAGGAGCTGGAGCTGGACCAAATTCCTCTTCATCACTGTAACAAGAATATGGTCGGTGAAGGGTTTAAATACCCACGTACTCTGGTTCGCTGAAGCCATTATATATCTTGACCTTGGCAGACTTTTCCGTCATGGTTTGGACTTCTGCAGGAGGAGCTGGAGCTGGACCAAATTCCTCTTCATCACTGAAGAAAGTGTCCATGTCAATATCCTCCAACAAGTCTTGGGCTACGTTGGCAAACTTTTCCGTCATGGTTTGATCTTCTGCAGGAGGAGCTGGAGCTGGACCAAATTCCTCTTCATCACTGAAGAAAGTGTCCATGTCAATACCCTCCAACAAGTCTTGGGCTACGTTGGCAAACTTTTCCGTCATGGTTTGATCTTCTGCAGGAGGTGTCAGGAACGAGGGAGGAACGAGACAGGCAGGACAGGACAGAGAATGAATAGCTTCTTGAAGAGTAGGTTATTTATTTAAGAATAGAGGAAAAGAAAAGAGAAGATGATTATGAAATATATCTGATAAAGAAAACTGGGAGAAGTGAAATTTATCAGCTATATTTATAGAGAAAGAAATGTGCTAAATCACACATATAGATTGTACATATAATAAATTCATATCTCATCATCACTGATAAATGATAGCTAAATCATGATCAGGCATAAAAAAGGAATTCGCTAAAGCCGGTCGCTATTTTAAAGTGTCACGGTATCGTAACACCAATGTCCAAACTTAAGACATGTTATTGTTATTATTTCTCTATTGACTATGCGTAGCACTAATTGTCCAATATAGATATTGTTATTGATAGCATACTAATATTGTTAAGAGTAGTATCCTCAGCTTCGTCCATTCCATTTATTATAAATACTCTTTATTTTTCCTCTTCTTAAAATCTTTAGTTAACTTTAACATCAATAAACTCTGACAAGAATTCTAATTGATTCTATTGTTTTTTTCTACATTTTTTTTTTTCTGCAAAACTATCCTCTTTAAGCCTACTTTTGCTACAACGCCGAATAGAAAAGTTTGCGTTTTAAACAGAATTTCCATTTACTTCATGTAAAAATATTCGCAATCAACTTATAAATCAACTATATACTTTCACAATTTCCAAACGTCTTCAATTTTCTTACCGGCATCAATATAAATCACAAACGAAGTAAAATAATCTCTATTGCAACTTGATATGCCTACTCATAGTAACGTTTATATAGTAATGTTTTGAGTGACAAAGTTTAATGATTTATACTTTATATGGAAGGAGTCTACCGGTCGAAATCGAAAAAAAAAACTGTGTAAACATAAGCAGTGCAATACAAATAAAAGTCAATATACATTTAAGCCATTCAATTAGTAATTAAACGCTTAAACGTCCATAAATACAAGTTGAAATTTACCATAGCTATAAAATATACTAAACTGCAAACACACTTAAGATGATCTTAAGCCTCAATACACACTCAAGAGCAATAACCTAAGACACTTTAAATTACATTATTTTGACAGCCTTTTTAATGATTATTTGTACCGATTAATAGAGTGCAATAAATTGCTGCCTGTGGTTTTAGCCAATTTTATGATATCTCACATAACGATTTCTCTACGTTATAGCTGAATCATTTTCCTCTCCCTCCTACACGGCAACTTACGGCAATGTTAGACAGCTGGTGAACCTTCGCCTTATTCAACAAGTATTTTAAGTAAACAGAAAGTAAGAGAGATCATCTACAAAGGTACACAGATCTTGATAGACCCAGCTATTTTCATGTTTTACCATATTAATCTGTCATAAAGTTGTGTATTCAGCCAATTGACTCTTAGCTATGACATTGAGGTTTTATTCGCTAATATGCATACTATTACATTGCTTTCCTTTGATTAAACCAAGATCATTTAACCTGCAATATACAATTAGATATTATCTTGAATTAACTAGAAAAAGGGAGCCGGCTAAACCCCCCCCCTTTTTTTTTGTGAATTTTTTTTTTTCTGATACAATAATCTGTAGGATGAAAGCATAATTGGAGTTGTCTTAAAGGAGTATGAAAAATTAGGGTTCCAATTGAATCATTTAGACATATTTGGTTTCATATTTATTTAACTATGACAACCAACGATGATCTGGGGATGTTTAGATAGCAAAGAAGCATCGCAACTAGGAATAAAAAGAGCTTACTTTACATAAGTAAATACAAGTCAATAAGAATCACACACAGTCTACCAATACTTATATTTTGTCTTGTAAAAGTTACGACTACAAACTGGCATGTTTAAAATGGTACCACACTAAGAAGATCTATTACTGCTATAGATAAGCAAAAGCATAGATATGTAAATGATGTCTAAAAAGAAAGGCCTAGTTTTTTTTTTCACTTGCATACTATCAGATTAAAATGATCCCGTATTCAGGCGAATGTGTTACGAGTGACAACATTTTTATTGTTTAAATCACGGGTACAATGTTTAAGCCCGTAAAAAAAAAAAAGCTAAAATCTGTATCATTATTTATAAAGATCTGTTCCGTAAATCACAGCATGCTATCAGATGCCTTTCATATGCAAAGTATTTTTCTCAATGATCTCTTGTAAACAATAAAGCAGTACATTTGTTTTCTTTTAAAACCCCCTTGTGTTTCCCTGAGCAGTAACAGACAGTGCAATTTCCCCACAAGTCTCAATTTAGCAAATATAATTTTGCACTCCGCCTATTTTCGAAAATTAAAGAGAGGATGTCTGTAATGTTATCCAGGGCCAAGCTTTGTGATAGGCATGATTCTCACAGATTAAGTGTATGGTGTTTGTACAGGAAAGTATATAGTGGTAAGATCAAGATTAACCACAAGGGAAAAATGGTTATGATGACGTTGTGGAAGATGACTAACGATATATGTAGAAAAGATCTGTTTTATAAAAAAAAGAAAACTAGAAAATTAGGGAGCAGTGAAACAAAGAAATAGTCTCTGAGAGGTGCTTTTAATTGAGATTGATTTTCATTTGTTACTTAGAGACAGTTTGACAAACCGACAAAAAAAAAAAAAAAACTTTTTTCTTGGACCAATCGATAAAGATAACTTGCTTTTAAAAAAATTAAATATAAAAAGAGAGCTAGGGGGCGTTTCTAAGATTTTTTCTTCTTTTTTTTTCTTCACTTCTAACAAAATATATCAAAATGGTTGCCGGTCAAGCTGCTAAAAAGACTTTCTGGAGTATCTGGTACAAGCATGAAATTATTCCCATCTACTTGACTGTCGGTTCTGCCGTCGGTCTCTCCGCATACTACTTGACCCGTCTTGCTCGGTAAAATATTCAACTCTTTTTAAAATGTTTGAATTGAATAACAATAATACTTACGCTTTTTACATTCATTAGTGGCCCTGAAGTCGTCTGGGATCGTACCAACAACCCTTACCCCTGGCAAAACATTGACCAAGATACACAAGTCAAGTTCATGACTGTGAATCAAAAGTTCGAAAAGACGTAAGTGTGCGATAAAGAAGGGGAACCATGTCTAATGAAGATTGCAATATTAACCCCCCCTTTTTGATAGCTATTCTCGTGATAGATTATAAACCAGCCAAAAATAGAAATGTTTAGACAGACAATGGAAAGAAAATATATAAATAAATAATACACTATATATTTTTTTGTTTCGGGAAATGTTTGTTGCACCTTTATTTTTTATTATTATTATTTGTTTATTTGTGTACGTGCCGTGCCTTATCTATTTTGCCAGGGTTGTCACAAAATTTTAAGTTTTTTTTTTTTTTTTTTTTTTTTTTTTTTTTCTTGTACGTCACTCTCAATTGAAAAACATGAAAAAAAAAAAGATGTACATAATTTTTTTTTTCTTTTGGTTTTTGTTTATAGTAAAGAAAAAAAAAAAAAGAGAGAGAGAGAGAGAGATGATGGGGGGAAGGAAAAAAGAAATAATACACAAAAAGTTGGAATAAAAAAAAAAAAAAAGAAGGTTAAAAGTAGTAAAATGTATATATGTATGTATAGAAAATAAAAAAGTTAATCTTTCTTATCAGCAGAAGATAAAGTAACTGCTGTAGTGGTTGGTTTCTTAATAATAGGATCGACTTCAGACATTATCTCATCTTCATCAGGTGTATTACTAATTTCCATCGGGTCTGTCTTCTCAGGCATCGGGGAACCCTTTTCCTCTTCTTCTGTCTCTTGTTCATCCGTCTCTGTTTCCTCCTCTTCTTCCTCCTCTTCATCATCATCATCATCAAAAGACTCGTCTGCTCGTGCTTCAATAGCTGCTTCTGCTACCTCAACAGCTGCCTTCATCTCCTTGTCACGTTGCTTTTCAAGTGTTTCCGTATCAACAAATGCCATCACAAATGACCGTACATCCCTATCTTTATCAAGCGCAAACCGATACGTCATTTGATCCAAAGCATGTCCCGACTCTCCCGCTACATTGACTGTTCGGGAAGGAGCTGCAATCTCGCTAAGTTCTTTACGGAAAGGTTCTAATACATATCAATGTCAATAAAAAAAAAATATAAAGCTTAAAAAAGAAAAAGAAAAAGCTTACCGTTGGTATAAATGGTACCAATTGTACGTGAAGCGGCAATACGAACATTAACAACCGGATCATAGGCTAATGGAGCTAATCTAGGCAAAAAGAACGAAGCAAAATCAGATGCACCTATACCTGATTGGATCAATGCTTTACAAATCTGAGCAAAGACCAAACGACCACGGTAATTTTCAGAACGAGCAAATTCATCCAAACGTTCCATCACATGTGATAAAAGAGCTAATGCGAAATTGCGCTTATTTTCAGCAAGATCATCTCCATATCCATCCGCTTGTGATAGAGACTCTCCATCTTCTTCAACCGCATGCTTCACTGCATCCAAAACCACAGGGAATACCTCCACACCGGTTTCTCTTACAGCCGCAAATTCATCATGACAGGCACGGACCACCAATGGTAACACATGTTCCACCACACGCGAAGCATCAAATAACATTGAAATCTCTTTCAATTGTGCAGCCAAGATGTTTCGTAAATGCCAATTCGTGGACACACCATCCCAGACTTCTGCTAGAATAGGAATATATTCATTACGCGAACTTACTGCCAAAGTGCCTAAAAAGTCTGCCAAATGTTCCAACACGCCTTGTTTCACATCATCCATGTCCATCAGATAAAGCGCAAAGATTTGCACAAGATCTCTTTCCGTACGTTCAGGACCAATGATACGAGCAATATCATGCAACGAATGTGCAAATGTACAGCGCACCTTAATTTGATAATCTTTGGTCAGGTTCAAGTAAGTTTCTCGCAAGTGCGAATTCCAATAATCTACACCCGCTGTCAAGACAACTGCAGGGAAATTATAAGCACAGATATAAGTACGATCGATTTCCAACTTGAGCATTTGGTTACTGTTATTGACATTGGACCCCAATGACAAGAAATATTGTAGCAAAGGTTCAGGTAGTTTACCGGGTTGTCCCGTTTGTGCCCAATCAGGAGGTAAAAACTTGGAAACTAATTCACCCACAATATCCGCCATCGCGTTACGTACGTTACGAGATACGTCGTTACGAAAGGTTTCAACACATGTCACTGTCATTTCGGTTTTGGACTCGTCCGATAACACACCGCACATTTGAGGTAATGTCAGAACACACGATCGACGTACATGCCAGATTTGATCCTCCGAAAATTGCTTGAACAATGGAAGGAGTCTTGTCTCCGCAATATGTGAATCTACCACCTGGGCCATACTACCAACCGCAGTAGCTGCTTCTTTTCGCACGTAAAATAATGGATCTGAAGCCAATTTTTCAATAATAGGTAAACATTGATCGACACATTTCTCAGGTTCAAACGCACCAACAATGGAAGCAATTAACTGCAAATAATAAAAAAATAGAGAGAGAGAGTTAGATATATACATACACACATAAAAGGAGAGAGAAATGAGAAAAACAAGTTACTCTTTACCGAGATACAGGTGATTTTAGCAAGACTGATTTCACCTTGATCAAAGTCATCATCCACAGCTTGGTGATGTATATTCAAGGAAGCTTCAAACCCCGGTGTGACAGAAGATCTGCGACGTTCACCACCCGCGCTGGTATCGGGATAGACACGTTGTTTTTTATGTTCTTCAGATTCTTCTTCGTCCTCTGCTCTAGGTGTCTTTCTCTTACCGTCTACAATCAACATCAGACCTTCAATTACCCCCTTGAATATCTCTGAATGAATCACTTGCTGAAATAACCCATTATTTCTTTCATCTGAGAGTCGACGAAGTTCAGTCACAACAGTGACTAAAGCTTGTTGACCTAACGAAGCCACGGCTGAACTCTGATCTAATAAAATACGAATGATCATGGGTGCAAATGTTTTTTCTTGTGCTATTGAATCATCGCTACTGGAAAACATGGCGGGAAGATTCTGTATATTATTAAAAAAAAAAAAGTTAGTTAACAACAATAACAAAGAGTCGCGCGTGTTTTTTTTTTTTTTTTTACCTTGTAAAAATAAAGCAAGGTTTGGTCAAGTTCGCTGGCAAATGTTTCCTTGACAGTATCGTCGGTATCAGCAGCTAATTTTTCCATGCAAGGTAAGACCTCTTTTACAGCTTCGTTCAGATCGACTTCTTCTAATGCATGGACTAATTCCTTGGCCACTAAAAGTCTAATATCTCATTCTAGTTAGTTTTTTTTTTTTTTTTTTTTTTTTTGCAAGGTGCGGGTTGTAGATTATATATAAAAAAAAATAAAAAAAGCTAACCTATTGATTAAAGCATTATTTTTTCCAAGTCCATACACACGTTCAATGGGTGACATGTGTTCATCTGCCAATAACTCGTCCTCTAATTCGTCTTCTGCTTGTTGATGTTCTTCTACTCTTTTGATGTGAACACATTTTTCTTTGTTTTATTTGTTTTCTTTTTTTTTTTTTTTTACCTTCAGCCTTTATTAACAATGTTTCGGTTGTATCATCTACATAATCAGGGTCTTTTTCAAATGGTGTATCGTCAAGCGTGGTCTCTTGTTCAAAATCGTCATCGGGAAAATCAAAACCGAGATCTTTAAAGTTGTCATGATAAAAAAAACTAAAGCATTATTTGGTTTGGCCACTAGTTTTTTTATATGTACATTTTTTTTTTTTTTTTTAAGTGTGTTTTTTTTTCTTTACCAGCCATTTTTATGTATCAATTATATAGACAAAAAAAAAAAAAAAAAAAATATTAAAGAGAAAAGAAAAAAAGATAAATAAAAAAAAAATGCGTTAGTTTTTTTATTTATTTTTTTTAAACGGACCCCACTAAAAAAAAAAAAAGATGTGTGTGTAGTGCTAAATTTGGGTAGGGGTTTTTCTATGCAGCTTGTAAAGTAGAAGGCGCCATTCCAAAGTCCTTTGGAACAGTCAGGTCCAATTCTATACAGATAGCCTTGATGGCAGCATAATGATGAATCTAGGATACTCTAGTTAACAACAATGGAAAAAAGAGCAACAACAAAAAAAAAACATGATATATCACTTACAGCATGAATACAGCTATAGAATAATTCTCGTCCAAACGACGACTGAAATTCATACTTGTTTGTATCACTAGCATCAATGGTTGCCAATAACTTTAGATTTTTCCCTAACGGGATGCGTGGGATATTTTCTTGTAATTGATGTAAATTTTGGATCGCAATCGATCTATCCATTTCTGATGGGTTCTATTATTACATGCTTTTTTTTTTAAATAAATCGAAAAAAATCAACGATTTACCACACTTTATATAAATCTTACATTTCGGGATCGTAAATCATAATCCAGCACGATGGATCTATCACTGTCTGTGCAGGATTGTTGTAACAAATTAAAATGATCGTATACATGTCTATAGTTTAATATCTTTCTTTTAACCATTTTATATTCCCTCATCAAACACACACACACAAACACCATCTCTTATTTTTACCTGATATGCTTGCCAATCGTACCAGCAGGCATCACTTTGGAGTCGTACGTATAGTGCTCATCTTGAAGGCTATGCACAAGGTCAATTGCTTGCTGAATGATGGCAATCGCTACTTTCTCTAACCCTAATGCACTGTCTGCCATATTATTGTTCAACAACAAAGAAGAATAAAAGCAAAAAAAAAAAACAAGAAAAGACAAAAAAAGAAATAATTATACGGCCGAGGGTTTATTGGTTTAAACATCTTGTGACGAGCTATATGTCCTTCTTTCTTTATTTAGCATACTACATATGCTTTTATTTTTATTTTTTTCGGTAAACTCTGGCCCCACAACTACTTGACAACGAATTATGACTAATTGTGACGTACGTCTTTGATGCAATACTACATTTTGAACTTAGTAAGAGTACAAGTGATTCTGCCTCCACTTTTTCATTGATATTCATTGCTCTAATATTTACATGACATGGCAGGAACATTGTTATAACGACTAGACTTATATGTACCATGTCAATTGAGTGGTTTCATTATGGAAACTAGTACGTGATACGCCAATAGGATACTCTTCAAGATACAATTTTTTTTCTTCTTCTGTGTGATGTATTTATTGTTACATACACTGCATATATACATTTAACATAAATTGTCTGTAGTATATATTTTGACGAGACAGTCTTTGAAAATAAGTACCTAGAACTAGCTGGAGATTACACACAATGAATTCCTTGGAAATTACACATTTGACATAAATCCATTAACCCGTACGTATCGAGAACTATGACATTTCTTTCAACACCCTATAAATAACTTCCACCTTGTAAAAAAAAAAATCCTGCAAATTGCTGTGTGTGTGTGTGTGTGTGATTTCATTTGATTGCTAAATGACTGGATGTGTACATTATTCTTTTTTTATTGTTTTTTTGTTTTGTTTTTCTCTGGAAAAAAAAAAGGTTTTTTAAATAAATCTATGCAGTGGTGGTGGTGGCGGTGGTAGCATCCTTTGAGCTTCTAACGATTTCGGCAACTGAGAAATGCTTGTGTTTACTTAAAGGTCTGCATGCTTCGATACGGACAACATCACCTAATTTACAAGCTTCGTTCTCGTCATGAACAAGATAGTTCTTGTGTGTTTTGATAGTCTAATTTTTTTTTTTTTTTTTTTTTTTATAAAAAAAATAGGTGAGAAAAAAAAACCAGGGGGTTTGTCTAAATGGCTAACAAAAAATTACCTTGAGAACAATGGGATGAAGCTTTTGAGAAGTGACCTTGACTTTAATGGTCTTTTGCATTGCGCTGCTAACAACCATACCAATAAAGTTTTGTCTCATTTTTTCGTAATGTTTTTAAGAAGTAAACAAAAGGTTGAAGGGTTTTGGGCAATTTTTTTTTTTTTTCTTTAAAAAAAAATAGAGGGGGTTGGCGGGGGATGATTGGCAGTCACCTATCCTTCAAAAGAAACACTCTCTCTAAAGAAAAATAAAGCTGCCAATCCACCTCTTCCCTTCTCTCACACTAATTCCATAATGTTCCCTACTCTTGCTAGACTTCATAAGGCACCCGCCATGCCAAAGTTTTTTGAAAAGGGCTTGTCTTTAAATCATGTAAGACTTTTTTTTTTTATATTTTCCGGCATATTGTTGACATTTGACACCTTTTTGGATAGTTTTTAGTGAAAAGACAAGTCATTTCTTTATACCGACAAATTTGTAGATGCACAAAAGGCATGTCTAAAAGCGATGCAAAGGAATTAATGCAGTTTGCCAGAGCTGACTTTGAGCGTCACCGTAAAGAAACGGACATTGTAAGTCTTTCCCTTTATCTTTCTTTCACTTAAGACTAACCCCCCCCCCTTTTAGGATACCATTAAATCATTAATCTCGGCTGGTAAATATCAAATGCATAGTTTACAAAGTTCCGTCACATTAGCTCATACTGCCAAACATTAAACCCTATTTTTATTTTTTATTTTATATCCCTTGATTTTACATACATTTATTTTTTATTTTTTTATTGTTGTCTCAATTTAATAAACGACTATTTTCCAGCCACATTCAAGCACAGAAACCTTGGGATCTTTTACAGTCAACACTTTCTTAGTGGCATCCCATGCAAACTCCACCTTTTCGGTTTTTCCATCACGATGCACCACCTGTACATCCTTTGGCTTCACAACCTGTCCCAAAATCTGTACACGTTCTACACGTACCTCCTTATTCAATTGAATAAAGCTTTTAGCCGCACTACCTGTAGCATCCTCATGCACACTTTGACAGCTCAATTCATCGTCCTTGTACTCAAACAAGGTATGGCCATAAGCTCCCTTCTGGAACGAGAAAGTTTCTTCGTCATCCATGTATAACCGACCACTAGCACTTCCATTGGATCCCTTGGCAATCACCAAAGTGAAAGGATCAAGTCGCATAGCGGGTGAACTACGACGTACACGTTCACGACGAGGAATAATATTTCCACCTTGATAGAATGCAGGAATGGTGTCCAAGGGAGCTTCCACATTATGCAATCCCTTCTTACCAACAACCTCGTGTGTCTTGGTGTTATACCAAGGTTCTTCACCGGGGAAATACACATCGGTAGAAGTAGCACCTTCCACAGTGATAGGTTTGACAAGGACAGCACTACCTACCATGAATTGATCATCGACAGTAAACAAAGACTCATCATCAGGGTATTCCATAAACATGGGTCGCATCATGGGCGTGCCTTCCTTGTAGGCATCAAAGAACAAGGTGTACCAGAAAGACAACATGGCATAACGCTCGCGGAGTGTATCTCTCGTTATGGATCGGTATGGTTCCGCAGACAAGTAAGGTTCACGACGTTTGGTATCGATGTGAGCATGGCCACGGAAAAAGGGTTGGTAGGTAGCTGCTTGATACCAACGAGCTAAAAGTTCGGGAGTAGCATTTTCAAAGAAACCAGGGACATCGGCACCAGAGAAAGGAATACCACCCATGCTGTTGGATAAGATCATGGGGTTGGTGTATTGTAACGATTCCCAATTAGCAATGTTATCACCGGTCCAGATAGGACCTGCACGTTGAGTACCAGCGTAAAATCCACGGGCTAAAACAAAGGGACGTTTTTGAACAGCGGTACGTTCCTGCACTCCTTCGGCAGTAGCAAGATGAGATAATCCAGCATATAAATTATGTAAGACACGATGTTCCCATTTACCGCCATCATGCATCATTTCCTTTTGAATCGTGATCTCAGGCCCATTAAAGACGGAAGGTTCATTCATGTCGTTCCAGATATGTACATTCTCTCTTGTTCCTTTAAACAGATCAAAAGAAAATTGTTTCTTCCACCAATTGAACGATTTTTCTTGGACGAAATCGATCCAAGAGGATTGACCGGGCCAACACCAACCTTCATAATCTTTACCGTCGGGCTTCTTGATGAACAAGTCTTGTTGATGAGATTCGTCAGCGATACGGTAATCCTTGGTACGCTTGATATGGGGATCAATGATTGTCACCAACTTTCTACCCTTGTTATCCAAAGTCTCTTCCATTTCAATAGGGTTAGGGAACTTGGGTGTGTCCCATGTGAAATACTTTTTCTCATCCGTGTACTCGATATCAAGCCAAATCACATCATAGGGCATATCATGCTCATCAAATTTACGATCGACTTCCAAAACATCGCGCTGGTTAATATAATTCCAGCGACATTGATGATACGCAATAGCAAACATTTGAGGCATAGCGGGGGGACCTGTCAATAAACTATATTGACGTAAAATATCCTTGGTGGTAGGACCAAAAAACACAAAAATATCCATCACACCCGCTTCAGACATCCAATGCGTTTGTGTAGAAGGTACCTGGGGTGTGTGAGAAAAGATCTTTTGAAGCTTGGAATCTTGTTCAGGTTGCGTCTTGACGATATCAATCCAGGTCTCGGAAGGATTCATCCAGAAAATACCAGCGGATAATCCTTTTTTATGAGCAATCATGAGAGGTACAGCACCATAAAGAGAGGTGGGACTGTCAAGAGCATATTCAAACACATCCGTGTTGTAAAGTCGGTAAGGTTCGTCGTAATTGCCTTCTCCACCACGGGTTTCCTTTAATGAAAGACTGGAAGCGTGTTCCTAAATTGTTGATGTATGGTGAACAATGGATCAATTTACACACAAGTGAATAAAGAGAAAAAAAAACTTACAGGAATACCATAAACATGAGAGAATCCATTGAACGTAATATCCAATGCAATTGATTCAGGACCTTAAGGAGAGAAGGGTCAGCATAAAAAAAAAAAAAAAAAAAAAAAAAGCTAGCATATACTATGTCTTACCGTTAGGTTTAGGATCTGTCCACGTCTTGAAGGTTTCTTCCCAAAGATCCTTTTCAGACTCTGCTTCTACCATCTCAACCGTACCATCTTCATTCTTCTGCTCTACCATTTTCTTGACGTGAGACTCCTTGGTACGTAAATGTTCAAAATTGAAGAAACCGCGGTCGTTCAAAGTAATAGCTGCTTCGTTATTCACCAAAAATTCAATACGAACAGGCTCAGGTGAGATGACAATCTTTCGTTGCTTGTCCATGTGAATGGTAATAATACCAGCATCGGATGTCTCTGTCTTTAACGCTTTCATCGTCTCGGGTTCCTTCACCAAAGTAAATTTGACATGGTCTTCATAACGTGGCTTGATGGGTTGCTTTTCATTAATACGGACGCGTGCCGTATTGTCTTTCAACACATGCACCTGTAATGTCAAGACAATATTTGTCTCTGTGTTGAGAATATCCGCATGAATTCGGTCTTCTTGCGTGTGAATTGAATCCTTGACTAAAGCATAAGGAGAACTGGCTGCATCATCCGCATACGCTCTGTTACGACGACAAAAACCGGATTGGTCACATTTTTTAAAATCCTCAAACTTCATGGCAGACACAAGTGTGCCATACGCTACTACCAGTAAGCCTACTTTAGACAAACGTAGCTTCATGGTGTTAATGTGTGAATTAAGGGGGGGAAAGAATAACAAAAATAAAGCTACTTTAAAAAGCGCGGTGTGTTAATTGTGAAATTTATGGTCCTGTACAAAGCCGCCAATTGGCACGGCTGTAAGGGAGCAGCAAAAAAAAATATATGCTGTGTTGAGATATGCCTGTTACACAATCCACGATCGAAGGAAAAATCGGTGAAGTCTGTACAATGCGCTTAAAAAGACAATTATATGAGAAAAGGTTTATTGGTTACAAGTAATTTAGCCACATCACCAATTTATTATCAATATGATTAACCGAAATGCTAACAGCATTTTCACGCTAATCATTCTACCACCCATGGATTATTATAATATTATTGTCCCTAACTTCAAAGTTCTCCTGTCTCACCTGCATGTGATTGACCTACACCCTAGCTGGTATATATATATATATATATATCTTAACATACAAACGATTCAGCATCATGTCAGTTGATTTCTTTGGCTATATTTATTCGAATTCAAAAAATCAAACAGCGTTCCGAACCTTTTATGAACATTTTTTTTAGTGATTGATTATAAATCAGATTTAAAGACAAATGTCACATAGCTTGGAGCTATCATATTATCAAATATTGCATAAAATGCAGTGTGAGAAAAGCTACAAGAGAGAAACTATATATTGTGGTGGTCAGTTGGCTAACTCCGGGGCTCACATGATATGCTTTTTATATAAAAGCAGCGTTCTAAATCATTCATATCCTGAAGTGCATAAAAGTTGAAAGGAAAATTCCACATGTCGTTTACCTAAGACCGTGCTATTATCAACGTCTTTCAAAACACTTGGAATTCAACTAGGTATGTTGTTCAGTTTTACAAAACCGTATAGTAACACACAATCATGTAGTGACACAAAACTTAGCACTACCTTCGAACTCATCTAAAATTTACATCATCATTCTTTTCTTTTGCTCTCTTTTTATACTTGTAATGCACTTTAACTATCAATAATATGAGTACTCCTTATAACTTTTCCAAGCATTCTTGCTGCATCGATTTATGTAAGGATGAATTACCCAATTTAACGGGAACCATTAACATTATTTTTGACTGTAGGCTTTGACGAAGATACAGCTAGCATTAGTTATTACAGATGCAGTATTTTTGCCCAAAAAAGAGCGATTGATACGATGTTAGTATGATATAAAACATAACTACTACTTGTCTCAAGAAAAATTCTGATACTTTTTTTAAAACAGGAATGAAAAAAGAGCTTCTCTGCTGTATAATGCTATTACTGGAGACATTTTGGCTATCGGGGTTGGTGCTGACGTAAGAAAAGATGAGGAGGACCGAAAAGAAATATTTTTTGTGAATAATATTCTGGTGGAACTGTATGACATATATATCAAAACAAAGCTATTCGACTATATACATGATGCGCATGACACTGTAATCCTGAACGCTGTTGTAATATTCCTTCGCCATACAAGAACTAATTTTGCTGTCAACAATATACCAAATGATGGCTTTCATTATGTGGTAAGCCTTCCCACATTTTGGGACTTTGAAGTACGAGAAAAAATCATTCGTCCGCTTTTTGTTCAAGCCGGACTTATTAATGAAAGCGATGATTACAGCAGGCTATTGTTTTTCACTGTACTGGAATCTAACTTTCGATATCTACAAAATGAATATATCGTCGATGGAAACAGGACCATACAGCAATTTAAATATGGTAGGGAGTATATACTATGTGCACCAAAATTTATCAAGGGCAAGTGCATTGTAACCTTGGATTTAATATCAGTTCAGTATCCACTCTTAGGCTCAGGTTTAGACTCCAATACCGCTAAATCATTAAAGTCAATCTGCTTTAGTGTCCCAGTCGAGGAGAAATTAAAGAACAGTATACTTTTATGCCTCAAAGATAAAGGGATTAAAGTAAGATCTATTAAAGATGGGCTGCTAGAAAGGTTAATATACCGGCACATTTCCTGCCAGGTAAAGAGTGACAATAAAGATTTTCCGAAATACATTAGTACTGACCGCTGCTATACAGCCCTTCTTTTATGGGAATCAGAAAACAATGCCCTTCATAGATGTGCATATCCATGGACTGGGTGAAAAGGAAACCAGTTCTATACAGTCTCTACATGTGAAAGAAATCAATCAATATTTGTTCTGTGCTGTCAGCAAAGATTTTCTACACCATATAAAGACGCTTTCGGGAAACACAAACAAGAAAATAGACGCATTGATTTACATCCGACGCAATCTTAATGTCTTAACAGACGAGTTTGAAGCTTTTGACGATGAACTGAAAGTATTTATACAAAAATCCATCGAAAAACATTTTAAATACAGGCTATTTTCATTTGATAAAAGTAGAATCAGAGATAATCAAAAGGAATTTGGAAATAGTTCATATTTGAAAGTGCAATGCGGGTCCTTACTAAACGATGAAACGGATCGCTCCCATGATCAAAGGTCCCCGGCAACAATACCAAGGAATCTAGCTTTACAAGGACAATGTAAAATGGTGTCCAGATCTCTTTTTAAAAATTCACAACCAAATATTATTATAAATATAGGTAAAGCAAGTAAATTTATATATATATATATATATATATATGCATATTTCATTAAATATTTAACGTGTTTTTTTTGTAATCAGACATTTTTCTCGAATCAGTCAAACATGTATCTGCATTTGTTGGGGACGATAATTTAGTTGAAAGGCTCTCTGAATTTAAAAGCTTGTAGGTATCCATTAACTTTTATAGTGAAATACATAAGTAACACTCAAGCTTAAATATAGGGATATCCGACCTTTAGACAGTTATTTTAAACATTTGCTCATATACCAAAAACCAGTACTTCATACAACCAAAAGGTATAGTCTATTTGATAGCAAATAATGCTTCTGGATACTTTATTTATGTGCATATATAGGATGAGAGAATTTATGGAAGAGAATTTTGGTGATTATCTAGACAGTTACCCGGGTGTTAGACGACATCCTATTCAGTCACTATATAAGGACATTGCTTCGGCAACAATTCTAGAATCTCTAGGAAAAAGTGAAATGGCCAGTTTTTTTTCCACAGCAAATAATTCTATAATCAAAGAAACCTACGGTCCTATCACTCCCATTTTTCAAACAAAGTATACTCATATTTTTCTCCTGATGTATTTGAGTTACATCAACACACTGGTGTCTGTCCTTCTGGACAAACATTCTGGAAATGATTGGAGAGCCAAGAATTTAGGTTACGTTCTAACAATTGAAGCGTCATTTATGGAATATATAGACATCTCTGAAGAAGATATACAGCAGTTATTCTATATTGGAAATGTACCTCAGGAACTCGCCGAAAGAAGAAAAGTGCGCCTATGTAATATTGGGTCATGTTTAATGCCCGTTATTCAGAAAATTATTGGTCAGGAGTTCAAACTCAAATCTTTCTTTGTTATAGCTCAGCTGCACGATACTTATATACATTTTGCCTTATATCAAGCTGTTCAATGCGACCTTATGGGAAAGTGTATATCTACGGCTATGCTTATCATAGATAAGTTAGTTCCCATGGAGAATTTGAAAGACAGGTTGTGTAAATCCATATTGAATAACATTGCAACCGATAACAACATAGATTACTGCGACATACATAAAGCCCAAGGTTCAAATTGGGATTGTTATAGGCTAGACAATTATAAAAGTGTTTTGGACACATTGAATTCCCAGATGCTTCATATTGTTAGTTAAGTTCTTATATATTGTTTGTGTGCTTCCTTTAATCTTTTTTTAAAAAAACTAGTTGTCTTTCCGCGATGACTTATTGACCATAGACGATAAAATAGAGTTGAATATTAGCACAGACTGTAATTGCAGAACCCATACCACTCTCCGTAACGTCATAGTAAACTTTAGACCAGTTATTCGAGACATCACTTCGATAGCCATTACGTATATTTTAAATATGGACCAATTCTATCAATTTCAAGAATTGGATCATATCTTTATTTTTGAAAATACTTCTATGATGAAATATCACTCGTTACTATATGAAGCATATACAGGAACACTGCAGGATGAATTCAACGATATCATTGAACTGAAAGAAAAAGATATACAAGGAGTAATAATGCAAAAAACAATCAATCAGTCACTAAAACCATCGCTGTATGAAGAACATTTGGTTTACAATGCTTTCCAGTATGGAGATCCACACAAAGCGGCGGGGAACACATATGGACTAATCCTCAAGAAGCTGACCGTGACTGGGATTGATAAACCTTACTTGTCTTATACAAATTATAAAGACGATGGCACCGATGCCTGCATAAATGTTGGGGACAGAGTTATTGTTATTCAAAAAGGACAAATTATACCAAGTTCAGGCATTGATATAAATTTTAAAGTCGAATTCGAAATTCCACAGAAAGAGAATACGCTACTACGTTCTTGCTCAATAGAATTAGGTAATTGTTAGGATAGATTTATAACCTCAAGGGTCAATCTTAAAATTGTTTTTCTTAACTAGAGCTGGTAAAGTTGCGTCTAGAAATTGATTTATCATCAACGGACAATTTTTCCTTCGACAAAAAGTCATATGATTCACTAGCCGTGATTGATACACATATCGAAAACATAATACCTAGTAATGGTGTAAATTTAAGTATCACAAATAGGTTTCGTTATATTATCTTCGTTTTAAAAAATGCTATGTCCATCCAGCATTATAACAGTCCTTTATGGAGCAAAAATCGAGTTATGTCAATACAAGAGACTAAACACATTGTATATTTTTGAGGAATGATATTTTTGGAGACACCCCTTAAAAATAAACCATTTAGAAATTTATATAATCGAAGCATTAGTCAAAACGTCGTAAGTTATACTAAGTAACAGTGGTTGCAGGATGGGCTGGGTAATATTGTATCAGTTCTGAAGTTTAAGACTCGATTTTAGATAGAAGCGCAGTAAAATTCCAAACCTAAGAGATCATCTTAAATAATAACAGGCTCCGGCATCTCTTTTTATTCAGTCATGGCATTTAGTACTCTTACTTTTAAACAAGCAACGCTAGAGGAAAACTAACTAAAGATCATGGGTACTACTTATTTTCCAAAAAAAAAAAAAAAAGACTAGTACATACCTGTTTTTTGCAACAAGTTAATGTGTTTCTTCAGTAAAAATTAAATGACGGTTTGGTCTCGTAATATATGCGTAATTGCTGTTTTCGAGTAATTCTCTGCCATTTATGTACGTGATATACGCTTGTTAACTACAAGTAAGAACCTCAGTTTGAGTTTTTTTTTAGCTGGTATTTGTTTTTTATTGAAAAGATTATAATCTAAATAATTTAAGTTGATATGAACATACATACTGTTGGGGACATTATATAGTTAGTCATAAGCATGCATGCAAAGATCAGAGTGTTAAATCAGCAAACATTTATGCGCCATCTGGTTTTGGTAAAGCTGTACTATGGCTTCTATTATACAAAACAGCATTATCATTATCGATAGCATCTGGACGCTGATGAGTACTTGCATCTCGATTTTTCTCGGGGATGCCCTCAGATTGGATGGTAGTACTTTCATCAGCTAACAATGATTTGTCATCAGCTAATTGTGATGGGTATTTAAATTGATTTCTATGTCCATAATTGGAGATAGGGTTGGTAGGTACTTCGACATAATTATTGTCAATTTCATCCCAATTGACCTCCATTACTGGCTCTTCAAAATTTTCTTTTCGATCACTTTCGGATTCTTTCATTATGGTCTTCCTCATTTTTAAAACACAAAAAACAATAGCAGCAATAGCAATGATACCCTAACATGTTAAAGTTAGAATAAATATGTATTTGTTATTGTATTCAGTGTCTAATATACTTACGGCGACACTAGCTCCAACAGCAATACCAGCGGTTGCTCCTGTGCTTAACTTAACGTCTTCTGTTTCTTTGGCAGAACTTAGCGTGGAGTTGGAGGATGGTGAAAGTGCAATTGCGGCAGGGTCAACGTATTTGTCCATTAAAGTAATATTGGAAGGATTTTTAACATCGAGCATAAGTAATGATAAGGTAGGCTCATTATTAATATCTTGACCAAAAACAATAAATAGTGTTTCTTTGCTGATCGCAACAGCTAAAAAAAAAAAAAAAAATTATCATTGTTATATACAGTTGACAAAAACTATACTTGCAAATTTTAATTATACCTGAATGTTTAGTTCTAACCAAAGCCGCATTGAGTTTTTCAAAGTTGTGCTGTTTCCACTGGTATGTGTCAAGATTCAAAACATAGCAATAATCGGGGAGAGCTTTTTTTTTCTGTCAATAAAATTACTCTCATACTAATTTAATAATGTGCTGTTACCTTTCTCGCCATTTGTAAGAGTTTGACCTCCATACAATAAAACGTCTCTTTGATCAGGGCCCACTACATCAAAATTGTAAGTATCGAGTGAACAAGAGTCTATAAAGAAGTAGGCTCACCTATATTGGTTGTATGATGTATTCTTCTATTTGGTCTTGTATTTCCAGACATATTTTGGCTCCCCCACGTACCATCTGTTAAATTGAATGTGATAGAGTTATCAAAAGTATGATCATATTGACCAAAGTTAACCAAGTCAGTGTAACGTCCACCAAAAAAGAAGATGCGTTTACTTTTATCATCATATATCGATGTCTGATAAAAGCTAAATATAGCTGGGATGTTGTTTTGGACGGGATAGACTGACCACGGCTATATAAAGATTTTTAATTAGTAGAAGTTTAAGTCACTCGAACAGAAATGAGCTTACGTTTATAGGGTCTTCAATGTCCAAAAAAGTCAACCGGGGATACCCGATATATCTCATTCTTGAACTTTTTATTTCATATTTTGTTACATTTACATCTTGGTAAGTCCAGTTATCCAAATACTTTCTATTGAAGTTCAATATTAATAAGAATTGTATAATAAAGTATTGATAATCTTACGCCTCAATTCCACCGTAGAATCCTACACCCAAATTTGGAACATAGACCGAAGATGCATGGTAGCTAAAAATATAAATAGCAAATTAGTTCAACTCTTATGGATGTATATTTTTTTTTATGGGAGAAATGAGGGGCTTTTACATTTGTCTGTTTCCATAAGACCCCTCTTGGTATTCCGGGTACTCTTTCCAAGAATTTGTTTCTGAGTTGTACGTGGCTGTTTGAGCTGTTAGTCTGGTAGTAGCTTTATTATTACCACCACTTATTAAAAGGGTTTTATCATCAGTTTGCATATGTTGAGGATATTGTCTAGCATTTAAATCGGCAGGGGTATTGGGGTAGATTATAGCCCATTTGCCTTTCATTTCCTCTGCTGTGCTTCCACTGTTATTAAAGATATCTAACATCACCATACTAACATCTTCTTCACCATCTATTAAACCTCCATAACAGTATATTTTTTTAGACAAAAAGGTGCATGCTATTGAATTAATTTTAGTAAACGTCAGTTATTTTTTATAATGGTAATTATATTAAGTATTTCTTTACAAGATGCATATTTAGCCTTCACGTCTTGTGCTATAACAATATTTGCGGCTCCAAAAATAAAAATGTAGCCGTCGCCGTAAGGGATGGTTTCATGAGAATGTTAAGAAAACTAATGGAAATAGAATACCTCCTTTTTTTCTTCTCGTAGTATTTATATTTGTTCAAATAATTTTAAGTGTAACATGTGTACAAATCAAAAAAGAAAAAGAAAGAAGGAAGGGAGTTGGGGACTTAGTTAAAGTGCATTAAGTGCTAGATCGATGCGTTCAAACATAGACACACTAATCCTCATTGTCCTACTGCTGCTACAGTTAGTCTTTATATACACAAATTATAATATTAATTTGACATCAGACTAATAAATACCAATTCATTTTTAAATAAAGAGCTTCGCCACATCAATTTGCTTCTTAGAAACACTCCTGAGGTAACACCTTAGATCATAAGATGCAAACAAACGGAATTGTTTTTTTTTTCTGTTTTATTTTTTTTTTCAACTGAAGTAAAGTGGCAGCTCTTTTACTTTTACTTTTACTTTTACTTTTACTTTTACTTTTTTTTTTTTTTTTTTTTTTTTTTTTTTTGTATGACCTAATATGCTTCATACAAATGTCAATTGTAACGAAGTTTCCCATGTTTTGGGACTCTTGTACAGAAAGACTGACCAGCGTTTGCGAAACGTATGACAATGTTGTAATTTTAGAATTTTATAGAAAACACAACTTCATTCTAGTATTACTGTAACTGGTCTGAAAATTTGATGATAAGTATGTATCTTGTTGATTTTTCGTATTTTTCGTCAAATGACGTTTTTATGTGATAAAGCTAAATTTTTATTTAACTTCGACTTGTTCTTTTTTTTTTTTAAAAAAAAAAAAGAAACCCTGCCATTTAAAGAGGTCAAAAACTATGTTGTACTTACAGTGGGTCTGTACACAAAGCTTGGATCAGGAACATTTTATTTTACAGGCTGATTAACTGAAGCGAAACAATGTAATAATTACGGATAATTATGAATCAATATATATTATTCGTCGGACAATTCCATTGTTACTTACTCCCTTGGGATCGTTTGGTCTGAAATTTGAGCGTATATATTAAAGGAAAATCCAAGCGAGATATTAGGAGTGAGTAAGAATACACATGAATAGAAGCACCATATATCTATTGTAACAATCTGCAATACAAAATCAGGTAAAAAATTATAAAGCCCCTCTGGAGTACAGTCAAGGTGTTATTGGACCCTCATTTTGCCAAGAATTATATATATATATATATATATTGCGTTTTGTAAACCCTGTCTGTTCTTCTGCTTGATACGTTATAGTATGGCGATGACATAAATCATACACTTAATAAACCCGATTCAATTGTGCCCAATCCTACACTACGAGTAAACATATCTTGATTGTCTCAAAAAAAAACGAAGCTGTTAGTGAAATTGAAATCATTGCACACCATATCATTTTCGTTATTCCAAAGAGTCTCTTCAGCAAGTACCAACAGATCATGTGAATGAATGTATGTTTGTCATCAGGGCTCTTTCATTTTTTTGACTTTTTTTATCGGTATTTCTCAACTTCAGAACGAATTCTTGCTTTTCCAGTAACGATGCCTAGAATTTTGGCTTCTTCGACTGACCTTTTCGCATGTATTTATTTACTTAAAATTCCGCCAGCCTAAAAAAGTGATATTAGGTCTTTTACTAAAGTAAGTTATTCCCCAAAACGAAATCATCAACACTAGTTATAATAAGCCTGAACCCATAAATTATAGACGTTTTGTTTAACGTTTGAGGGTGAGGGGGATAGTTTGCCACTCATCCGTGATGTTGCTTTTGGGTGTTTCATCAGGTAGTTACAACAACTTCACCATAAGAACGCTCAAAGCAATTAAGGATCAGCTTGGTCATTTCTTGACTTGGCCATCAGATCCTGTCAGATCCAATGCGATCGCTGTCGGTTTTGGGAGTAACACTAGAGATAGATTGAATGGTGTAATTGGTGCTGTGGATGGTAAGAACTTTATTATTTACCAACATTCTCCTTCAACCGTGGGTGCTATGTTCAGGGATAGAAAGAACAACTATTCCGTGAAGCTTACTGCCGTATGCGATTCTACATTACGATTCACGTACATCAAAGTGCGTGACTCAGGTATTGTAGTAAAATGATCTACGATGAAACAATATAAAAGCTAACACAACAATATTTACTTCAGGAAGAACGCATGATGCTGCTGCTTTCCGATCAAGTGATATAGCGAGTGCAATTCTTCGCCACCCAGACATTCACTTTCCTGACAACACGTTCATGATCGGTGACTCTGCCTATCTTTTGGGACCCAACTTGATCACACCATTTCCTGAGAGTCAATGCGTGTTAGACAGTCGCAAGCGTACATTCAATCGTGTACATTCATCTACAAGAATGGCGATCGAAAGAGCCTTTGGTGTGTTGGTGGCTCGTTGGAAATTTACTGGTAAGTACATTTACATGTTGGACCAGTTGAAGATCAACGAGGTGATTACCGGATGTTGTATTTTACACAATATGTGTATCGACCTTGGTGATACCGGGTTTACCGACACTGTTCACCTTCAAGATCATAGTGCAGCTGTTCCTGAAGATGAAGACGCACCTGATGTAGGCGGTAGTAGCTGAAGGGTTACCATTTTTGAGGAATTGATGAGACGTAGAAATAGACGTGGGGCGGCTAGAGGGGGTAGAAGAGCAACTAGAAGTAGATGTAGAAGAAGAACTAGACTTAGAAATAGAAATAGATAAGTATAGAAAACTTTTTGTTTAATTCAATTTTTTTTAAAATAATATTATCTGTAGAAGGATTGGCGCTGAAAAAATTCAATGTTGTAATAAATTGTCCATTTACATCATTAAAATTTAAAAGATTCTATTTGGAAAAACTGTAACCTTTCACAAAAAAAAAAAAAAAAAAAAAAAAATTAATGTCCTTAATCGGGATCTTTAAAAAATAGTTTGATGTGCTTACGAGGGCCCTTAAGACTAAAAACCTGTATTGCCTTATCGGATTTCGTGATGTAAATAGGTTTCTTGTGCATCAGTCAGTAGAGTGCATCCGGAGTTCAATAGCAAAATCAATTTTGTGACATTTTGAAGGATTCACCTCCGACTCGTACAAACAATATAAAAGGAAATAGATTCATAGCCAGATCTTAATGTGGGGGAAGGTTTTTTTTTTTTTAAAAAAAAAAATTTCAGGATATTTATTTATTTTTTGGGGGGGGGGAGTCTAATTTTTTTTTTGGGGGGGGAGTCTAAGGATTTTTTTTTTTGGTTTTTTTTTTTAATGGAATGAAAGCCATTAAGGAGCAACTAAACAGCACGTCTGTGTGATCGATATTCTTTGGAAAACTTTCTGATAATCTCATCAGCCTCCATGACATCTTTACCCTTGCTATACGCGTCGATATATCTATAGGCACGGTTATAATACCGTCTATTGATTTTAGGACCGTGCACAACCTCATCATTGTCCAGAAACTCATGGATTCTAGACGTCAGAGTATAAAAGGAGTAATCACACATCATTCGTGAATATCTTTTGGCTGCACCCCAATGTCTTTCAATCCAGTTAGTCTCACAGTGATACTTTGGGTATAATGTAAAGAGGTGACCAGCCTCGAACGTCACAGTCTCCAACATATTCTTCTGTGCCAAAAAATCAGGTTGCTGAGAAAGCAAGTACTCAGCACAGCAGCCAGGTCGAACAGCAGGATCATGCACTGTACCAGAAGGGCATACCTTGCGCAGCGAAGCATTCTTGTCCAACAAGCCGCGCTCCCTCAACAAAATGAGCGTGCCTCTGAAGACCTCACGTGCCTACAAAATATAATGTAATCATTGAAATTTAGATTTTCATGTCATGTATTAAGTTCAAATATTTACTCTTGGAAGCCTGTATTGATTCATGAGGTCTTCAAAGGACACTGGTTGCTGCTTTGCCCTTCTGGTAGCAACAATCTTCTTCACGGCTTCCATATTCACCGTCTCGGTCCGGTACATGGGCTGGGCCTTCACTCGACCTTCCTTATCAGTAAAAGTGGTATCCCGAAACCTATACTTATTTGTATCTTTATACTCGGTGACACCGGAACTCATCCTTGAGGCAACAAGAGCATCATCAGCCATGGCTTTGTGGTTAGAGCTCTGGTCAAAGGCAAAGATACCAATACAATCAGGATGTAATTCATTAAAAAGAGGAATTACATCTTTTAATTGATTAGTTAAATCAATGTTCGTCCAATAACCATCACCGTTACTGTTACCAGGAAGAAAGATAACTCTTGAAGTTATTTCAATACCATTGACGGTACCTCTCATTGTTCCATGGCAAGGACACATAAACGAGCTAACCATAACAGATCTTCCTTGGCCCTTAGGAATGATCATGGATTCGTTCTTCTCACACCAACGAGTGACTTTACAATCATTTGAATAAAATATTGATTCGTCGTGAGTAACTAAAACCATCTTCTTTTCATTTTCCTTCAGGTTAGGTTGAACTGGTTCTGAATTCTCATCGTCGAGTGTATAGGTTTCCATACGTTTGTGCCATTCCATCATTTGTTGGGCCCACTTAATACGATAAGAAATGACGTCCGGCCGTTCATGTCCATCAAAGTAACATTGATCTTTTCCTATGCACATACCACAAAAAAACATTAAAGTTTAACCATTAGTAACTATTAATTAATTGCAACTTGTATTTACCTGTCTTGTATTCGAACCCCCATGACTTCAGGTAAGTTGACAAAGCATCATTTGACAGAGGATGTACTTCATCATTTACAATCACATCTGCATCAACCTGTACTTCCGTCGTCATGGCCAAGACCTCCGGTAAGACGTGCTGTCTTAAATAAAGTCGAAGAGCCGGGATACTTCTAAATGTGGCTTTCTGGCCACGAATCCACTCCACGCATTTCTCTTTCACAAAAGGATCACTCAGGATTGATCTCCTCTTCGCATGCTTTCCTTGTTGGTGGAGAGGGATACTTCCGGTCTCCAAGTAAAGCCCCAACCAAATACGGGCTACGCGAAAACGGTAAAATTTTGATGGATCGTGCCAGGAGTTGTTGACCGCACGATCTGCTGCATCAGAATACGCTTCACCCGCCAAAAGAAGCACCATCATTTCCTTCACAATCTTGTATTTCAGATACTGAGTGACACCTTCCATATGTTGTTCACCAGTAGATGCATTACAAAGAACCAATTTTGGATCAATGAGTGGCAACATTGTATGGATTTTTTCCAATGTTGCTTCATCAGGGAATCTGGACTTGTATGGCCCCTTTTTCTTCTTCATAATGGGTGCAAGTTTTTTGGTCAACTTGAAAAAATCGGTCAAGGAACGTGTGCCCACAGCGGCTTTCTTCCAAGCAGACTTCTTTCGACTGATAGTTTCGCGTGCGTATTCAATTTTACGCGTGTATCTCTGCGCACCAGTGGTCTCACTAGCGTTTTTCCACGAGATGGGCATAACTTCGACATCACCTTGAACATCTTCGGAATGGTGAATTTCAACATCGCTGAACTCTCTCACAGCAGCCTCAGCAGCCTCAGCAGCAAGCATTGCAGCTTTCTCTAACGTTGCAGCTCTAACTTTTTTTCCTTGGTTCATTCTTTTTCTTGATTTAGCCATTGGATATGTTATTGTTTGTTTTGATAGATGATAAAAACTTTGCAAAACGTCAAAAATTAAACACTCAATCCCAAACCTTAAAAATTATATGATTCAAACTCCTATAGAGTTTCGTATGGAACTTTAATATAATATTACTAATCTTTCAGTCAATTTATCAATTGGCGCAGACTATTATAACATATTTATATATTTACAAATAAGCTCTTTTAATTAAAAGAGAATATACTTAATACAAAAATGATGGCAAGTACTTCAAAGATTTTCCCCATATACCAGCTAAATCTTGCTGCGTTTAAAATATAAAAGATTTGGGGGGGGACAGTTATTGACACTTAAAAGGGAGTTTGCACCTTGTTTGGATATTTCTTGCAATTGGCGTTAACTAATACAAATTTAAAACATATATTATAAGCTACATCTTCAATTAATAAGGATTCTACTTAGTATCAAAATGACGAGGAGCATTTTAAAAAAAAATTATTTATATCAGCCATCGGATTGGAGCGGGCTGTGTTACAATTGGTCTTGAGCTATGATAATTTGAAAGACATATTTCTCACCCTTTATGTACTTTTTTTTTGTTGGCGGTGACAAGAACAGATTAAAAGTATTATTTATAATATATATATCAATTTTAAAAAGATTCTACTTAGTATCAAAATCACGGGGAACATTTCAATGTTTTTTTTTTATTTATATCAGCCATCGGATTGGAGTGGGCTGTGTTACAATTGGTCTTTTGAGTAATGGAAATTTTAAAGACATATTTCTCACCCTTTATGTACTTTTTTTTTGTTGGCGGTGACAAGAACAGATTAAAAGTATTATTTATAATATATATATCAATTTTAAAAAGATTCTACTTAGTATCAAAATCACGGGGAACATTTTGAAGAGTTTCTTCAGCATAAAAATTTAATCAGATTATGTAACGCTGTGATTCAATTGTTTTAGATTTGATGATCAGTGTCATAAATGTTTGCAAGAAAGGTCATTTGCCTTCTGTTTACTTTAGTATAACGCGCTTAATATTACAGCATAAAAACATAATAAGCAACGAGATTCTTAAATTTCAAAGAATTATAATCAGTACAAAAATGCTAGTGAACATTCTAAAGCCTTTGTCCGTCAATAAGAACATCCGATAAGAGCTCGCTGCCTTTAAACAATTTGTCCTTTCTTAAAAAACCTGAAATGAATAACGGCATTTTTTTATTAATTTTGGGCAAAGAGAATATTAATTACATGTCTAGATTTGTTTGTGAACTTTATCATCTAAGTACATGGCCAGCTTAAGTATGCCTGCTGGCGGTAATTAGATTTTTGGCGGCAGATGCTTTAGTTTAAATGTCAGAAACGGTGAATTAAATATCCGGAGCAATCCTATTGGCTAAAATAAAAAAATTTGTTCAAATTTTGGCTGTATGTGACAAGTTGAAGCCCCCCCACCTAAAATCACTTTGTAAAAATGGAGATTCGGCTTGCTTTTCTCACAAAAAAATTGTGTAGAACTGTTTTAACTATCATTTAAAACGTATAATAGTGAGCAAAAAAAAATTTAATAATGAAAAAAAAAGGTTGGATTGATTCGAAAGTACCTCCCTGCTTAAAAAAAAAATTTTACTATTGAACTCCGGATGCACTCTACATCTGGAATTGCTTATTTTTTATATACACTCATGGCTACGCTTGAACGAAATCAGTACCTGAGTACCGACTTTGCACACTCATGGCTTCGCTTAAATGAAATCAGTACCTGAGTTTCGATTTTACATACTCATGGCTACGCTTGTACATTTGACCATGGTGCAGCCACGTGTGTCAGATTTGGTTCAATTAACAATTATACACATTATTCAGACCTTGACAGATAAGTTGTTCTCTCATAGATTGTATCAAACCTAATTTATGGGAATGAATTTACACTGTTTCTTTGTATAGAACATGGATTAGGAATTTACATTCATTGGCAGCTTAAACAATTAAAAAACCTCAAAATCAATAAAAGACAATATCCAAAGATAATCATTATGGGGACAATAACACCCATCTATTTGAACAATATTAAACGCAGGTTTTCTACCTATGATTTATGATCTACTGATAGATGTCTACATTAATCTTGTTAGTACATGTTGTATAAATCAAGCTCGACTAACTCGTAGGGAGGAACATCATATTATTCTATTATACTAAATGTTTATACTGACCCTATTTGCACCTTTGATTGTTTACAAGTGACAAGTAAAAAGAAAAAAATATAAATAATAAACCCATCGACAATGAAAGAAATAAACGTTCATTGTAACAATTTTTTTATGTAGGCATACAAGTTCTTATAAAATCAGATAATATTAATTTACAAAAAATAAAAATAAAAAACTAATTTCGCTATACAATCATTCCCTTTTTTTTTTTTTTACCAATGGCCGTAACAACTCGATCAACTAGCAAGCAAACCAGGGGCAACAGAAAAGCCGCTACTCCTAAACCAACGCCAGTCCCTAAGGCCAAATCTGTTACCAAACCCAAGCCTGCTACCAAAGCAAAGCCTACCCCCAAAGCCAAACCTGCTACCAAGCCTAAGCCTACTACCAAAGCAAAGCCTGCTGCCAATGTTAAGCCTGCTTCCAGCTCCAAGTCTACCATCACCCGCCCTGCTCCTGCAGCCAGATCTCTCCCCGAATCCTCTTCAGCAACTCGTACGTCATTGAGATTAGCTTCCAAGAGAAAGCAAACTGACGAAGAGACCACCCAAAAGCCCACCCAACCTAAAAAGGCAAAGCCCACTCGCCCAACTCAAACGAAAAACCATCCTACTGCTGCTCCTGTTTCTTCCTCAAGAGCCGAGAGAAGTGGTACAAATACTGCTACACAGACTTCACCCCCTGTTGCCACTGTTGTCACTGTAGCTCAAGCTGCAACTCAGGATAGACCCTTCCCTCGTGCTTTAGCTCCTGCCACACCATTCAATCCTATCGTTATGCCCCAAGAACCTGTCGAAGCCAGACTTCCAGATGTACGTGAAGGTGATGTATTTGACCATGTAACCATGAGCATTACAGATAGTCTTACTGCACATGAAAGTGACTTGATTCGTCTTAAAGAAGAACTCCATCTGTCTATTCGTCAATTAGTGGGAAGAGTATCTCCTCAGTCCACCGACGTTATGAAGAGAAATTTGGCGGCTTATTGTCAGGAATTGAGAGAATCTTATGATTATCTTCGAAACCGCGAGAAAGTTCTCTTTAACACTTTAAAGATAGGTTTAGCTACCTATACGCGTCCTCAGGCTGCGGGACAATCCACTCAGGCTCCCGTTCAAGCTCCTATTGCTGAATCCGCTCAAGTACCCGCACAAGCACCTGTTCAAGCACCCATTGAAGTACCCACTCAAACGCCCACTGAAGAACCTGCTAAATCACCTATTGGGGAAAACGATCAAGCTCCTATTTGACGTAACCACTGGAGTTACCGCCCAATTCATAAATGATTAAAGTAATCAATGGATACAATGCTAGCTAGAGTTTTAATTAAAAAGTATTTTGATAGTTAGCTTCTTAAGACATATAAAAAAAAATAAACAATTAGTTTTGTTAAAAAACGTTGTACTTATGTACCACTTATTAAAAACTCATATAAGATTTTGTAAAATATTTGAGGTGCTGTGAAAGTTGTTCATTATTTGTCGATTGACTATATTACAAAGATCATTGGAAGATGGAAACAAACTTTTATTGGTCACAATCAGGGCAATGGGTAGAGTATTTATTAAATGATTTACACAATAAAATAAAATATGTGTTACTGCTATCTACTGAAATCTACAATATCCTATATAAATATTTGGATAGTGTAAATATAGTATAATAACTAGGTGTAAAGAAAATGAGACACATAATAAATGCATCACGAGAATGTTCTCGAGAAGAAGTTAATATAAGTATAACTATTTACACTATTACTTTTTTTTTGGAAAGGTATTAGACGCGAAAAGCAACACTTTAGTAAACTACAGTAATCCTCAGTTTATAACAAATAAAAGACTCGCTCCGTTTTTATAAATACTTTTTAATAAAAGACAGTCGGGGTAAAAGTATAATTATAAGGTTTTAGCAGATAAATATCGATATTGCCATAAAGAAACGTATAAATGTCCTTTTACTACCCACAATTTTCTTTAGACATATCTTAACAGACACTAGGGTGACCAGGCAAAGGAGCACAAGGATGAGTGGTTGCTCTGGCTTCAAGATTGGGAGCAGCAGCACAGTAGACAGTAGCGACGTAAGCTAAGACCAAGATAATAGTTCCCTTAAGCATTTTGATGTGGATTGAAAAGAAGATACATATTATTAAATAAAATTTTATGCCCTTTTTATAAAAAAAAAGGTTTGGTTACAATACGTATCCATTTTAGAGTTTTTTAACATTTTGGATATTTACCGGGTAATTATGCAAAAAAAAAAAAATTGCTATTTACGAAAAACCAGGCCTGTGATCAAGGAGGCAAAAAAAAAAGGAATACAATGATGCTATATTAATTGCTTGTGATCAACCACTTAGCTACATCAAAGAGTCTTTAAGAACATTGTTTACTTTAATGAACAATTCCAATACAACATCTGAAAAGTAATGATTTAAAAGTACAAACGTTACATGTTTGTACTATGTATCAATGTACCTATGATTCAGAAGTTTTTATGTATAGTTCTGACGCTATTAAGAAGACTCTAAAAATAATTACGCTTTTTGGGTGTGTGTGTTCCTTTTATCAGCACAGAATTTCAAAGAATATAACTATATTCTCTTTGATAGCTTTTCTTTCATGAAAAGAATGCATTAAATTACTTCTTGATGTTCACCTTGAAAATGTTTTAAAGCTGATATACAGGCTGAAAAACTACTTTTTAGTGTATACGACTAATGCTCTGAATTAATACAATATATCGAATATAGGCTTGGATAGTCTTTCCGGTCCAAACAAAGTATGTAATACATAACGAAAGGCTTTTAGGACACGAAATGGGCTTCAAGCTCAAATTTATTTATATATATTTTGTGTGATTGTTGATATGATATCTTGTAATTTAGACGCCGAACCTAACTCAAGGATACTTTCCTTCCTCTGTCCAATATTTTCTTAACGCAATTTCATGAGTATCAGCACAAGGGCATAAATAAAGTGTTCGTTCGATGAAGTATACCGAGTGAAATGGAGTCCTTCTTTGTAAAAATGCACACTTTATTTATTCGCGTCTCATCATCCAATGTAAATACTCTCTACCCCTTTGTCATCTATTGTCTTTTTACAAAGGTAAAAATGATGCGTAATATCTAGAAGAAAACTAAGCCAATTCACAGTACAAAAAAGTGTCACCTATCCACATATAGTATAACTCGGGGCCAAAAATGAGCTCAAGATTTTTACTACCTCTTGTTAGCAACCAATTTTAACTCACGAAATCCATAACTAAAATGAGATCATACAGCCAGTAACATAGTTTTCCACATAAGATGCCTTGGTGGCATATGAAATATCCTTATGACTTCTTTTTTGAAGGGGGAAACAAAAACCTACTACTGTTGATTTTGAGCGTCCACTTTTTCTACTTGTAGTCTCAAACAAGTCAAAATACCCCCAATTTATTTTTCTCTCTCTACCAAATTCTTGATAAGCATCTTTGGAAAGAGCAGATACAGTTAATAAATAAAAAAAAAAAGAGAAAGTGTGGTTAGCCAAATTCTATCAAGCAAGAATTATATTTGTTTAAATGAGTTTGGTTTTATCTAGAATGAAGGGATGCTTGGCTATCTCAGAAAATACTTTTGAAAAGTACATTTAATAAGTGCCATTTGCAGAGAAGGCACGATTCAATTCACCGATATGAATTCACGCGTATAAAAAGAAGACACATGACATCTTAATACAAAAAAGACAATGTTACACAAGAGTAATTTCATAATCTTGCTTCAGTTCGTATTTACGGAAATGTCTAGACCTCCGTATTTTTTTCAAACGTATTTTTTTATAATCACGCGATGGTAAACACGTCGATTGACATGCCATATCATCTAAACTTCATGGGATGATCGATTTCTGTTTTTCATAAAATCTGCTTCACTGTCATTACAAGCTGCTACTGGAACGCAGATAGACAATTACCAAGCTCTGACTTGCAAGGGAGGTTTTTTCAAGTGTTTCTATTTTAAGTAAAGGCTCAAACATTATGAATGATAAAATAGACAAATGAAATCATCCTGACATAAGCTTGTTTATCTATAAATAAAGCTGGTTCACACACTTTATTCTTCTCCTTTTCTTTTCTCTTAACATGCTTCTTTTATCGTATGAAAGTAACCGATCACATAAAAAGGTTAGTTAGTAATGACTCTTGTTTCTTTGAAAAGAAGCTAAATTGAAAAAAGATATATTGTGATATTGCGGCTGCGGCTAGTCTTTGCTATAGGAGGGCGACCTTTTTGGCAGAGAGTTCATGAGTTTTGGAACTCACGAACCGTGAATGGCTGTGATTGCACTGTAAATGGTTGTGAATATACTGGCCTGCTAGTCTTCTGACCGGAATTCCTGTAAGTGGTAAAAAAAAAAATACGTTTGAAAAAAATACGGAGGTCTAGACATTTCCAATTTTTTGCATAGGCTTGTGCAATATTGTGAGGAAGTGAACAAGCAATATTCTACTGAACCAGTGGTCGTTGTTTTTGTAATCAAGAGAATTACGGATAGCGTAATGACCAAAACCACAAAGGACCGCAAGCAAAAATTCCTACTTAAATTGCCAAGTTATCCATGGGACAAAAAATGTTTATTTCTCACTGGTTACTCCATCCACGACCATTTGAATACCACTCCCTTACACCCACTGGTTGCTCTAGGTGCATTTTTAACAGCTCAAAAGGTATCTATTCTTGATCACGATCAACGAGACGATCCAATTATCCAGCAGTACGGTGATAATTAAACCGAGATGTATACAGTTGTTGCTCTCACTGGCCACTGTAAAAAAGCAAGATCCATAGTGCAAATACGGTAGTGAAGCTCTCGGTGTGGATGTACCTGTCTGTGGTAGAATTGGTGGCATATCCAAACGCGTTATTGGACACGTGGTCACCCGTGAAAAAACGACAGTTGATGATCTTTTGGGAGTGTGTGATATCACTCAATCTAAATTCCAAAAAGGAAAAGAAATTCTACAAGATCTACCAGACAACAACATAAAAAAGCGTGCTATTGACTGCCTGAATGAAGGATTAGACATCATAAAAACATATAAGGCTAAATATATGTCCGATCAATTGTCATCTTCGACAGCCTCCTCTCCAGCAGCCTCCTCCCCAGCAATAATACCCGCAGCTTCATTATTGTCATTACCAGTCTTGCCATCACTGACAGACCCATCCACGTCAAAAATCACACAAACTACTACACGGACTCCGTCATCATCATTATCATCCGAAAATTGGACGTTTGTCGGTGATTACATACGAAACCTTGGAAGTAACAGAATGAATTGGAAAGATTGCTATTTAAAAGGGCAACGTCAAGGTTATTTTAAAAATTACACTACGGCAGCAAGTCTTAAAAAATTCTTATCAACGTTGGAAGATCAACAATGTTACACCGGAAGAATAAGAAGTTTTTTTTTAGTTTTAGTTTTAGTTTTTCTGTTATTATTATTATTATAATTGATGATTCGATTGATTTTGTATTATGACTTAATCAGCAGTATCGAAAAACTCCTTGAAGTTGAATTCTATGATACCAGTGTTTAACAATATGTTTGCTCATTATTTTGATTCTTGGATTTTTGGTATAGGGGTAAAATTAAAAGAATTTAATCTGGTCAAATATCTTGGGGAGGGGGATGGAGATGGAGATATTATGAGATATGATAAAGAAACAAAGAAATGGGCAGAGAATAAAAAAAAGATAGGGTGTATAAGGAGGAGAGCATGGGATGATGGAATTGACAACAGGAGAAACGTACTATTATGCGGATGTATGACTATTGGGACAAGGTGTAAAGTCCAATGTTGTGGTTACATAGTGTGTCTAAGTCTGATTGGCACCCAAAAATTGGAAAGAAAAATTCATAAACACTGTCGTATTTGGGTACGATTCACTTAAGAATAAATAAGCAAATCGTTCAAATAATTAAATTATGAAATAAAAAAGAACCTTCAATGTTGCATACCAGCATACACATGTATAATGCTATACAACTTCTCCTACTACGAGTACATATTTCTATATTAAAGATTACATGATTGGCCTAAATACGATATACGAATGACAGTTGGATACAGAAGGCTATACCGCTGAGTTACGATATTACCGATCGAGAAGAGAATCTTCTCAGATCAAATCAAGAATTATAAGAAAGAGAAACTTAATATTAATAGTTCTCTCAATGGCTTAGCTACCCATAGAGAGAATAGAACAGCTATTAGTATAAATGGTTCATTTACTTATATGTTGAAATAATTATACTTCCTATAAAGAGTATAAAGAAATAGTGTATGAATTAATGGATACCTATCTTCTACAACCAAATATACAAATTTTGATAAGATATTCTATATTTGGGATCGTATTTTATGCATTAGAAAATTAATGCACAAATGATCAATTATAACTATTATGTTCTACTGCCAATTACACTTGACAAACAAGTATGTGTCTTTTAACAGTATCCGTTACACGATCTTACAAAGACGTGTGCCACTGCACCGAGTATTTGTCAGAATACTCGTGTTCCCGTTTCACACATCTGGGACAACGTTACCTTTAATCAATTCTAACGAGTAGAGTTCAGATAACACAAGATGGAAGACTAAAATATAGATTTATTCCAAAACCAGAAAGGTTGACTCATCATAAATCCAGGAGATGTTGGCAATATAAAAAGGATTGATTATTTCATAGCAGCAGAGTTCTTGAGTCTATTTTTACCCTAATAAAAATATTCGTTTTATCTCATTATTTTTTACGTGCATTTTATCAAATATCACAGGAAAAGTGGAGGTGACTAATTCTGTTTTTTCAATATAAGCTAAGAACAACGTGCTGATAAGTTCGGTCAAGTGATAACGGTTGCAAATGTCTTGAATCAGAACTGACAGCTCCTGTAGCTGAACAGGGGCTGCACCACCTAATTTTGTTGTATATTTAAAGGCAGTTATACTCTCGGTGAAAACCTTTATTGTGCAGTTTTTTAATCTTGGAGCATGCATTTTTAATGCATAATATACCGCTTTCAGTTCCCGAATGTTTATAGACGTTGATTTGTCTTGGCTGTTCCAAAATCCGAATATTGATATCATTGGTGAGCTTACTCCACAACACGTGTCTGAACTGTCTGTGTATATCTTCAGTTGTAGAGTCGAGACTGCTAATGCTTGAATACTGTTATTTTCATTTGTTGTCGCCAACAAGAAATAAAACAAGTCATCGACAACAAACCCGACCTTTTTTATTTTGTAGCGACAACGGCCACCACCTTAACTTTCATTCATATGTGAGACGACGGTTTAGGTGACATTGCTTTATTACTAGTAGTCGGTGAAGGTCTTGCTGAAGTCTTCTGGTAGGGCTGATTGTTACCGGTGTATGTATCGTTTCTCGGACATACGTTTGGGTTTCTCCACATCCGGAATACACTGAAAATAGTATTCAATTCATTGTTGTTGAGCGTTCATGACAGGATACAGAAGTATCTACCTTCCTCCTTACCCCCGAGCTTAATCCAATAGAGCAATTTTGGGCAATTGTCAAAAATAAGGTCAAGCGAAGTTCATTCGAAGATACTGAAGACTTGACAGCTCGAATTGCTGAAGCTTGTAACGGTGTTCCTCCTATGCACCTCCAAGAATTCGCTCAGCACTCTGTAAATTGTTTTCCTATCTGCTTACGTGGTGAACCGTTATAAATACTGTTAATTTCAAAATAAACGAACTTTGAATATAAGAAACCGACTTTTGAGGAAAAAATAAGCCGCCTTTTGCATAATTGAAAAGCGCCCTTTGAGAAAAAAAAACCGCCTTTGAGATTTAAAAAACCGTCTTTCGAAACAATTTATTATCCGCCCTTTGGCGCTGGAACGACTGTAAAATGGGCCTCGAGCCGATTGAATCAGAAGTAATTAGTAAGAATCATTTTGCTCATTAATATTCATCATTCGCTTGTGAAAATTTAGTCGTTTACTTTCCTGTTTGGAATATGATTTATTTTCATATTTTTATACAAGTCGTCTTTTTCATGTCTTTTATCAAAACGTATAGACTGCAAAATGTAGTCGACCACGAAGAAAAATAATGTAAACTTACTTTTTTATCTACCAACGTCTTTCTATTTCGATGTCCTCTAAATTGTCGGGCCGGTACCATTGTTCATCCAGAGGTGGAATCGATGGATCAAGCCGGCACGAAGATTTAAGCCAACAATACCCAAAAGGTTAAAGCGAGTCAAGAAGGATGCTGCATGAGAGCATCGGGGTCCAAATTGTATTTTTATATTTTTAGTTTCACATAGTATCAATAAACATTGTCTTTTTCTCGCATAAAATAAAATAATATTGGCCACGACGTACAGCTGTGCCCGCAACGACTCAATTGCCAGACATTAAGACAATTGACAAAATCAGATTTTTTTTTTTGCATCCTATCAGTCAACGTCGCGTCTAGTAACATGATTTAATCCTTGGGTGAGCTTATGTCATGATACTTTATCTGTTTATTTAATCAAACATAATGTTTGAGCCTTTAATCGTTCATGTTATCTTTACTTACATACCTATTTCCTTTCTTTCGTATGAATAAATGTCGTGAAAAGCTTAGTTATCAAGGCATTTTGGTATTTTTCAAAAAATATGTAAACTTTTATTTAAGAACACTTTGCTGAGGCTACCCGTTGTTCAGTTAACAACAATTCCCAAGACCATTTAAAGCCCGCCTCGATTTTAAAAAAAAAGGGCTTTTCATGCATTGGGTTGAAGTAAAATTCAGCCAATAAAATTGCTTATATATATTTTTCATCTTCATAAATTATAAGAATTTTTTTTCATTTTCATTAATATTAAAAAACCGCGTTAACGGTAAAAAACCAAAGCCCGGTAAACCAAGGCAATATGATTTTATTTTAAAGAAAAAGAAAAAAAAAAAATGAGGAAAATCCTGCCCTTTTTATACCTTTTCCCCCACCCCCTCAAAAAAAAATTTTGGGTAATCACAAGACCCTTTCGTGACGGGGACTTTTTGATTCATGCAAAAAATTATTTCATGTGATCGCGCGTTTGCTGCGTAATGCCACTGTCGCGCGCGATACTAGTCCCTCCAATGTCACACAAACCCATCTTTTTCACTTTATTCAGAGAATCCAAACTCTCATGGCATGATTAAGGTCTTCTTGTAATATGTTCGCGTTTAAACGGTTTTTTATATCTCTACACGTTCAACGAACGCATGGGGAACCCTCGCAAAGTATTTTAGACTGTTTTTAGAAAGGCCATTAAACCAGTATATTCCATTCCTGCATGTCCAAAGAACATGAAAAAAGACTCCTGCGAAAAGAGCACTCAAATGCTGTCTTTTTGTAGTAATCTGCCATACTTGTCAGCAAAAAGGTGCCTTGAATTATTTGTTTTGTCTCTTGTAATTTAAACGACTTAACCGATCGAGCTCTTCTGTCAATCTTGCCCTTACTCGAAAAAAAAAAAAGCAAAAGTTATAGTCGCATATTGGGTAACAGCCACTTAAAGTGGTCAGCAGAATTATCAAGCGTAAAACCAGAAGGGGGCCAAAAGTGCTAATTCATTTTAAAATTACCAAACCATCCAAGGGCTAAATTAATGGCAGTTTGCTCCTGAATGATTGTTCTATTTTTTTGCACAAGACTCCTAAACCCATGGGTTGCTTTAACATCATTTTATCGTTTCTCAAAAAAGATCTATTCTCGACCACACTCATAGTCAATATCCTACCTGCCTCATCTTATTAATTTTTGGATGTTTGGTATAGGGTCAAATATCTTAAGGCATCGTCCTTTTTTTTGGGGGAGGAGTATGAAATATGATGAAGAAATGAGCAGGGAATAAATAAATATAATGGTGATAGGAGATGCGACTTGTTTGACTGTTGGGACAATGTACAAAGTTCAATGGAGTGGTTTTCCAGTGTGTCTAGGACTGAACTTGTGATGCTAATTTTCAGTGAGTATATGAATTGGGGGTTTTTTTTTATTATGTAAGAAGTATGTAACCTTCTATAAGTGTAATTCTTAATTACCACTGTATGATCAATGCTGAGTAACGTGAAATATTTGGGTTGTGATAGTCATGAATGCTTTAATGAAACCTATTGATATGAATAACTCGACCAAACAGCAAGTCTCGTCCTTTTATAAATGCAAAGTGTTCAATGTTCCTCATGCAGTGGGTAAGACACAATGCTCGGGTTATAGCAAGAATAACAGTCAAAAGCTTTTTTTTTTAATTTATGTGACGAAATAAGATGCATTCTTCCCGCCGCTTAAAAGGGTGAGTGACTTTATGAAACTGTGCTTTGCATAACAGATTATGAAAGGTAGTAGTACCTATTAAAAAGGAGCTTATATGAAAAATGTGGGCTTTTTTGTTTACAAAAAAAGGGTGATGGATTTATGAATATATAGTGCAACAACATATATTAAACTACTCGCTGTGCATGCGTGTGTGTGTATTTGCATTATGAACGTAATAAAGTTAAAGGCCAATATTTCAAAAAAAAAAAAAGATAATTCATCTATAAAAATAAGATAATCAGGATGTAGTTTTAAATCTCAGGGACATTTGGGGGGATTCCCGAATTATGCAACTCCGTTTATTTTGACAGGCCCGGTTATTACAATGGAGTGTTGTAAAGAAGTAAAGAGAGAGAGAAAAAAAAGTAGATGAATAAAATAGATTATCAAGGTTGTACGGCTGTAAGGGAGCAGCAAAAAAAAATATGTATATGCTGTGTTGAGATATGTTTGTCACACAACCCACGATCGAAGGAAATTTGGTGATGAAGTCTTTGCAGTACATTCAACAGGATCAAAAAGCAACTATATGAGAAAAACTTTATCGGTTACATATAATTCGGCCACATTAACAATATAATTAATTTCAACAGTCAACAAACACTGAATGATGAGATGTCAAAAGTATTTTCACTCTGGTTAACTCGAAAGCAGCATGTATAGATGAAATATTTTAGTGGTATAGTCACTAAAATTAGTACCATTTAGGTCGTTAACAAATAAGGAACCATTGTACATATCTTCTGATTTTTAGATCGTCCAGCATTAGTGTCCATTCAAATGAAAGGAACTCGTAGCTGACTTTAAATGATCACACTCCTTTGATTCAAAAATGAGGTGGGACACAAAATATGTCTTATTGTCCTGACAGAAAAAACTCGCGCTTTATCCTTGTAAATTATTGTCAAATAATTAAGAGCGATTTCATCATTAATTATGGCAAAAAAAAATCTTGTGCAAGACCTTTTAAACATATAGATAGACCAAATTAGTCACTAAAGATAGATATTTTATTGTGGCCATCAGGTGAATAGATCAGGCTCGCACATGATGTTTTTTTCTTTTTACATATTTGTGTAGCACCAAAATCAGCTCAATAACAAATAAATTTTACTTTTAAACTCTCGAACCATCTTTTCCTTCCCGCCCTTATTTTTTTGTTTATCATATTCTTTATATGAGTAGCTCTTATAACTTTTTCAAGCACTCATGCTGCGTTGAGTTAAGTTAGTATAGGTTGATGACAGATCTCTAATTGTATTATATTAACAGTATTAGCTAGGTTTTGACGAAGATGCAGCATACATTAGTTATTACAAGACCGGGATTAGGGCGAACCAGACTATGGCTAGCACGACGTTCGTATGAATAAATTAACTATTAATTGCCGCAAGGAAAAACCTAACTCTTTTTTTTTTTTTTTTTTTTTTGAGTTAGTATTGAAAAAAGGGCTTCTATACTGTATAATGCTTTTAATGGGGATATTTTGGCATACGGAGAGAGTGCTGACATAAGAAAAAAAGAGGAAGATCGTGAACATATATTCTACGTGGACAATATTTTGGTGAAACTGAATGAAATATACATCAAAACAAAGCAACATGATTACATAAATGATGCACATGTTACTCTATTGCAGAAAGCCATGGTAACGCTCCTTCAACATGCAAGAGATGACTTTACGTTCAAGCAAATACCAAATGATGGGTTTCATTATGTAATAAGCCTTCCGACATTTTGGGATTTTGAAATAAGAGATAAAGTTATCCGTCCTCTTTATATTCAAGCCGGGTTGATTAATGAAGAAGATGACCACGACAGATTATTGTTTTTTACTGAACTTGAATCAAATTTTCGGTATGTCCAGTGCAATAGTCTATTTAATGGAAAGACGCGAGTACGGTTGAAATACAACAAAAAGTATATCTTATTTGTAACAAAATTCACCCCGAATAAATGCTTTGTAACCTTGGATTTGGTGTCAGCTCATTATCCACATTTAGACTCGGGTTTGTTCATTGACGTTGCAAAATCATTAAAATCAGTCCGCTTTACCGTTCCCTTTGGTACAAAATTAGAAAAATATATACAGCTACGTCTCAAAGATAAAGGGACAAATATGAACCCCATCAAGGATGCGCTATTAAAAGATCTGATACGCCAGTACAAATCTTGTCAGGTAAAAATCCCGAAGTGATCGTCTAAAGCTTATGGGATATATTAATATTGATTATTATTGAACAGCCCTTCTCATATAAAACTCAAGAGAATCGACCATTTAAAAATATATATACCGAAGAGTTATGTGAAACAAAGAATACATATCTACAATCTATGCGTATAGAAGAAATCAATAGAGATTTGTTATGTTCGGTCAGCAAAGACTGTCAAAACCATATACAGAAGCTGTTGGAATTCCAAAACGACAAGATAGAGGCATTTGTTTATATTTGCCGCAATATGAACGTCTTAGAAAACGAATTTGAAGTCCTTGATGATGAGTTAAAATCATTAATGCGGACATACGTTGATCAAAATTACAAACACAATTTTTTATCATTTGATAAAGACAAGATTAGGAAAAACTACAAGGAATTTGGGAATAACTTTCATTTGTTGTCCCAATGTGAGTTGGTAGCGGAAGATTTAGTACGGCAATCTTGTGTTCAAAGGTCACCTAAAACGTTACCAAGAAATTCGGATGCACAGGAACAACGCAAAATGGTGTCCAGATCGCTTTTTGAAAACTCAAACCCAGATTATATAGCGAGTATAGGTATTGTCTAACTATGTTATATTCGCTAAGAAATATATATATATTTATCGTGTTTGTAATAATTAGACATTTCTCTTGAGTCAGTAAAATACGTGTGTGGATTTCTTGGAGATAATGATCGTGTCACAGAACTCACAGAATACGACAGTTTGTAGGTGTTTTTTTTTTCGTATAGACATTTAGCTAACTCAAACTCAATTATAGAGACATTCAACCCTTAGAAAGCTACTTTAAACAACAGGCTATATACCGGAAGTTAGTATTACATATAAGCAAAAGGTATAATTTTCTTAATAGCTATATTTTCTTCCAGATACTTATTAATTGTGTTCATAATTTAGGATGAAAAAATTCATGGAAGAAAATTTTGATGACTATCTAAGCAGTTATCCCGGTGATAGAGAATATCCTATTCAATCACTCTATCTGGATATTTCTTCGACAAAAATTAAAGAATCTCTTCAAAAAAGTGAATTGTCCAGTTTTTTCTCCACAGAAAAAAACTGGAAAACGTGGCAACAACCAAGAGTACTTTGATACCCGTATTTCAAGCAAAATATACCCATATTTTTCTGTTGATGTATTTAGCATACGTTAATACTCTGATATCTGCCCAGTTAGATAAATGTTTTGAAAAAGATTGGAGAGATAAGAACATTGGGTATACTTTAATGATTGAAGATTTTTTCATGGAAAATGTGGACATATTTAAAGAAGACATACAGCAGCTATTTCATTTAAGTAGCATACCTCAGAAAGTTGTCGAAAGAAGAAAAGTGCGCTTATGTAATATCGGATCGTGTTTGCTACCCGCTTTTCAGAAACGTATTGGTCAAGAGTTCAAATTCAAGTCGTATTTTGTTATCGCTCAGCTGCATAGCACCTACATACATCTTGGTTTAAACCAAGTCGTTAAACATGACTTGTCTGAAAAGGAGATGTTCAAGGCTATGTTTATTTCAGATAGGATAATCCCGATCGAAAATTTAAATATCAGTTTGTGCAAAACCATTTGGAAAAGCATCACTACCAACAAGACTATAGACTATTGCGATACGCACAAAGATCAAGATCCAAAATGGGATTTCTTTAAACTAGACAACTATAAGAGTGTTTTGCATACACTAAAATTACAGATGGCCGATATTGTTAGTAAGATTTTCTTATTTCGTTTTTGTACTTATTTCAATTAATATTTGTTTTAGCTGTCGTCCGGTAGTAAATCATTGAACATGGACAACGAAATAGAGTTGAATCTTAGCGAAGAGTGTAACTGCAGAACCCACACCACCCTCCGTAATATTATGATAGGATTTAAGCCAGTGATTGAAAATGTCACTTCAATGATTATTTCAGCTACATTTGGTATGAGGTTATTTTATGAACTTGACAAACTGGATTATTTGTTTATTTTTGAAAACGCTTTTATCATCGAGCATGAATCAATACTGTATAAAGCCTACACAAAAACATTACAGGAAGAAATGAGAAAAACTATTCAACTGAAAGAAATAAGTACACAAGGAATCTTAATGCAAAAACCAATCAACCAGCTTCTACAACCGGTGGCACATAAAGAACATCCTATGTACAGCGCTTTCAAGAATGGAGATCCTTATAAAGTGGCAGGCAGCACATATGGATTGATCCTTAAAAAACTGATCGTAACTGGAATTGAAAACTCTTACTTAATTTGTATAAAGCATAATGATGATGGTACAGATGCTTACATAGACGTCGGGGACACAATCATTGTTGTTCGAAAGGAACAGATAATATTACATTCAGGCATTAATGTGAAGTTTAAAATTCGATTCAAAAATATACAGAGAGATGATACACTACTGCTTCCTTGCTTGTTAGAGTTGGGTAATTTTATATATTTACAAACATTGAAGCTTAAATTTAATTACTGTTTTTTACCAGAGTTGATAAAATTCCACCCAGAAATTAGGTCATCGGAAGGCAATTTTTTGTCAGCCAAAAATCCGCACGAATCAATATCTGAAATCAGTTTGCCTATTGATGGAGTTAAATCTGACACATGTGTCAATTTAAATATCACGTATGGCTATTATGCTATAGAATTTTTTATAAGAGATGAAATTTCAGTCCAGCATCCTGATACTCCTTACCACATCACAAATCTAGCCATCGCGGTAGTAGAAACTAAAAACATTGTGTATTTGTAAGGCCATAATTTTTTATTAGTCTCCGTATATATACATATATTGCGTTATATTATACCTTTAATAAACCCTGTTTGTTCTTCTGCTTGATACCTTATAGTATGGCGATGACATAAATCATACGCTATATAAACCCAATCTAATAGTACCTGATCATCCACTACGAGTATGGTTACCTCGATTGTCCCTAAAAACAAAGCTGTTAGTGAAATTGACATCATGGCACACCATAACATTTTTGTTATTCCAAAGAGTCTCTTCAGCAAGTATCAACAGATCATGTGCATGAATGTATGTTTGTCATCAGGGCTCTTTCATTTTTTTGACTTTTTTTATCGGCAATTCTCAACTTTAGAACGAAATCTTGCTTTTTCAGTAACGATGCCTAGACTTTTGGGCTTTATTAATACCTTTTTTGCAACTTAAAATTCAGCCTTTCTCTTGGTACACATAAAAATAATGATACTAGGTCTCTTACTAAAAGCAAGTTACTCCCCGAAACGAAATCATCAACACTAGATATAATAAGCCTGAACCCGTAAACTATGGACGTTTTTTTAACGTTTGAGAGTGAGGAGAATAGTTTGTTACTCATCCGTGAAGTATACCGAGTGAGATGGAGTCGTTCTTTGTAAAAATGCACACTTATTATTTATTCGCGTCTCATCATTCGATGTGGATACGCTCTAGCCCTTTGTCATCTATTGTCTTTTTACAAAGGTAACAATGATGCGTGATATCTAGGAGAAAACTAAGCCAATTCACAGTACGAAATAGTGTCACCTATCCACATAGAGTATAACTCGGGGTCTCAAGATTTTTACTACCTCTTGTTAGCAACCAATGGCAACTCACGAAATCCATATCCAAAACGGGATTATACAGCCAGTAACATAGTTTGCCACATAAGATGCTTTGATGGCATATGAAATATCCTTGTCATTTATATGATTAACTAACGTCCGTGGCTCAAAAAAAAAAGGGATACAATCTTCCATAACTGTCTCTTGAAATTGTCATTTAAAATGGCTGGACCTCGTATGCAAGTGAATGAGGCTTCAGAAGTATTATCTTGAGCCATCCTTATCACTCCCTATCACAAATAAATTACGGAGGCCTCCCTTTTTGACGATGACAGTAGCAAGGTGTGGTTACTCTAAAATTCTTATTCACGTTGCAGAGTTAGAGGTGACGTAGTCATGGCATGGCATGGTTGGTAATATTTTAAAAAATATACGAACAGGAAGAAAGGCACGGTACGACCTTTTTTTTTTTTTTTTTTTTTTTTATTGTATGGAGGACTGTGTACATTGTGTTCTAACTGCCATAGCAAAAACGCAGCCACAGTGGCATTTCTTCCTGCTTTTACATAAAATAATTTTGCATGAATTAAAAATCCCTGCCACGAAAGGGTCTTGTGATTTCTTACCCAAGGGGGTAACAAAATCCTACTACTGTTGATTTTGAGCGTCCACTTTTTCTACTTGTAGTCTCACACAATTAAAAATACCCCCTATTTCTATTTTTCTCTCTACCAACTTCTTGATAAGCATCTTTGGAAAGAGCAGATACAGTTAATAAACAAAAAAAAAGAGAAAGTGTGATTAACCAACAAATTCTATCAAGCATAAATTATCTTTGTCCATGAGTTTGGTCTTATCTAAAATGAAGGGATGCTTGACTTTCTCAGAAAATACTTTTGGAGAGTACATTTAATAAGTTCTTGTTCACATTCCATTTGCAGAGAAGGCACGATTCAATTTACCGATATAAATTCACGCGTATAAAAAGAAGACACATGACATCTTAATACAAGAAAGACAATGTTACACAAGAGTAATTTCATAATCTTGCTTCAGTTCGTATTTACAGCTGCATGGCATGTCAGCAATCATTGTGGCTAGTGTCATAAAACTTTGATTTATTTTTAAAGTCTTATGGTAGCAGCCCATGGCTGGTTGTAGTAGACATCTTTTTTCTTTGAATTTTTTACGTCTTCAAGGCCTTCACAAGGACAAAAAAAAAGTTGTATATATTATCTTGTGCGTGGCCATAGGTGTATACAAATGTAATTTTTTTTGTTTTGTTTTTTAATAGAATTACAATTAATATTATTTAAATGAAGGGATGTGTGTGGATAGAGAATGGGGATGATGAAAGCGACTTAATAAGCTTCACGACTTTCGGCTTTGGTAATGGTATCGTACAAAATCTTGGCTTCAGCGGGAGGAGGAATATCACCACGCAAGATTGCGTCAGCACGTAAAGCTTGGCCGTAAAAAGTGGCATTGGCCTTTTGCAACTCTAATAAACCTGTACCTTCAATCGACATACCGGCAAAGAGACCCTTTGATTTGGTGTAAGAAAAGATAGGAGCGACCTTTTTATCACGTATATCACCAGCGATACTAGCCTCACCACCCGCACCGATGGGACCTACACTTACGGAAAGGTTACCACCTAAGGTAAGATTACCGCCTTGAGAAAATGCTCTGACAGCCTCATCACTATTTAAGATCAAGACAAAATCTGTGATATCAGCACCAATTTGTGCACCAAAACCAACACCACCGGTTGCAATACAACTGGGGGCACTCCATCTACCATCAGGTAACCTAAAATTGTGTATGAGTTACCATGTACAACCGACACGCACTTTAACTAAAACTTACTTTGCTACTACAACACCACTACCAGCACGTCCACTCCAGAGAAATCCTGCCTTGACAACTGTGAAAATGGCAAGGCCTTTTGCTTGTTTGATTACTGAAACAGGAATAATTGTATCGAATCCGTTTTCAACCTCATCTTTAACTACGATGAAACAGTTTAAAATCTTTTTTTAAAAAAAAAAACGCCTCATCCAAAAATAATAATAAACAACTTACTGATGAATTGCTCAAGGATTCGAGAAGCCTTGGCACATTCTTCTGCCAAATTACCAGGAATAGGACTATTGAAAGTGGGGCTTGTCTTGGCTAATAGTGAGAACAGTCAGTCTAACCTTTCCTTTATAATACTTGATTACATAAAACTTACTGGCTGTGTTGGCCATTTCGCCAACTTGACGAGTAGCATTTTGACCTAATGCAGCTGCACCTATATGAACAATAGAATGAGCACTTACAACTCAAAGTGAAATTGTGAATGAGAATTTACCTGTAGCAGCACGGTTGGCTTGTTCTTTGATTTTGTCAAACATGGACATGGTATTTAGATATTTATTATTGTGAATAAAGGTTTTGAATTGAAAAAGAAGTAGAAGGTAAAAAAAAAAAGAGAGCTTTTTTATATTACACTGGAGACCAAAATTCCAAAAATAGAAACCTGGGCATTCAAAGACGTCAGATGTTACACCAAGCACTTGACAAATCGTTAGCACCTTTTTTACTTGTGTTCACGCGCTTTTTTTTTTTTAAAAGCGAATATCTGCGTCATATTCACCTTTTTGACACTCGCCAAGAACTCTTGGAAATGACAAAATATAAAGGATGTATCTGCTAGTTATCTCTATTTTTAAATTCATAGGCTGAAATATAATGCATGTCTTTTAGAAACATACCCCTTCAATTAAGCTTTTCACATGCCAGAATGACATAATATTCAAAAAAAAAAAATGTTCCAGCCACAGAAACAAGTACACTAAGGGGAAAGTGTATGATTGGTTACTCGAGTGATCTCCTTATTTAGAGCCACAATAAAATAAAATGGGCCTCGAGCCGATTGAATCAGAAGCAATTAGTAAGAATCATTTTGCTCATTAATATTCATCATTCGCTTGTGAAAATTTAGTCGTTTACTTTCCTGTTTGTAATATGATTTATTTTGATATTTTTATACAGGTCGTCTTTTATCAAAACGTAGTCGACCACGAAGAAAAATAATGTAAACTTACTTTTTTATCTACCCAACGTCTTTCTATTTCGATGTCCTCTAAATCAGATTTTTTTTTTGCATCCTATCAGTCAAAGTCGCGTCTTGTAACATGATTTAATCCTTGGGTGAGCTTATGTCATGATACTTTATCTGTTTATTTAATCAAACATAATGTTTGAGCCTTTAATCGTTCATGTTATCTTTACTTACATACCTATTTCCTTTCTTTTGAATGAATAAATGTCGTGAAAAGCTTAGTTATCAAGGCATTTTGGTATTTTTCAAAAAATATGTAAACTTTTATTTAAGAACACTTTGCTGAGGCTACCCGTTGTTCAGTTAACAACAATTCCCAAGACCATTTAAAGCCCGCCTCAATTAAAAAAAAAAAAGGGCTTTTCATGCATTGGGTTGAAGTAAAATTCAGCCAATAAAATTGCTTATATATATTTTTCATCTTCATAAATTATAAGAATTTTTTTTTCATTTTCATTAATATTAAAAAACCGCGTTAACGGTAAAAAACCAAAGCCCGGTAACCCAGGGCAATATGATTTTATTTTAAAGAAAAAGAAAAAAAAAAAAATGAGGAAAATCCTGCCCTTTTTATACCTTTTCCCCCACCCCCTCAAAAAAAATTTTTGGGTAATCACAAGACCCTTTCGTGACGGGGACTTTTTGATTCATGCAAAAAATTATTTCATGTGATCGCGCGTTTGCTGCGTAATGCCACTGTCGCGCGCGATACTAGTCCCTCCAATGTCACACAAACCCATCTTTTTCACTTTATTCAGAGAATCCAAACTCTCATGGCATGATTAAGGTCTTCTTGTAATATGTTCGCGTTTAAACGGTTTTTTATATCTCTACACGTTCAACGAACGTATGGGGAACCCTCGCAAAGTATTTTAGACTGTTTTTAGAAAGGCCATTATCAGTATATTCCATTCCTGCATGTCCAAAGAACATAAAAAAAGACTCCTGCGAAAAGAGCACTCAAATGCTGTCTTTTTGTAGTAATCTGCCATACTTGTCAGCAAAAAGGTGCCTTGAATTATTTGTTTTGTCTCTTGTAATTTAAACGACTTAACCGATCGAGCTCTTCTGTCAATCTTGCCCTTACTCGAAAAAAAAAAAGCAAAAGTTATAGTCGCATATTGTGTAACAGCCACTTAAAGTGGTCAACAGAATTATCAAGCGTAAAACCAGAAGGGGGCCAAAAGTGCTAATTCATTTTAAAATTACCAAACCATCCAAGGGCTAAATTAATGGGAGTTTGCTCCTGAATGATTGCTCTATTTTTTGCACAAGACTCCTAAACCCATGGGTTGCTTTAACATCATTCTATCGTTTCTCAAAAAAAAAGATCTATTCTCGACCACACTCATAGTCAAGATCCTACCTGCCTCATCTTATTAATTTTTGGATGTTTGGTATAGGGTCAAATATCTTAAGGCATCGTGCTTTTTTTTTGGGGAGGAGTATGAAATATGATGAAGAAATCAGCAGGGAATAAATAAATAAAATGGTGATAGGAGATGCGACTTGTTTGACTGTTGGGACAATGTGCAAAGTTCGATGGAGTGGTTTTCCAGTGTGTCTAGGTCTGAACTTGTGATGCTAATTTTCAGTGAGTATATGAATTGGTTGGTTTTTTTTTATTATGTAAGAAGTATGTAACCTTCTATAAGTGTAATTCTTAATTATCCTTCATAAGGTCGGAGACTCTTGTTGTATTACCATCTTTTCTTTATTAATGCGAAATTCAGAAAAAAAAAATATGATAAATAATATAATAAAATGATACTTGGGATAAATATCGAACCGTATCCATACAGAAATAAAATAATAAGCTAAAATATAAATATAACATAGGGTGGGATAAAAGGGTGGGACAGCAAGAGTCTCCTCCCCTTGGGATAATAAGTTGAGTTCGTCAGCTACGCTTCGAACTTAAATAACTAATAACTTTAAGTGTAACATGTGTACAAAATCAAAAAAAAAAAAAAAAAAAAAAAAAAAAAGAAAGAAGGAAGGGAGGAAGGGAGGAAGGGATTCAGTTAAAGTGCATTAAGTGTTAGATCGATGCGTTTAAACTAAGACACACTAATTCTCATTGTCTTGCTGCTGCTACAGTTAGACTTTATATACACAAATTAAAATATCAATTTTACATCAGACTAATATACCAATTCATTTTTAAATAAAGAGCTTCGCCACATCAATTTACTTCTTAGAAACACTCCTGTGGTAACACCTTAAATCATAAGATACAAACAAACGGCATTTCTTCAGTATTACTTTTTACTTCAACTGAAGTAAGTGGTAGCTCTTTTACTTTGACTTTATTTTTTACCGGACACGAGATTTTTATTTGTATGACCTAATATGCTTCACACAAATGTCAATTGTAACGAAGTTTCCCATGTTTTCGGATTATTGTACAGAAAGACTGACCAACGTTTGTGAAACGTATGACAGTGTTACAATTTTCAGAATTTATATAAAAAGCTCAACACTATTCTAATACCATTGTATTTGGTCTGAAAAGTTGATGATAGGTGTGTATCTTTATTTATCATGCACCAAGTGATGCTGTTTTATGAGCAGGTTAATTTTTTTTTCTTAACTACGACGTGTGACCATTTTAAAAAAAATAGATCCCAGATCAGAAACTATGTTTTATTTACGGACCAACGCCCATGTTTCTGAAATGGGATTGCCCACAAGACTTGAATCAATAACATTTTAACTTACAGGCTGATCAACTGAAGCGAAACAATGTACTACTTGGGGATAATTATGAACCAATATATTTATTCTTTATTTAACAATTTAATTGTTGCTTGCCCCTTTGACCTCGCTTGATCTAAACTTTGAGCAAATATTAAAGAAAAATCCAAACGAGACATTGGAAGTGAGTAAGAATATGCATAAGTAGAAACACCGCATATCCATTGTAACAATCTCCCATACTAAATAAGATAATAAATTATAAAGTCCCTCTTGGTTACAGTCAAGGTGTTATTGGACCCTCATTTTGCCAAGAAATAATTGTATGTATATTGCATTTTGTAAACCCTATCTATTCTTCTGCTTGATACGTTATAGTATGACGATATAAATCATACATTTAACAAACCCAATTCAATTGTGCCTAATCCTACATTACGAGTAAACATATCTTGATTGTCCCAAAAAAACGAACCTGTTAGTGAAATTGACATCATGGCACACCATATCAGTTTCGTTATTCCAAAGAGTCTCTTCAGCAAGTATCAACAGGTCATGTGCATGAATGTATGTTTTTCACCAGGGATCTTTCATTTTTTTGACTTTTATATCAGCAATCCTCAACTTCAGAACGAAATCTTGCTTTTTCAGTAACGATGCCTAGACTTTTGGGCTTTTTTAATACCTTTTTGCAACTTAAAGTTCCGCCTTTCTCTTGGTACACATAAAAATAATGATACTAGGTCTCTTACTAAAAGCAAGTTACTCCTTGAAACGAAATCATCAACACTAGTTACAATAAGCCTGAACCCGTAAACTATGGATGCGTTTTTAACGTTTGAGAGTGAGGGGGATAGTTTGCCACTCATCCGTGATGTTGCTTTTGGGTGTTTCATCAGGTAGTTACAACAACTTCACCATAAGAACGCTCAAAGCAATTAAGGATCAGCTTGGTCATTTCTTGACTTGGCCATCAGATCCTGTCAGATCCAATGCGATCGCTGTCGGTTTTGGGAGTAACACTAGAGATAGATTGAATGGTGTAATTGGTGCTGTGGATGGTAAGAACTTTATTATTTACCAACATTCTCCTTCAACCGTGGGTGCTATGTTCAGGGATAGAAAGAACAACTATTCCGTGAAGCTTACTGCCGTATGCGATTCTACATTACGATTCACGTACATCAAAGTGCGTGACTCAGGTATTGTAGTAAAATGATCTACGATGAAACAATATAAAAGCTAACACAACAATATTTACTTCAGGAAGAACGCATGATGCTGCTGCTTTCCGATCAAGTGATATAGCGAGTGCAATTCTTCGCCACCCAGACATTCACTTTCCTGACAACACGTTCATGATCGGTGACTCTGCCTATCTTTTGGGACCCAACTTGATCACACCATTTCCTGAGAGTCAATGCGTGTTAGACAGTCGCAAGCGTACATTCAATCGTGTACATTCATCTACAAGAATGGCGATCGAAAGAGCCTTTGGTGTGTTGGTGGCTCGTTGGAAATTTACTGGTAAGTACATTTACATGTTGGACCAGTTGAAGATCAACGAGGTGATTACCGGATGTTGTATTTTACACAATATGTGTATCGACCTTGGTGATACCGGGTTTACCGACACTGTTCACCTTCAAGATCATAGTGCAGCTGTTCCTGAAGATGAAGACGCACCTGATGTAGGCGGTAGTAGCTGAAGGGTTACCATTTTTGAGGAATTGATGAGACGTAGAAATAGACGTGGGGCGGCTAGAGGGGGTAGAAGAGCAACTAGAAGTAGATGTAGAAGAAGAACTAGACTTAGAAATAGAAATAGATAAGTATAGAAAACTTTTTGTTTAATTCAATTTTTTTTAAAATAATATTATCTGTAGAAGGATTGGCGCTGAAAAAATTCAATGTTGTAATAAATTGTCCATTTACATCATTAAAATTTAAAAGATTCTATTTGGAAAAACTGTAACCTTTCACAAAAAAAAAAAAAAAAAAAAAAAAATTAATGTCCTTAATCGGGATCTTTAAAAAATAGTTTGATGTGCTTACGAGGGCCCTTAAGACTAAAAACCTGTATTGCCTTATCGGATTTCGTGATGTAAATAGGTTTCTTGTGCATCAGTCAGTACATCTGGAATTGCTTATTTTTTATATACACTCATGGCTACGCTTGAACGAAATCAGTACCTGAGTACCGACTTTGCACACTCATGGCTTCGCTTAAATGAAATCAGTACCTGAGTTTCGATTTTACATACTCATGGCTACGCTTGTACATTTGACCATGGTGCAGCCACGTGTGTCAGATTTGGTTCAATTAACAATTATACACATTATTCAGACCTTGACAGATAAGTTGTTCTCTCATAGATTGTATCAAACCTAATTTATGGGAATGAATTTACACTGTTTCTTTGTATAGAACATGGATTAGGAATTTACATTCATTGGCAGCTTAAACAATTAAAAAACCTCAAAATCAATAAAAGACAATATCCAAAGATAATCATTATGGGGACAATAACACCCATCTATTTGAACAATATTAAACGCAGGTTTTCTACCTATGATTTATGATCTACTGATAGATGTCTACATTAATCTTGTTAGTACATGTTGTATAAATCAAGCTCGACTAACTCGTAGGGAGGAACATCATATTATTCTATTATACTAAATGTTTATACTGACCCTATTTGCACCTTTGATTGTTTACAAGTGACAAGTAAAAAGAAAAAAATATAAATAATAAACCCATCGACAATGAAAGAAATAAACGTTCATTGTAACAATTTTTTTATGTAGGCATACAAGTTCTTATAAAATCAGATAATATTAATTTACAAAAAATAAAAATAAAAAACTAATTTCGCTATACAATCATTCCCTTTTTTTTTTTTTTACCAATGGCCGTAACAACTCGATCAACTAGCAAGCAAACCAGGGGCAACAGAAAAGCCGCTACTCCTAAACCAACGCCAGTCCCTAAGGCCAAATCTGTTACCAAACCCAAGCCTGCTACCAAAGCAAAGCCTACCCCCAAAGCCAAACCTGCTACCAAGCCTAAGCCTACTACCAAAGCAAAGCCTGCTGCCAATGTTAAGCCTGCTTCCAGCTCCAAGTCTACCATCACCCGCCCTGCTCCTGCAGCCAGATCTCTCCCCGAATCCTCTTCAGCAACTCGTACGTCATTGAGATTAGCTTCCAAGAGAAAGCAAACTGACGAAGAGACCACCCAAAAGCCCACCCAACCTAAAAAGGCAAAGCCCACTCGCCCAACTCAAACGAAAAACCATCCTACTGCTGCTCCTGTTTCTTCCTCAAGAGCCGAGAGAAGTGGTACAAATACTGCTACACAGACTTCACCCCCTGTTGCCACTGTTGTCACTGTAGCTCAAGCTGCAACTCAGGATAGACCCTTCCCTCGTGCTTTAGCTCCTGCCACACCATTCAATCCTATCGTTATGCCCCAAGAACCTGTCGAAGCCAGACTTCCAGATGTACGTGAAGGTGATGTATTTGACCATGTAACCATGAGCATTACAGATAGTCTTACTGCACATGAAAGTGACTTGATTCGTCTTAAAGAAGAACTCCATCTGTCTATTCGTCAATTAGTGGGAAGAGTATCTCCTCAGTCCACCGACGTTATGAAGAGAAATTTGGCGGCTTATTGTCAGGAATTGAGAGAATCTTATGATTATCTTCGAAACCGCGAGAAAGTTCTCTTTAACACTTTAAAGATAGGTTTAGCTACCTATACGCGTCCTCAGGCTGCGGGACAATCCACTCAGGCTCCCGTTCAAGCTCCTATTGCTGAATCCGCTCAAGTACCCGCACAAGCACCTGTTCAAGCACCCATTGAAGTACCCACTCAAACGCCCACTGAAGAACCTGCTAAATCACCTATTGGGGAAAACGATCAAGCTCCTATTTGACGTAACCACTGGAGTTACCGCCCAATTCATAAATGATTAAAGTAATCAATGGATACAATGCTAGCTAGAGTTTTAATTAAAAAGTATTTTGATAGTTAGCTTCTTAAGACATATAAAAAAAAATAAACAATTAGTTTTGTTAAAAAACGTTGTACTTATGTACCACTTATTAAAAACTCATATAAGCTTTTGTAAAATATTTGAGGTGCTGTGAAAGTTGTTCATTATTTGTCGATTGACTATATTACAAAGATCATTGGAAGATGGAAACAAACTTTTATTGGTCACAATCAGGGCAATGGGTAGAGTATTTATTAAATGATTTACACAATAAAATAAAATATGTGTTACTGCTATCTACTGAAATCTACAATATCCTATATAAATATTTGGATAGTGTAAATATAGTATAATAACTAGGTGTAAAGAAAATGAGACACATAATAAATGCATCACGAGAATGTTCTCGAGAAGAAGTTAATATAAGTATAACTATTTACACTATTACTTTTTTTTTGGAAAGGTATTAGACGCGAAAAGCAACACTTTAGTAAACTACAGTAATCCTCAGTTTATAACAAATAAAAGACTCGCTCCGTTTTTATAAATACTTTTTAATAAAAGACAGTCGGGGTAAAAGTATAATTATAAGGTTTTAGCAGATAAATATCGATATTGCCATAAAGAAACGTATAAATGTCCTTTTACTACCCACAATTTTCTTTAGACATATCTTAACAGACACTAGGGTGACCAGGCAAAGGAGCACAAGGATGAGTGGTTGCTCTGGCTTCAAGATTGGGAGCAGCAGCACAGTAGACAGTAGCGACGTAAGCTAAGACCAAGATAATAGTTCCCTTAAGCATTTTGATGTGGATTGAAAAGAAGATACATATTATTAAATAAAATTTTATGCCCTTTTTATAAAAAAAAAGGTTTGGTTACAATACGTATCCATTTTAGAGTTTTTTAACATTTTGGATATTTACCGGGTAATTATGCAAAAAAAAAAAAATTGCTATTTACGAAAAACCAGGCCTGTGATCAAGGAGGCAAAAAAAAAAGGAATACAATGATGCTATATTAATTGCTTGTGATCAACCACTTAGCTACATCAAAGAGTCTTTAAGAACATTGTTTACTTTAATGAACAATTCCAATACAACATCTGAAAAGTAATGATTTAAAAGTACAAACGTTACATGTTTGTACTATGTATCAATGTACCTATGATTCAGAAGTTTTTATGTATAGTTCTGACGCTATTAAGAAGACTCTAAAAATAATTACGCTTTTTGGGTGTGTGTGTTCCTTTTATCAGCACAGAATTTCAAAGAATATAACTATATTCTCTTTGATAGCTTTTCTTTCATGAAAAGAATGCATTAAATTACTTCTTGATGTTCACCTTGAAAATGTTTTAAAGCTGATATACAGGCTGAAAAACTACTTTTTAGTGTATACGACTAATGCTCTGAATTAATACAATATATCGAATATAGGCTTGGATAGTCTTTCCGGTCCAAACAAAGTATGTAATACATAACGAAAGGCTTTTAGGACACGAAATGGGCTTCAAGCTCAAATTTATTTATATATATTTTGTGTGATTGTTGATATGATATCTTGTAATTTAGACGCCGAACCTAACTCAAGGATACTTTCCTTCCTCTGTCCAATATTTTCTTAACGCAATTTCATGAGTATCAGCACAAGGGCATAAATAAAGTGTTCGTTCGATGAAGTATACCGAGTGAAATGGAGTCCTTCTTTGTAAAAATGCACACTTTATTTATTCGCGTCTCATCATCCAATGTAAATACTCTCTACCCCTTTGTCATCTATTGTCTTTTTACAAAGGTAAAAATGATGCGTAATATCTAGAAGAAAACTAAGCCAATTCACAGTACAAAAAAGTGTCACCTATCCACATATAGTATAACTCGGGGCCAAAAATGAGCTCAAGATTTTTACTACCTCTTGTTAGCAACCAATTTTAACTCACGAAATCCATAACTAAAATGAGATCATACAGCCAGTAACATAGTTTGCCACATAAGATGCCTTGGTGGCATATGAAATATCCTTATGACTTCTTTTTTGAAGGGGGAAACAAAAACCTACTACTGTTGATTTTGAGCGTCCACTTTTTCTACTTGTAGTCTCAAACAAGTCAAAATACCCCCAATTTATTTTTCTCTCTCTACCAACTTCTTGATAAGCATCTTTGGAAAGAGCAGATACAGTTAATAAACAAAAAAAAAAGAGAAAGTGTGGTTAGCCAAATTCTATCAAGCAAGAATTATATTTGTTTAAATGAGTTTGGTTTTATCTAGAATGAAGGGATGCTTGACTATCTCAGAAAATACTTTTGAAAAGTACATTTAATAAGTGCCATTTGCAGAGAAGGAACGATTCAATTCACCGATATGAATTCACGCGTATAAAAAGAAGACACATGACATCTTAATACAAAAAAGACAATGTTACACAAGAGTAATTTCATAATCTTGCTTCAGTTCGTATTTACGGAAATGTCTAGACCTCCGTATTTTTTTCAAACGTATTTTTTATAATCACGCGATGGTCTACACGTCGATTGACATGCCATATCATCTAAACTTCATGGGATGATCGATTTCTGTTTTCCATAAAATCTGCTTCACTGTCATTACAAGCTAATGTTGTGATTACCTAGTGTGTCTAAGTCTGATTGGCACCCAAAAATTGGAAAGAAAAATTCATAAACACTGTCGTATTTGGGTACGATTTACTTAAGAATAAATAAGCAAATCGTTCAAATAATTAAATTATGAAATAAAAAAGAACCTTCAATGTTGCATACCAGCATACACATGTATAATGCTATACAACTTCTCCTACTACGAGTACATATTTCTATATTAAAGATTACATGATTGGCCTTAATACGATATACGAATGACAGTTGGATACAGAAGGCTATACCGCTGAGTTACGATATTACCGATCGAGAAGAGAATCTTCTCAGATCAAATCAAGAATTATAAGAAAGAGAAACTTAATATTAATAGTTCTCTCAATGGCTTAGCTACCCATAGAGAGAATAGAACAGCTATTAGTATAAATGGTTCATTTACTTATATGTTGAAATAATTATACTTCCTATAAAGAGTATAAAGAAATAGTGTATGAATTAATGGATACCTATCTTCTACAACCAAATATACAAATTTTGATAAGATATTCTATATTTGGGATCGTATTTTATGCATTAGAAAATTAATGCACAAATGATCAATTATAACTATTATGTTCTACTGCCAATTACACTTGACAAACAAGTATGTGTCTTTTAACAGTATCCGTTACACGATCTTACAAAGACGTGTGCCACTGCACCGAGTATTTGTCAGAATACTCGTGTTCCCGTTTCACACATCTGGGACAACGCTACCTTTAATCAATTCTAACGAGTAGAGTTCAGATAATACAAGATGGAAGACTAAAATATAGATTTATTCCAAAACCAGAAAGGTTGACTCATCATAAATGCAGGAGATGTTGGCAATATAAAAAGGATTGATTATTTCATAGCAGCAGAGTTCTTGAGTCTCTTTTTACCCTAATAAAAATATTCGTTTTATCTCATTATCTTTTACGTGCATTCTATCAAATATCACAGGACAAGTGGAGGTGACTGATTCTGTTTTTTCAATATAAGCTAAGAACAACGTGCTGATAAGTTACAGTCAAGTGATAACGGTTGCAAATGTCTTGAATCAGAACTGCCAGCTCCTGTAGCTGAACAGGGGCTGCACCACCTAATTTTGTTGTATATTTAAAGGCAGTTATACTCTCGGTGAAAACCTTTATTGTGCAGTTTTCAAATCTTGGAGCATGCATTTTTAATGCATAATATACCGCTTTCAGTTCCCGAATGTTTATAGACGCTGATTTGTCTTGGCTGTTCCAAAATCCGAATATTGATATCATTGGTAAGCTTACTCCACAGCACGTGTCTGAACTGTCTGTGTATATCTTCAGTTGTAGAGTCGAGACTGCTAATGCTTGAATACTGTTATTTTTATTTGTTGTCGCCAACAAGAAATAAAACAAGTCATCGACAACAAACCCGATCTTTTTTATTTTGTAGCGACAACGGCCACCACCTTAACTTTCATTCATATGTGAGACGACGGTTTAGGTGACATTGCTTTATTACTAGTAGTCGGTGAAGGTCTTGCTGAAGTTTTCTGGTAGGGCTGATTGTTACCGGTGTATGTATCGTTTCTCGGACATACGTTTGGGTTTCTCCACATCCGGAATACACTAAAAATAGTATTCAATTCATTGTTATTGAGCGTTCATGATAGGATACAGAAGTATCTACCTTCCTCCTTACCCCCCCGAGCTTAATCCAATAGAGCAATTTTGGGCAATTGTCAAAAATAAGGTCAAGCGAAGTTCATTCGAAGATACTGAAGACTTGACAACTCGAATTGCTGAAGCTTGTAACGGTGTTCCTCCTATGCACCTCCAAGAATTCGCTCAGCACTCTGTAAATTGTTTTCCTATCTGCTTACGTGGTGAACCGTTATAAATACTGTTAATTTCAAAATAAACGAACTTTGAATATAAGAAACCGACTTTTGAGGAAAAAATAAGCCGCCTTTTGCATAATTGAAAAGCGCCCTTTGAGAAAAAAAAACCGCCCTTTGAGATTTAAAAAACCGTCTTTCGAAACAATTTATTATCCGCCCTCTGGCGCTGGAACGACTGTAAAATGGGCCTCGAGCCGATTGAATCAGAAGTAATTAGTAAGAATCATTTTGCTCATTAATATTCATCATTCGCTTGTGAAAATTTAGTCGTTTACTTTCCTGTTTGTAATATGATTTATTTTGATATTTTTATACAGGTCGTCTTTTATCAAAACGTAGTCGACCACGAAGAAAAATAATGTAAACTTACTTTTTTATCTACCCAACGTCTTTCTATTTCGATGTCCTCTAAATCAGATTTTTTTTTTGCATCCTATCAGTCAAAGTCGCGTCTTGTAACATGATTTAATCCTTGGGTGAGCTTATGTCATGATACTTTATCTGTTTATTTAATCAAACATAATGTTTGAGCCTTTAATCGTTCATGTTATCTTTACTTACATACCTATTTCCTTTCTTTTGAATGAATAAATGTCGTGAAAAGCTTAGTTATCAAGGCATTTTGGTATTTTTCAAAAAATATGTAAACTTTTATTTAAGAACACTTTGCTGAGGCTACCCGTTGTTCAGTTAACAACAATTCCCAAGACCATTTAAAGCCCGCCTCAATTAAAAAAAAAAAAGGGCTTTTCATGCATTGGGTTGAAGTAAAATTCAGCCAATAAAATTGCTTATATATATTTTTCATCTTCATAAATTATAAGAATTTTTTTTTCATTTTCATTAATATTAAAAAACCGCGTTAACGGTAAAAAACCAAAGCCCGGTAACCCAGGGCAATATGATTTTATTTTAAAGAAAAAGAAAAAAAAAAAATGAGGAAAATCCTGCCCTTTTTATACCTTTTCCCCCACCCCCTCAAAAAAAATTTTTGGGTAATCACAAGACCCTTTCGTGACGGGGACTTTTTGATTCATGCAAAAAATTATTTCATGTGATCGCGCGTTTGCTGCGTAATGCCACTGTCGCGCGCGATACTAGTCCCTCCAATGTCACACAAACCCATCTTTTTCACTTTATTCAGAGAATCCAAACTCTCATGGCATGATTAAGGTCTTCTTGTAATATGTTCGCGTTTAAACGGTTTTTTATATCTCTACACGTTCAACGAACGTATGGGGAACCCTCGCAAAGTATTTTAGACTGTTTTTAGAAAGGCCATTATCAGTATATTCCATTCCTGCATGTCCAAAGAACATAAAAAAAGACTCCTGCGAAAAGAGCACTCAAATGCTGTCTTTTTGTAGTAATCTGCCATACTTGTCAGCAAAAAGGTGCCTTGAATTATTTGTTTTGTCTCTTGTAATTTAAACGACTTAACCGATCGAGCTCTTCTGTCAATCTTGCCCTTACTCGAAAAAAAAAAAGCAAAAGTTATAGTCGCATATTGTGTAACAGCCACTTAAAGTGGTCAACAGAATTATCAAGCGTAAAACCAGAAGGGGGCCAAAAGTGCTAATTCATTTTAAAATTACCAAACCATCCAAGGGCTAAATTAATGGGAGTTTGCTCCTGAATGATTGCTCTATTTTTTGCACAAGACTCCTAAACCCATGGGTTGCTTTAACATCATTCTATCGTTTCTCAAAAAAAAAGATCTATTCTCGACCACACTCATAGTCAAGATCCTACCTGCCTCATCTTATTAATTTTTGGATGTTTGGTATAGGGTCAAATATCTTAAGGCATCGTGCTTTTTTTTGGGGGAGGAGTATGAAATATGATGAAGAAATCAGCAGGGAATAAATAAATAAAATGGTGATAGGAGATGCGACTTGTTTGACTGTTGGGACAATGTGCAAAGTTCGATGGAGTGGTTTTCCAGTGTGTCTAGGTCTGAACTTGTGATGCTAATTTTTAGTGAGTATATGAATTGGGGGGTTTTTTTTTTTATTATGTAAGAAGTATGTAACCTTCTATAAGTGTAATTCTTAATTACCACTGTATGATCAATGCTGAGTAACGTGAGATATTTGGGTTATGATAGTCATAAATGCTTTAATGACTACCTATTGATATGAATAACTCGACCAAACAGCAAGTCTCGTCCTTTTATAAATGCAAAGTGTTCAATGGTCCTCATACAGTGGGTAAGACACAACACTCGGGTTATGGCAAGAATAACAGTCAAAAGCTTTTTTTAATTTATGTGACAAAATAGGATGCATTCTTCCCGCCGCTTAAAAGGGCGAGTGATTTTATGAAACTTTGCTTTGCATAACAGAGTATGTAAGGTAGTAGTACCTATTAAAAAGGAGCTTATATGAAAAATGTGGGCTTTTTTGTTTTAAAAAAAAGGGTGATGGATTTATGAATATATAGTGCAACAACATATATTAAACTACTCGCTGTGCATGCGTGTGTGTGTATTTGCATTATAAACATAATAAAATTAAAGGCCAATATTTCAAAAAAAAAAAAAAAAAAAAAAAGATAATTCATCTATAAAAATAAGATAATCAAGATGTAGTTTTAGATCTCAGGGACATTTGGGGGGGGGAAATTCCCGAATTATGCAACTCCGTTTATTTTGACAGGCCCGGTTATTACAATGGAGTGTTGTAAAGAAGTAAAGAGAGAGAAAAAAAAAGTAGATGAATAAAATAGATTATCAAGGTTGTACATCTGTCAAAAGGTAATAAAGCGAATTAAAAAAAGAAGGGCTCGGTAGATCATTCTGGCAAAATTCGTCTTTCCTTATATGGTCCTTCTTTTAGCGATTTGATTATCTCTTTGTTCGGAGATAACACCCAACACATTTTTTAAAAAGAGTGTAGTAGTAGTAAAAGTGAGAGAGAGCGAGTAAAGAAAGATAGACTAAAAGGCAAGTAACGAAACTCCGCTATTCGTCCTAAATTGTGTGTGTACTCGCATTTCCCCACACACACACACACATTCTCCCTTTTTCTCTTTTATATAATTTTTTTTTTTTTCTAAAAAAAGTTCAACCTATGGAAGCGTCTGTTGTGGAAGAAAGTACAAATATATCACCACGAACAGTGAGAACTAACTGGTTACTATTTTCATGGAGTCAAATTTCTAGCGCCACCAAAGCGCTATTATTGATATCCACCTTACTCGCTCTTATCCAAGTAAAAAAAACAATTCCCATACATGACAACCCAAATTTAACGCTATTTCTTTCCTTTTTTTTTTCCTCCCACCCCATAATAGATCGCAGTGACGATTGTTGTATTGGTGCTGGGAAATCGACAACAACTAAGTTGTGAAAAACCTCTACAGTTGTACTTGACAATATTTGTGGTCCGTGTAGGTTTATCGTTACCGCTATCTGTGTACCAACACCTATTTATACCCAGAAGAGGAAGACCCCGCCGAGCTAGAAACCATAACAACAACAACAACAATATTAATATCAGTAACAACAACAACAACAACAACAACAATAATAATAGTAATAACGACACGACCCATGACGACGCAATTAATCAAGAATCAACCAATCGTCCTGAAACACCTCCGCATAACCGACCTTCCACCATTTTTAGTGGATGGGCAGAACGGTAAGATATATCATCACTTTTTTTTTTTTAGTGTGTGTGTGATTTATCAGAGAAGTAACGTTTTTTACAAGACTCAAGTCGTTACTAGATTTGTTTGCGATTCTTTGGTTTATTGTGGGTAATTATCTAGTGTTTTCACAATCCACATGTGCATTGAATGCAGGACTGTATTATTATACGATCCTGACCTGGATCATTTTTGGTTACACGATTCTGGTGATTCCACTCTTGGCTTGTGCGTCCGTCGTATTCTGTCTTCCCTGTGTCCTGGGTAATATAACTTACCTTTTATTTTTTTTTATTTTGATTGTTGTTACTAACACACTTTTTAAAACAGTGGCAATGAGGACGTTTAATATCAATATATCCAATGTGATGGTGGGTGGCAGCAAGGAGGAGATTGCCAAAATTCCCGTCTTCAAATACAAGAAGAGCGAGGCAGGGGAGGATGAAGAAACAACGGGTTCGAAACCTGTCATGAAAAAGAAGAGTTATTTTAGCAAATTCAAAAAAGAACACCATGTCACTACAGATAAATATCTTTCAATACCCAAGGCAGAAGATGCTGTATGTACTATATGTCTATCCGAATACGAAAACGATGAATTCATTTGTAAATTATGGTAAGTTTTTTTTTTTTTTTTTGGGTGTCGGTATTAGATAATCATGCAATGAAATCTCATGCGTTTTAAATGTCGAAGGTGTGAGCATCATTATCACCATTCGTGTGTGACCGAGTGGTTAGGGTTGAATTCGAAATGTCCATTATGTAAACGAGATTTCAGAAAAGATCACGTTGATCAAGACTCGGATGAAGAAGTTTAATATATATATAGTGTGTACATATCAGTCTGTAATTTACATCTTTTTTTTTTTTATATAATATAAATATTTACAAAAAATATATGATTTTGATATTTTCTAGTCTGAAGCAATTAAAGCAACAATCATGCAGTAAAGATAAAAGAAAAATGTCTAAAAATTCGTGATTAGTTTTTTTCTTCTTCTTCTCATATACAACAAAATGTCAGTTATGCAAAACAAAAACAAAAAAAACTTACAATGGCATAGAATCCAAGCTTAATAAAGCTTTCCTTTTTGTGCTTGGACAAGGTACGAAAGATCTCTGTAGCATCGTACATGTGTGTATTGTTCATAACCCTACCAACAACCGATAATAAGTTTCCTTCCCCCATCAACAATGATCACGTCAAAAAAAAAAAAAAAAAAATCACTTACTTTCGAACATTGATAAATAAAATGGGCAGATTGATAAGCATTTGGAGCCAATGGCCTGTAACTAGAAAGATAAAAAACAAAAAGGCCTGAAGTCCCATCTCGGGCAAAACAAACTAATGAATGCAAAAAAGGTCAGTTGGGACAATGCTTTTTACAGCTGTGAATAGATAGAAAGTGATTTTTTACTTGGTTGAGTTTGTTGCAAAGGTCGATGGGGTTAATGTAATCACATTCTAAATCAGAAAACATGATGACCTACAGTAGTGGATTAAAAAACAAGAACAAAGAAAAAAAAAAGAGACAGTAACTTACAAAAAAGACCATGAGGAATAAAAGGATAGCAGCAAGCACAACCGAGGTTAAGAATAAGGTAATTGAACCAAACATTATTATTATTTATAAAAGCGTATACTAAATATAGTGTGAGTGTGTATGAGGGGAATATTGGGGGTTTAAAGAAAGAAAAAGAAAAAAAAAAAAAGGTGTGTGTTTTTTTTTATAAAATTAAAATAAAATAAATATGCGGAGATTGAAATGGTTTAGATAGTGGTGGTGGTTTGGAACCAAGGCAGATCTTCAATTTGATGGATGGAAATTCGTTTATCTGGATTTCTCTCCAAAATGGATCTGACGACGTGTTTCGCTTCTGGCGAAATTTGGGTATCTGCGGGCCACTTCACCTCGGCGCGTACGATGCGGTAAAAGAGTTGAGAGACACGTTCATTTTTACGTGGATCGTAACGGAAGGGTAAATAGCCCACTAATAAAGCGTAAAGAATGATGCCTAGCGACCAAGTATCTGTCTTTCTACCGTCGTAACCGTCCTTTGATTGTTGAATGATTTCGGGTGCTGCATATTCTTCGCTACCACATCGTGTTGTTAATAAAGGTGACTCGGGATCTACAACGCGTGCTAAACCAAAATCCGTGATTTTCAATATTTCGTCATTGTCCTTCTTTTGAATGAGAATATCTATTTATAAATATTCTTTTAGTTACAAGAAAAAAAAACAAAAACAAACAAAAACATCTTTTTTTTTATATATATAATAATAGTTACTTTCTAGCTTGAGGTCTCGATGAACAATGTTGTGACCATGTAACCATTTTACTGCATTCAACACTTGTAAAAACACCTTCTTCACCTTTTCTTCATCCACACTGGCTGTCTCTTGATGCATTTTCTGTACAAAATCGAATAACTCGCCTCCTTCTACATATTCCAACACAATACACATCATATGTTCGGTTTCCATGGTTGCTTCTAAATGAACGATATTCGGATGGTCTATAAACTATTTATGAATGATATAAAATAAAAAATAAAAAAAATTTACATGTTGGGGGTGAGTCATAGATATAACAGCAAAAAAAAAAAATCTTTTTTATAAAAATTACCTTCAACACACCCACTTCTCTTTCCATGCTGGATCTGACACGAGGATCATCCAACAGTCTTCCCTTTTGTATAGTCTTAATAGCAAATAATTCGGCAGTGTCGACATGATGGGCCAAATAGACATGAGAGAAAGCACCCACGCCTAACAACCGGGAAATCCGATATGAGCCAATTTGCTTGCCAACCAGATCTGTTTCTAATTCGTCTTTTCGAACGACGGGTTCACGTCGCATGGTCATGATATCCTGGTCTCCCAGTTTCAAGTTTTCGGATAAACGTGGTATTTCATTGGATAGCGAAGGTCTGATGATATCGGAAGAGATGACAGAGATTTCCTGAATGGGGAAGACGAAATGACGCGGTTCAGCAGGTACATGCGGTGTGGGAAGTGATAGTAATTCGTCCACCATCGTCTGATTTTCATCAAAGGGCGATCGAAGTGGTGACTCGAGCGATCCATAAGGCTTTTTGGCGTTCAGGTACTGTGGAATGGGAGAAGGGGCAGGTGCCACCGATGCTTGACGTGTGGAGGCTACCAGATTTCTAAGACGATTGGCATAACTATCATGATGATATAACGCATCCTCCTCTTCTTCTTCTGTAATCTTTATAGAGGAAGGAGAGGGAGGTGATATACTGGTACTGGTACTGTTGGGCGTTTGTTTGATAGAGATCTTGCGACTGATGGAAGGTGGTGGACGTGGTGTAGGTACATCTGCCGTGTGAAAAAATGAGTTGGTTTTAGACGTATTAATTTCTAATCCATGTGATGTTTGTCGTCGATGGTTCTTTCCTCCTGTTGAACTCTGCTCTTTTTGGTTTTAGTATGTGATTCATATTCATGTGTATTTCATTATGCTACCTCTAATAGTTCGTTCATCGTGTGTTCGTTTGCCATCGTGTTCTTTAAAGATGTAGTCTACTATGATGATTAATAATCTATTCTTTACATGTAACCGCATATTTCTACATACCATAGTTTTTTTGTAATATTAAGGGAAAAGAAAGAGTTTAAAATAAAAATCTTGAAACATAAGGGAAAAAATAGCTTTTTTTTTTTAAAAAAAAAAAAAAAAAAAAAAAAAAACTGTCACAAAAAAAGGGCCAGCACCAATTGTTTTTGTCAGTTTGCTTTTTTTACTTTTTTGATTATTTGTGGTAAAAAAAAAAAAAAAATGATAGTAAATAAAATAACCATGGTTATCTCTCTTGTGCGCTTTAATCTCTTTCTCTATCTCTCCTCTTTTTATTCTTGTGGAGCCTTTCATATAAATAGTAAATCAAAAAGAGCATTACAGTAACAAGCCAAAAAAAAAAAAAAAAGTATGACATACATTGGTGTAACTTTTATGCAATCAAAAAGGGTATGACAAGGCGTCACATGAAAGGGGGAGAAAAGCTATTTTACCATGTGTATCTTGTTGAACACAGAAAAAAAAACGGAAGGTTCAACCATTGTCAATAACGTGCATATGAAATCTACCTTTATAACTCGCATCCGTTTCCCCTTCAAGGCTCATTTTGAGAATGAGACTTCACTACAAGAAACTGCTCCCACAGAGCCCAATAAAAGTCTGTTGCCATGTAAGCTATTCGAATGAACATTTATCCATAGTTACGCGGATGGTTGCTTAGTGACATTCGATCCTCCGTGATCAGTCGATAAAATAATTCATGAAAAGCAATAGAGTTCCGAGCAGCACCATCAGATCATCTTGGGAACATACCTAGGAGACATTTAGCAAATCCTCAGGACACACAATAAGGGAGCTTATTAGATAAGCAGGGAATGAATGACAAATTTGCCCATTCGATAATTTCGTAACTAATCTATGGTTAATTTGCTTACAGCAGCAAATTCACATTGAGGCTAAAAAAGACTTGCCTTTTTACGTCATTAAAAAGAAGTGTAGTATGTATGTGTGCGTGACTTTTTGTTTTGTAAACGGGCTTTTTTTTTTCCATCACGTAATGAAAATGTGTACCTGGGTTTATGCGGATTTCTACTGGTTCAATGGGACAGAGTGCGACACAATACTAATATTTTATTATTATTATTTTCCCTTCCAACGTGCCACAGTATTATTTACGGCATCATTCTGGAAAAAACGTGTATTTGATTTGTTACCATGTATGTAATCCCAGTGTGAGAGTGTAAAAGATGGATTACGCGGGAATAAAATGAGAGGGGGGACCTTTTTTTTTTTTTTTTTTTTGTTTGGGCTGGAAAAACCCACGACTGGGAAGAATAAGCGAAAAACTATAGAATAGGATGGAGGAGTGCGGGAAGAGTGGAAAAAGAAAGCGCATTCAACCCTTTCTCCTCCTGATCTCCGTGTAATGCAATCCAAAAGGAGGGGATGAAAATGTGATTGGAAGGAAATTTCCATTGGGCTACACAAGGAATTGGAAGTTCACATTTCACCTTTTTTGTTTCCCTTTTAAGTTTATTAAAATTTTATTCTCTCTCTCTTCTTCTTCTTCCCTTCAACACACGGATAATATATATATATAAAAAAAAAGAAATGCAAGAGTCCTTTTCTGATATGAGCCTTTATGAAGACGAAGAAGACTATTCTCCCTCATCGTCAGCATTTGAATCGTGCTCATCTGATCTCACGGATGCTTCAACTGTCGTTTCAGTTTCTTCGTGTCTAAAGGAAGACCAAGCTGAAGATTATTTAATATTTCCTCCAATTATATTACCTTTCCATGATTCACTTTCCTTCAATATATTGAGCTTGTACAGAGTAATGTATCAGGGCTTTCCTTTTTTTTATGTACATGCGTCATTAATACTATCACATAGAAATTGATACCCTCACGCCAATCCTTTAATAAGAGGCAAGTCATGATGATCAAAATAGAAAAAATGCTAAATCGAGAATGGCCTGCCCAACGTATCAAGGTGCATCTCTTTGGGTAAATTTCAATTTTTTTTTTTATTTCCTATTTCCTCTATTAAGCACACACGCCAACAGATCCTCTCAAAATAACCTGGGCACAGATCAATCCGATGTTGATATTTGTATTTCTACTGCTTGGAATGGCCTCAGATGCATCAAAACTTTGGCTAACGTCTTGAGAAAAAGTATGTAACTTTTTTTGTTTTTGTTTTGTAAACATTTATAGTTTAACATTTTATCTAAAGATGGCCTTCAAATCGTTCGAACCATTCCAAGAGCAAAAGTTCCAATTGTAAAGATATGGGATCCCGTCTTGTAAGTACTTTACTTTTTTTTTTTTTTTTTGCTTTTCTGTATGTGTGCTAAACAAACAAAATCTGTAATAGACAGTTGGCATGCGATTTAAATGTGAATAATACCATTTCCCTTCAGAATACAAGAATGATCAAAACCTACGTAGCCATTGACCCGCGTGTCAGGCCCTTGATATTAATCATTAAGCATTGGACAAAGCAAAGAAAGCTTAATGACGCAGGTAAAACCAAATAGTCTATTTTTTTTTTATTCGTTATTAACCAAAAATAGCGAGTGGTGGTACATTATCTACCTATACTTGGACATGTATGATCATTCATTTCTTACAGACACGAAATCCTCCTATTCTACCAAAGCTTCATGAAATACCGCATGCCCTCTCGAGTGATAATGTCGAAATCAATGGACAGAACTCTTCCTTTTGCGACGACTTATCACGTCTAGTGGGGTTCGGCACGAGCAATTACGAAAGTTTGGGTGGGTTATTATATGCATTTTTCCGAAAATTTGCCTATGAATTCGATTACCAGACGCAAGTGATATCCGTAAGATCGGGTCGACTCTTGACCAAGATCGAAAAGGGTTGGCATAAAGGCATCGAAAGTAAACGACTTTTATGCATAGAAGAACCCTTTGATACACGCAGAAATCTAGGAAATTCAGCTGATGCAGCGTCTGTTATCGGTCTTCAATTGGAATTTCAGAGAGCTGTACACATTTTATTAGAAACAAGAGGGAATTTAGAGGTCCTTTGTCATAAATATCACTCATTTCAAGTGTAACTCTATTTTTTTTTTTTTATGTGTGTATATATATGTGTGTGTGCCTTTTCTTTATACAGTACACCTTATCCCCCGTCCCCCACCCACCCCCCATTCTTTGAAAAAAAAATACATCACAACTCTTGTTTGTTTACAAATTCAATTTTACTGCTATTTTTTTTTATCAAAGGTGGATGGTTTTACAATTGCGGTATTTTATAGTCACGCTTTCCTCCTAGTCTATTAAAGGTTACACAATAAGCACTGCTCTTTTCTATACTCTTCATTCCTGTAAAATGAATCACACATTGTGTGTCTTGTATGATGTACACGTGGGGAGAGGGGGCATTTATTCCGGCCCATAACACACACACACACACACTATTTGTTGGAAGCCGTACATTAGCTGCATAAATGGATTATAAACATGAACCCTTCCCCATCATCATTCTTTACCCAACGCTCATTTCTGGCTGGTGATCGATGCGGGAAATATGGTTACACCAAGTAAAAAAAGGATCCGATGATGAGAATCACCCTTTTTTTTTTTTTTTCCAATATGCAAAGCATGTTTTCTAAACGATCAGCATCTTATTTTGATGATTTACATACCACTCCCATATTGACAAAAAAAATTCGTTTTTGCATATCTACTCTGAATACGCATGATAGTAAAAGATGCAAATCATAGGGGATTTGAGATAAAACGTGGCACAAAATAGCCACCCTTTGTGTCACACTTCAGTGTAGATCCCTTTTTTTAAGCATTCAATGAGCGCTCATCACAAACATGACTTTACTGAATTTGAGCTATTTTTTAACAGTATTAAAAATCACAGGAGGCAACCATAATTTTTTGCTGTAATTACACTTCTTGTTATGAATCTAATCAAAAAAGATTTTTACTAATGATGTAGAAAATAATGCATGAATTTGGGGGTGGAGGGGTACATTATTACAGGACTTTGCCTTTTTCTATTTTTCTCCATATAGCATCCTAAAGAAAAATCTTTCTCATCCGCTAGAGCAAAGGTTTAAAACACTTGGCGTATACTAATTACTTAGGTATGAGTCTTGGTAAAGGGACTACGCGGACGTAGTATCAAAAAAAAAAAAAAAAAAAAAAAAAAAAAAAAAACTCAATTGCAGGAAAGATCAGACACTTTAAATCCCCACTCGTATTGAAGCAGTAATCGATGATGTCAGGAAAATCGACCCCACCCCCACCCCTTTTTTTTTTAGATAAGATTATCTGCAGCAGTAAGAAAGTCTTCATACAGGTTAGCCTTATTTTCCATTCTTTATTCATTGTACAACCAATCAGATTGCCTTTTTAAAGAATCGTGACAGCAAAAGAATTATAGTATCGCACATAGCAGCAAAAAAAAATCTATTTAAAAGTCTCACGGTTCATCAATCCAACTCAATGTAGGGACCGCCACTCATTTCCTTTTTTTATAGGGGGTCTATCAGGGTGCACATAGTGATATCAGATCACCCGGCAGTCCGTAAGAACCCAATTAAGGTTAAGTGCAGCAAATAGTACTGGGTTTCCCACAGATTTTGGGACATAATTTGAAAGCTATTGAGACGACATTTGAATAATTATTGGGAATAAAAAATTTAGATAAAACTATAACATTTGTTCCTCCAAAAAGCGAGGAAAAAAAGACAGCCAATGCCTTATCCATCCTTTACAATCACTCAAAGTTGATTTAGAGCATGACTCTAATATGCTTGGCGTAAGGTTATCCTTTCCGTCGATTGGTGTTCTGGCATATTCAGGGGGGATACAATCTAGCAAAGAAAAATCACTGATAGGTTTGAAGGAAAGTAAAAGCCTTGACGGCGGAGAGAACCTATAGTTCCTCATGGCGGTCCACTTCAGCATCACTGTATTGATTGAGGCGGGAAAGACAGAATTGATGAAGAAGAAAGGAAAAACCTTTAAAAAAGGAGTGTTAATAAGAAGAGGGTTGCTCCGCCATCATAGACCAGATAAAGGCGAATAAAAAATATTTCGATGCCACTCCTTCACAGGCTGAACTACATTAGTTCTTCCAAAAAGCTGGAAAAAGAGTAATAGAGACTTTGTCTTTTGTCTTTATGTGCTTTGTCATTCACAACAGATTGATGAATAGCATTGCGTTTTCGACCGCTCAAAATCGTATGCCAAAGCTGCTGATTAGCTTTTCCTTTTGCTTTCTGTTTTCTGAAGAGAATGAAGCCATTATATACATAGCATTAGCCTTCCTCTTCAAACAGCTTTTTGTACCATAATGTATATTAACAAAAGAATAAAAAAGGAGAGCAGATCGTTACGGTTTTATATCAATAAGCGATCATATCAAAGATATTTGGTTTTTATATTTAAGGTAGTGGTGCTCTTCAAAAGAAGACCACTTTATTTTGAAAAGTATCTCCCGCTCATAAATAGTAGTCTTAACAACTAAATGGAAAAAGAAATTACTGCTTTGTTTTATTTATCTTCTTCTTGGGCTTCTTGGGCTTCGCATTTGTTTCAAACTTGGTCTCAAAAGAGAAACGCACACGACCTCTTCCCATTCTCTTTTCTCCGACCGTCATCTTTTCGTTCACCTTTACAATAAACTTGTTAAGCTCGCACTGTATAGAATACGTCAGTACAATGTTGTTATGGTTTGTTTGTTTGCAATCAATACCTTAACAAAATGAAACACGGTTTTAGATCAAAAACTTGATTGAGCTTTTGGAACCAGTATAGATATTTTTGTCGCATTGCGCTGTTATTGTATAAATTCAAAACAAGCTGCCATGTTGAATGTATCAATTCCACGATAAAGCCAAACACTTTAACGGATCGCTGCTTCCAAACACCAAGAGATGATGGAAATAATATAGAACAATTTGACTTCGATTTTTGAAGCGTCCTCGCCGACAAAGAAATTTTGCTACTGTATGCGTATTAAGTGTTTGACCAAAGAGATAAGCCTAGATATTGATACCAAGTAAGAATAGCGCGTAGTTAGTATTGCTCAAGCAGTTTTCTTTTTTTTTTGTCTTTTGCTTACTTACTTTCATTGCAAGAGCATCAGTGAACCTGAATTACACGTAGCGTACTCTACTCATCAAGACTTCAAAAGGCCAGATGAAGAGGTCAAAAGGTAACGACAGAGCGCATGTCAGAGTTCGCACTTTTCTAGTTCTGTAATCTCTTACAGCCCATAAGCTACCACTCCCGCCGTCAGATTCCTCCGTCGCACTTACTTTTCGCCAAGTCCCAGTTGAAACGTCCTTGCGAGCAAGGAAACCTTGCTACTGTGTGTGTGTTAAAGTCAGTTATAACAATGACTCCATATCTAAGATGTTGAGCGAAAGAAACATGTTTTTTTCAAAATAAAGGCAATGTCTAGAACTCCGTATTTTTTTCAAACGTATTTTTTAGAATCACGCGATGGTCTACACGTCGATTGACATGCCATATCATCTAAACTTCATGGGATGATCGATTTTTGTTTTCCATAAAATCTGCTTCACTGTCATTACAAGCTACTACTGGAACGCAAATAGACAATTACCAAGCTCTGACTTGCTAGGGAGGTTTTTTCAAGTGTTTCTATTTTAAGTAAAGGCTCAAACATTATGAATGATAAAATAGACAAATGAAATCATCCTGACATAAGCTTGTTTATCTATAAATAAAGCTGGTTCACACACTTTATTCTTCTCCTTTTCTTTTCTCTTAACATGCTTCTTTTATCGTATGAAAGTAACCGATCACATAAAAAGGTTAGTTAGTAATGACTCTTGTTTCTTTAAAAAGAAGCTAAATTGAAAAAAGATATATTGTGATATTGCGGCTGCGGCTAGTCTTTGCTATAGGAGGGCGACCTTTTTGGCAGGGTTCTTGAGTTTTTGGAACTCAAGAACCGTGAATGGCTGTGACTGCACTGTAAATAGTCGTAAGCATACTGGCCTACAAGTGTCAGAGGCTTTCATTTCTGGAAGGGCGCTTCACCCAAGTCCGAGTTGGCCTCTTTGAGGAAGTTTGAAGAGTTGCTGGACGTGATTATGGACGATACTGAGCTTATTTTGTCAGATGGCGAAAGCGTTTGCGTTTCGACAAGAGATTCATTGCGCAGCATGATGGAAGAGGATGAACTAACTGAATTTGGGAGAAGGATTGACTTGATTGTTAACTGCAGCCGTTTAGGAGCCACTGTTGAACTATGCAGCATAGAGTTTAAAAAACAAGATGCAAGTAAATCGGTGGTTACTCACCAACAAAGCAAAAATGCTAGAATAAACTCTTGTATCTTAAGCAGCATCAACTCCTTGACAAAGAATTTTAGCAATCAAATATTATCCTTTGACTTTGTTGGAAACAACGGTTATATGACACAGATGTGTTGCTACGAAGACGTTATGTTTTCTCAAAAAATCGCTGATCTTCATATACCGACAGATGCATTCGAGTTGGATAGTTTGAGAAGTACTTCGAAGTATTTGTATTTGTGGAAGTCACATCTTGTAAAGTTATCTGCTACAGTCATAAAATCCCTATACAGCAACAAACGAAAGTATTCTCTTGTCGAAATATGCGAAAAAGATAGCAACAAATCGTCAAGGCTCTCCCCTCCCCCCGTCTAGCTCAATGATATTTTCATGACCCCACACAGAAAGAGTACAAAATAAATATATTAATTATGACCTCCTAAATACGAATAGTAGGAATGGCCTTCTAGTTTATGTCATAAGAAAATGTTTTGTCACCTTTTACTACATCAAGGTGCTTGCGACCTTGATTTGATTCTACCATAAATTTCAGACAGCCATATACACGATCCAAATTAGACCGGAAGACAGATTGATTTTTCACTAGCAACACGTTAGACGCTGCAGAAAAATAATTGTGATACGATAAATAGCAGCATGACCTTACTACCCAATTATGTCTTTGAAATAAGGCATTAAGAAGAGCAACTTAACCGCCGAATCAATTTAATATCAGCTAAAGAAAAAGACCATGATTATGGATTAAAATGCTATGGATCATGTTATTAATTCATGTAGTTTAGGAGATTTTTTTTTTTTTTTTTTTTTTTTTTTTACAATAGTTTATTTAACAAAGTGAACAAATTCATCATTATGAATGAGTATACTTGCAGTAGTAGTATGTCGCTTTGCGTAATCTATTTTGATCTCGGGATGACAAGCCATTTATTATCTATAAAACTACAGAGGCTTAAAGCAGTTGTAACCCTTTTTTTTTTTTTTTTGAAAAAAAAAAAAAGGCTGGAAAGTCGGCTTTCTTTTATAAATATATTGTCATAATGAGAATGGTAAACAAGAACTGGCTTATGTCAGAATGTCACCTGCAAAAAGCCTGCCAACCTAAAGTCAACCGCAAAGTAATGCCTGTAGCTTTCAAATCTCAATCATTTCCGAAGAAGAAATTACTGCTAAATGTGACACACACCAGATCTCAAAAAAAAACGTTAAAAACGCATGAACTGATGCCTCGGCCAATGACAAGTTTACAAGATTGAGATTGTTGAGCTAAATAAGAAAACAGAAAAAATTCTCGGGTTTCATTGGTGGGGAACTCCAGTCACGAATTCTAACCACATCACATCTCTTTTTTTGAAAACCTACCAAGATGGAGTGTGTGCGGTGTTAATAAAAAAAAAACCAGCATCTTTCATTTTTTTTTTATTCTTTCCCTTCTCCAGTAAAGAAAAAAAAATTATGGTAGAAGAAACACAATATGATAAAATTCTGGTAAAGAATTTGGTTTTGAAGAATGTTGCTGGCGTAGAAGCGTGGCAGAGACTTAAGTCACAACCTGTGATTATTTCTGTCGAATTATATACGGATATTTCTGCTGCTGGCGATACTGACCATGTCACCAACACCATTCACTATGGTCATGTCACGAAGGCCATTACGAAACTCGGTGAGACCTGTACTTTCTCTTCCTTGGAAGGCTTAGCTCATGCTGTGGTCAAGTTGTGCTGTGTGCAGTTTGGAGCGAAAAGAACACAAGTGACAGTTGAACAACCCAAGGCCTTGTTACACGCTGCTGCTTCCGGTGTCAAATTGACCCGTGCTATTGAAGATTTTGAAGATAAGGACATGGTGGAAACAACAGGACGAGTATCAGGATTGGGTGTAGCAGATGAAATCTTTGTGCGAGATTTACGTCTTCATACGATTGTGGGTGTTAACCCTTGGGAACGTGAGGAGAAGCAAGTTGTTGTGATCAATTTAAAGGTTTTCCCTCGTGGAAAGAATGTGGCTCAGGATAACGAAAAGAACAAGTCTCACAATTTGAGAACCATTGTTCGAACCTTAACTCGTCATATTGAAGCCTCCGGATACAAGACCATCGAAGCGTTTGGTGTTACTGTGGCTCGATTGGCGCTTGAGAAATGTCATGTCAACAAGATTTCTGTTCGAGTCGAAAAGCCCAGTGCTATTTTATTTGCTGACTGTTCCGGTATTGAAGTCACGCGTAATCGTGTTTGGTTAAATCAAGTATTGGAAGCTGAAGAGAAGGCAGGACAAAAATCAATTCATCATGCTGGTAAATTAAATTATAGTAAAGAAGTACCCGCTGATTATACCCAAACTGCCTATATCGCTTTCGGATCCAACATTGGGGACCGTGTCGACAACATCAACAAGGCATTCGCTCTTCTCGAAAAGGAATGCTCCAGTGTTGTGTTAGATACCAGTTTCTTGTACGAGACACCTCCCATGTATTATATTGAACAGCCTGCTTTTTTGAACGGTGTCTGCAAGATTGCAACTAGCCTGAGTCCTCATGAATTACTGGCCAAGTTGAAGGAAACAGAAAATACCCTGGGTCGTCTCCCTAGCTTTAGAAATGGACCAAGACCTATTGATCTTGATATTCTCTTTTACAATGATTTGGTGTTGGAGGATGGAGAGCATTTGATCATTCCTCACAAACTGATGGGTGAACGTGAATTTGTGTTATGGCCTCTTTGTGATATTGCTCGTGATATGGAACATCCTCGTCTCTTCAAGACCAATGGCCAGTTATTATCTCAGTTATTAAAGGTGACCGCTGAAAGTGAAGAAGGTTCACTCAAGATTGACAAAGTAGCACCTATTCAAAACAAGCTATGGAAATGGAACGAAAAGACATTTGTGATGGGTATTTTGAATGCTACACCCGATAGCTTTTCAGATGGTGGTAAACACACAGATATCGAAGCCGCTACTGCTGCTGCATGGCGTATGAAGGAAGAAGGTGCGGATATCATTGATATTGGTGGTATGTCTACACGTCCTGGTGCAGATGATACATTCCCCGAAGAAGAGGAAATTCGTCGTGTTGTACCTATCATTACTCAGTTACGTGAATCTGGTTTTGATTTACCTATTTCCATTGATACATTCCGTGCTTCTGTTGCTAAAGCTGCTGTGGAGGCTGGTGCTAATTTAATTAATGATATCAGTGGTGGTTCTCGTGACCCTAATATGCTCAAAGTGATGGCCGAATGTCAAGTTCCTGTATGCTTAATGCATATGCGTGGAGATGCACAAACGATGATGTCTGAACAAAACACGACTTATGAGAACGACGATGTGGTTGATGATGTATCGCATGTATTGTATTTGCTTGTCCAAAGAGCTATTGCAGCTGGTGTGCATCGTTGGAATATTATTATTGATCCCGGTGTTGGGTTTGCTAAAACCCCCGAGCAAGACTTTGAATTGTTGCGTCATTTAGGCGATATGTCTGGAGGACAGGATTCCCTGTTGCGTGGTATTCCTTCTTTGGTGGGTATTAGCCGCAAGAAATTTATCGGTAAAATCACGGGAGTTGATGAGGCTGAAAAAAGAACTTTTGGAACGGCTGGTGCTGTGGCTGCTTGTGTTGCTGGTGGAGCGAATATCATGAGAGTTCATGATGTGAGACCCATGTGGGAAGTGATTCAAGTATGCGATACCGTTTGGAAGAAGAAGTAGATAATCATCCTACGCCTCTTTCACCTTTCTTTTTTGTATATATATATAATAAATCATTTTGTTTTTTCTCTTTCTTTCATACAATGCTGTGACTGTTGACATTACAACCCTTATGCCGCTCCTCACTTTTTATTCTTTTGTTTTTTTTGTTCTTTTTTCCTTTACATAAATTTAACGCGAGTTTGACTGTATGGCTTCAATCTACACAAAGAGATTAACAAAAGAACTTCGAGGTAGGCTATTCATGTACAGGGTAGAAAGTGCATTGCATCTAATATTTTTCATTGCAAGATCTCAACAAGAATCCTCCAGAAGGTGTTGTTGTGGAAGAGGCTGATAATTTAAAAAAGTATGTCCCATCGATCAAAACGTTTATTATAATATCTCACCAAACCTTGAATAGATGGAAAGTACGTTTGACTGGTGCTCCAGGTACCATTTACGAGGTTAGCGCGACATTTCTTTTTTGTTTTATATAACTGTTGTTCATTATGCAGAACTAACACACGTTTTGTAAATACTAGAATGAAGAGTTTAAGCTTGAGGTAAGCGAATTTTTGGTAAGAGTATATGCCATCATGTACTTATGTATGACTCCAGTTTCGTTTTACTACACAGTACCCATTAGAAGCACCTGATGTTGTTTTTATCAAACCTTTTATCCCAATCCATCCACAGTAAGAGCTAATTTTAGAAACCCATAATATATATTCATGTACATTTACTAACACCGAATGTACATAGCGTAAGTACATGAAAAAAATTAAGGCAATGGGATGAAGAGATACAAAGGGAAGATATAAGGCTGATCGGTTGTAACAGATTTATTCCAATGGCCATATTTGTTTAAACATCCTTTATAAGGACTGGTCACCAGTCCAGACAGTTGCTCAAGTTTGTTTATCCATTATATCCATGATTTCTAGTTGCACAAAGAAAGTAAGGTTAAAAGGAAATGTGTATTGACTATAAATACTTATCTTATCATACAGGAGCTTCCACCAGATAATGAAATGTATATCAAATGTGCGTCTGCATCACCAAAAAAGACGGCGTGGGCTTTCCAGGTTAGTTGTGATAAATAGCGAATACAATTGTAAACTAATATGTAATTTCTGTTTTTTTTTATAGTAAGTAAAAAGACATGATAAGAGAGGGATATTAACTAACATGTATTTGCAGTGATGACACAGTGTAGAAAAAGAGAGAGTCGATAGGAGAATAAATAATAGACAAACGAACTATTTTTTATTATTTTCGGGATGAAAAAGGGAAGGGAAGAGGGGGAATTATAATACAATACAAAAAAATAAAATAAAAGGAAACGCTTTTTTTTCCATTTATACAATCCAAGCAAGGACTTTACGATACCAAGGTAACACCTTATCTTCTGCATCATCTTGCTCGATATCAAGACGAGTGACACGACCTGTTTCGAAATCAACGTCCATCAAGGGAATCACCTTGGATTTACGAATTAATTTATATCCGATGTACCAAACTGTAACAGGTACAAGACCAATGTAATTCTGTACAAACTTGGTACCATTGAATTCTGGGTAAAAAGCATTATAGCCTTGACCAAAGATAACAAATGTTGTCAAAGCAATGGCGATATAGGCAGAATAAGGATAACCAAAGGCCTTGAAAGGCAAGTCATCCATACTACGTCCTTGTGCCACAAAGGCCTGTCTGAATCGGATATGTACAACAGCGATACCCCACCAGCCGATAAAGCCACTCACGGCAGTGATACTCAAGAACCAAACAAATGCAACAGAAGCACTGTAAATGGATGCAAAGACACAGAGGAAACCAACAATGGAGGAACAAAGGACAGCCCAGTAAGGAGAACCAAAGCGGTTCATTTTAGCCAAAAAGCGTGGTGCGTTACCATCCTTTGCAAGACCCAACATGGTACGAGAACAAGTATAGAGAGAGGAGTTGGCAGCGGACAAGACACTAATTAAGATGACAGCATTAATGACATGTGCGCCTGCTTCGATACCAGCAAGAGTAAAGACAAGTGTGAAAGAGGCGGTTCCTGGATCACCATCGGGATTAGCCAAGTCAGGATTATCGAAAGGCAAACACATGCCCAATAAGAAGATGGTGAGAATATAAAAGAAAATGATACGCCAGAAAGTGTTACGGATAGCACGGGGAACTGTCTTTGTAGGATTCTTTGCCTCGGCAGCAGTGATGCCTACAACTTCTGTACCCATGAAAGAGAAACCTGCAGAAAGTAAGACATCCAATGTACCAAGTCCAGCGCCTGCAAAAGCGCCTGGGTTTTTCCAATAATCGAAACCAATGACTCGTTCACCAAGACCACCTGTGGTGACACATAACGCTAATTGTTGAAAAGATAATTGTTAAAAAAACAAGTGAATGGGAAGCAATACTTTTTCTTTTCTCTTTACCAATAATAATAAATACAAGAACAATTAAAATCTTCAAGAGCGCAAACCAGTATTCCAGTTCACCAAAGAGCTGAACACCCACCAAATTGATGAGAATGATAAGGATAATGAAAATCGTAGACCAAGCGGGATCAGGAAGTACTGGTTTCCACCAATTGATAATAGTAGCAGATGCGGAAATTTCTAAATATGCAGGATATTAGTATTCGCGCTTGTAGGGTTTTCCACAGTTTCTATTTTACCGGTAGCGATAGTAACAGCCTATTATAATCAATTGTCAGTATATATTTTCTTGGGAAATTCAAAAGTTACACATACCCACTATAACAATAATGATCGTGCGAAAAAAAAAAAAAAGAATGCGATTGTTAAGTTCGAGTAACCTAAAATTTAAAAAAAAGATGTTGTCTTACCGAAAGCCTAAGTTATGAATGTTAGCTTTGATCGATCATACACAAGGAAGAAAAAAAAAAGTTTACCAGTAATTCCAACCGATAGCAAAACCAAAAGCAGGATCAATGAATCTGAATGCGTAATGGTTGAAAGAACCAGACACTGTAATATGGTATTAGAATCTACATGATAGTGATAAATTTCGATTCAAGTTACCAGGCAAATAGGTAGCCATTTCACCAAGGGAAGTCATGAGACAATACACCTATAAAACAAAGATCATTTGTGTCATTATTTTCATCGTATTTTATCTAATCTACATATCTGTCATACCATAACACCGACTGTGAAAATGTTAGTAACTTGTTTTGATTTATCTAAAATTGATCACTTACCGACGATATACGCAATTAATGCACCAGCAGGTCCCGCCTATATATTTTAATTAAAAAAAACTTGATCTCTACAGATAGCACTAAAAAAAAAAACTTACGATTGCAATATTTTGACCAGAGTTCAAGAATAAACCGGTACTACAATAGAGACAAAAGATCGTGAGAATAAATTACAATTATGACAGGTGGAAGGTAGATAAAATTACCCAATACAGCCACCGAGTGAAATCATTTGGATATGACGAGCAGAGAGACCACGGATAGGTTGTGCTGAGGCAATGGATTCTTTGTCATTAGGTATACTTTCGAAAGAAAGGTCTGTTTGATCATAAACCTCGACTTTTTCGTTATTAAAAACTCGCATTGGATTATTGGGGTTATTGTCTATGACCCCTTGCTCCGCGCGGCTGATCTTTTGATCTGGCGTAGGCATGGTTTTTTTTAAAAGAAAAAAAAATTTAGAGAGTGAAAGAAAAGGATTAGGCCAAGAGAAAAAAGTTTTTTTTTTTTTTACTGAATGTAATAGGATGGGTTGACCCTGTCTCTGAAACACAAGTCCGCTTACCCAAAAGAAGCGATTTTGTCAAAGAAGCTTTCATGCTCCGGTGATAGAAAAAAGATGCGGGACCAGAGTTTGAGTGGGGGTGGGAGATAGCAAAAGACTTCATTAGGCATCGCTTAACATTTTGTACCATGTGTCAATCTGAACGGAGCCTATTTCCTGTTACTCATAATTATTAAATGCCCTCCCCACCCCTAGCCCTTTCTCGTTGTCTTCATTGGTTCAACCCAAATTATTGATGGTTTTCCAAGAAACATTGATTTCTCTCCGTCCAATAAATGTCGATTAGCTTTTAACTGGATCGTCCTTTTACCGTCTGTCCGGTAATCAGAGCTCAGACAAGGATGTTATTTTTGCCAGCATCACTGGGGAAGCAATATATTTGGATAATTCCCGAGCTTGACATAGGACCGCTTTTATTGGATGACTGTCATTGATCGTAATACAAGCAAAAAAAAAAAAAAAAAAAAAAAAAAAAAAAAACCTCCTGAAAGTCTTTGCAATAACAAAAGATCCGTTTTTAATATTTCTTTTGCTTTCCTCTCTTTTTTTTTTTTTTCTTTCCCTTTAAATTTCCTATGATAACCGCAACAAAAAATGTAAGTTTTTTTTTTTTTTTTTTTTTTTTTTTTTTTTTTTAAACATATAAATTTCGATATGGAGAATTAATCCTAAACATAAAAATTTTCGCGTTTTATTATTCAGAATCTTCCCGCATCTACAAATGCGTTCCAGGAAGGTATGTGTGTAGAATACTGGAGTATGACTTTTTTTTTAATTAATTTTTACATCTTTCTCTCTCTTCACCATAACAGCCAAAGACAAATTAAAAAAGATTTCTTTACTGAACAGTAATGATATCAAAGCCTTAACGACGAAACAAGTACCCCAAGAGGAACAACAAGAACGTACGCTGGCATTAATCACATCGACTGAAGATTTACCTGCTATTCGATCTCATATCGAGAATCAAGGTTTCACCATCATCAAGTCAAAGACGATACAATTGTCATCTGAACAAGCACAAGCATTTTACGAGGATCATCTTACTCAATCCTATTATGACAAAATGGTGCGATGGTTAGGTAGTGGGTAACGTATGCCTTTTATTAAAAAAAAAAATTTTTTTTTTGTAACTTATGCATATATTGTTTAGTTCAAATATATGCGCATTGGTTTTAGAAAAGAAAAATGCAATCCAAGACTGGAAATCCTTGATGGGTCCAGCCGCCTATAAAAAAGCTCGAAAAAACAGCCCAAACTCGTAAAGTCGCCTTCTCAAGCGCAATAGCATGTCTTACTGACCCTTTTTTTTCGGTATAGGATTCGTGCTCTGTTTGGAAAAGATACGTTACAAAACGCCACACACGGAAGCGATTCGGAAGCTAGTTTCAAAAAAGAAATCGATTTTATTTTTTCTGATTCCGTATTAGATATGACGGCTGCCGACACTCCTCCTGCTGCTGCTGCAGAATTACATCATCCACAAAATGACGGCGTTGTTCCTGTTACTATGCCCATCACAAATGAAGATACCCCAGTCGTTACTGATGCTGCTCCGGAAGAAGCTCAAGTTAATGCCACCGTTGAACACAAGAATGAGACGCGTGATAATAATACAGATACGCTTGAAAGCCATGTACCAGATACCATAGAACAAGAGAAACACGTCCAAACTCCTGTCGCTGTGGACACACAGGAGAAAGAAACATCACCTGCTACAGATAACATGGAAACTGTTTCATCTGTTGTCGTCAACAACTCTTTAACTGATGCTATTGAGAAAAAGGACATCACCAACATCGACCAAATTATACCTGCTATTTGTGATACTACTAGTTTACCTGTAAACACTAAAGATATACACTCTGATGCTAATAAGGAGAATACTATGCTTGCTGAAGAAAAGAAGGAAGTAAGTAGACCTGTTGAAGATAAAATGGTGGACGTCTTGCCTATTAAAGAGGAGAAGGAAGAAAGCGCACTTGTGGAAAATATCGTACCTACTAAAGATAAGAAAAAAGAAAGTGCGCCTATTGAAGATGAAAAGAAAGAGTGTGTGTCAGTTAATAACCATGTTGATGAATTGGAAGAGATTTCACTTGTTGATGATAACAAAGCACCTTCGGTGTTAGATGATGCCTCCGATGCTGCAGGTAGTGTCCTAAAAGAGGCTGATGCTGCAATCTCCGATATTTCGCAAGACAAATTAAAGACTTGCATTGAACTTACGCCTGATGCTTCTTTGAAAGACGAAGATGTCATCTCATCAGACAATACAATCAAAATTGACAATCAAGATGAAAACCCTTCTGATAATACCATGATTTCTGATGCCGAAACCATTACAATCACACCGCCTGCTGAAAGAGACCAAGCAGTGTCTACAACCAGTTCTGCTGGTTTGAATGTCAATGAGGACCAAAAGAGCTTACCCAAGCCAACAGAGGCCAGTCATTCTACAAAAAAGCCTCTCAAGAAACAAGTTAAAAAAGAGGCGATTATTCCATCTAGTTCGCGTATTAGACCCCCTAGTATTAAAAGAGGGCAGAACGGTTGCATGATTCAAAGCGGCGAACCCATAGGAAGAACTCGTACCACCAGTAACAAGATTAATTCAGCCAACAGCAGTGCAGGCACCACACGTATTGCAAGGTTGAGCCCTTCTGCCACCATCAGAAACGAACCAGCTGTCGTTGCTGAAAAGAAAAAAACGACGGTCACCCGCGACGCACCTAAAAAACCACCTACTAAAGTGTCCAAAAATTTGCCACGTGTAGCTACGATGGCAGCTGCAAAGCCGGTTACTGCCGTAAAAGAAGAAGAGAACGAAGGCGAGAAAAGGACGAAAAAGCGAGGCTCATCTACTAAAAGCTTTATATCAAGATTGACAGCGCCTACGGTAGCAAGCCAGAATAAGAAAGCAGATAGTGATACAACCGCAGCTACGACAACAGCAACAACAGGTGTTTCACGTCGTACCACCGTGTCCGGAAAGCGAAGTTCTGCTGTACGACCTGCTTCATCCACATCAAAGGTATATTAAAAAAAAAACGGATTGATAAATTACATGGACTGATATCATTATTCTTTTAAAAACCACTAGTAAATAATAGCACGAACTAAGCAAAAGGATAGTCCATGTGGTTGCTATCTTATAAATCGATGTTTTAAGAAAAAAAAATATAATCCCGTTCTTTTTAATAAATGTTGAGTTTACATGACTAAAGGGTATATTTTATTATTCGACTATGCCACGCGTACTATCTACGATAATCAAATCGCCAGAGGGTGTGGTAATCTCAATACATGTTGAATCGTGAAGATCCTTAGGCTTCTGTAATACATGCCCAGGTGGCAAAAATTGTAGAAAATTTTGAATTAAAGAGTGATGTCCCATAAACAATTGCATTGTCCTTTCTAATACTTGCTTTGTTCCAATTCTAAAAAACAAGTTAAAAGTTGTTTCTCATTGTAAAATCAATGACCTTTTTTACTTACTCCTTGTTTCTGAAATCTACCATGATTGCAATAAATTCCTGATAGACCTTGTTGTTATCGTCAGGGAACTCGCTTCTTACGTCGTCCAAAAAGGTAAGGGCGTCTTTTTGTTTAATAACCTTGGTGTGTTCTTCAGTGCTATCCATTGGTTTGTGTTTTGGGTTATGGGAAAAAAAAGAAAACCATTTGGATAAGCCTGAGACCAAGGTTTATGCGATCTCTTACTCTCGTTACACAGCATTGATTGGTTCTTATTCAACAAATCTTTTTGATTGTTGTTAAATTAATGATTATGATTTACGAAGTCTTCTTTTATAATCATGATAAGAGGTCTAGATACAGGGGTTTTGATATATGGGATTAATTTTCTATACTTCAACAAGTTGATGTTTTGATTTAGCAAGTTCTAATAAGCTATCAAATTCACCAGAATTACGACACATTTTGTAAAATGATGACTCGGGATTGTTGATCAATGTCAAAGGATTATCAAATTCAAGAATACGTCCTTGATTCAATAGCAAAATACGATCATATTCAATCACTGTATGTAAACGATGAGCAATACACAAAATTGTACTATCAGAAAACTCGGTGGCAATCGTTTTTTGAATTGCCTTGTCTGTCTCGAAATCGACGCTTGCAGTAGCCTCATCCATCAAGACAACGCGACTACTTTTCAAAAGTGCACGGCCGAGACATAACAATTGACGTTGACCTTGAGAAAAGTTTTTGCCACCTTCGCTGACGTTTGTATCGAGATCTTTGAATACATTGGCATTGACCTCTTCTCCACTGTTGAAACTCTGGATACTACTATTAGCACTGCTTGGAACCAGATGAACTCTTTGGAGCGCCGCAATGATATCTTCGTCCTGGAATTCGTGGAATGGATCCATATTTGAGCGAAGTGTGCCAGAGAACAAGGTAGGATCTTGAGGAATAATGGTCAAATTGGAGCGGAGATCTTCTGTACCAAGATCTTTGATGTCTATATTGTCAATTGTAATAGAACCTTGTGAAGCTTCCACAAAACGGAAAAACGATAATGCAAGTGTAGATTTACCACTACCCGTTCTACCTACAATACCGATTTTTTCCTGAGGCTTGATAGAGAATGTAAGACCTTTCAAGACGGGATCCAAATCGGCAGCGTATCTCACTTCCAAATCCTTCACTTTAATCTCACCTCGAGTAGGCCATTGAGGTGGGGGTCTAAAACTGGAAATAGCAGCAGCTTCTTGATCCATTTCCATAAATTCAACAATACGTTCGACGGCGTTGAAACTCATTTCTAACCCAGTGTATTGGCGGATACTCCAGAACATATTATCAGTAAACAACAGTACAAAACTTAAACCAAAGCCTGCTAAGGCTACGTCTATTTTGTCCGTGTTATAAAGTACAATTGCACAAGCACTAAAGTTAACGACAGCAGAAGTCATATAATACCGGACACTAACCCATCGATTGACTGTCCAAGCATATACAAAGGGACGAACATTGGCATCGATGCACTCCATCATAACCTGTAGAAACTGTTGAGATACACCAAAAGCACGAATAGTAGCAACACCAGAAATTGTCTCTGCAAAATTGGAAAATAAAGGTGATCTTGTTACAGAATCCAAACGTTTAAACTCACGGGAGCTTTTGACGTAATCCAGCCCGACGAATACATTGATTGCAGCAATACAAAACATTGGAACAGACAGAGTCGGCATAATAATACATACTGTAACAGTAGTTGTGATAATCATGAACCATTGAATAACAAAGGCCATAAAATCGTTGGGAATTTTGGAATCAACAGCTTCGAAATCCTTGGAAAATCTGTTTAAAATACGACCCGTGGGGGTTGTATCAAAGAAACGAAGAGGAGCACGGAATACCCGATGAAGAAGAGACCCATATAATTGACGGTTTGCTTTGAGAGCACCCCAGTACATCAAAGCAAATCGTAAGGCGCCAACAATAACGTTTCCACAAGTAATTAGACAGTATATACTCAAATAATAGTTCAGATGATTAACTCCGTCGGAAGATGTGTGAGAGGTTCCATTATTCAAAGCAGTGACCACCGAAGTCTGCGAAAAGTCAGGCATCATCATCATGCCGAGGTCATGAGTACGAGCACCTAAACCAGCGTTAAAAGCAGAAATTGTGGTATTATCATTTGGGTTGTTTGTGTAAGATTGAGCCCAAATCTTGATCCACCAACTCTCTCCAATTTCCAAGGAACGGGCGCCAATGACAAAAAGAGTCATGACAAGCCAAAAGCCAGCATTACCAACCATTGAGAAATAAATTTTGTATAATCTAAATTTAACTGCTCCAGAAGCACGCGTTTCATCTTCAACTAGTACACGGGCTGCCTTCTGATCTTTCTTTGTATTAGTGTCAGTTCCGGAAGCGACGGTAGTGGTTGAAGAGTTGTCAATATTTTCAATGGCGGCTTCTTCAGAAGCATCTTGATCGTCTTCAAATCCATTATCCTCTTCGATGATCTTTTGTAAAGCACCAGATTGACGCAACTCTTCAGGCGACCCAACCACACCAGCACGACCATTATCAATATGAACCAAAAAGCTACAACCTTTAATGCAAAGCTTGATATGATGTGTAACAAGAATTCGAGTACGATTTCTCATGAGAGGTCCCATCAAACAGTTGTCATATAAATGTTTAGCAGTATGTGCATCTACAGCACTCAAAACATCATCCATCAAAACATTTTGGGCACGAGAATAAACTGCTCTGGCCAAAGCGACTCGCGCCTTTTGACCACCAGAGAGAGTGATACCCTTCTCACCAATTTCAGTGCCGTCACCGTCTTCAAAAATACTCAGATCTTTATCAAGAGCACAGGCGGTTAAAGTATCGTTATAACGCGATTCAATGTAGGGTAATCCAAACAAAATGTTGTCACGAATAGATGCGTTTTGTAACCAGGGAGTTTGAGACACATAGGCCAAGGAGCGATCCAAAATCCAGTCATCCGAGTTGATATCTTCAGAAATAGGCCCGAATTCAGAAAAGATAGTATCGGCAAAAGGTACACGAGGGCAAGAAATTTTACCGTCTACCAAGATGGCTTCACCCAGCAGACCAAGAAGCATTAAGGTCTTTCCGGAACCAGTAGAACCACTGACCAAACTAAGCTCGTTGTTAGGGAACTCGGCTACAATATCTTTAAGAATAAAACTTGCTTCTTCGTCAGCAGTGCTTTGATTTGGAAGTGGTTTCTTCCAACCAATAGTAGCATTTTTAAATCCAATCTTAACAGAGGCTTGATTGTCTCCAGGGAGAACGGGATCAATTTCATCCTCGTCCAAGAACTTTGTAATACGTTTTAAACTAGAGAATGCTTGTATACTATCAATTACCGTTTCTGGAATAATGTTGAGGGCAAATCTGAGCTCAGTGAATATACTGATGGCAGTAAATGCAATAGGTGCATTTAATTCATGTCCTTGAATTTTTGTGTAAGCAATAAATGAAACAAGAGTTACTAGTATAGGTGCACTAGAAGCAGAAAAAAGTCAGATTTGAGTATTACTACAAAATTTCAAGTAGAGATTACCCTTGCCAGACAAAAGCAAAAAGCACACCATTAATATAAGTGATACTCAATTGATGGAGTTCGAGATTTCTTGCTTCCATGATACGTTCTTCCCATTTTGTTTCCCAAGCAAAAAACTTAATTTGACGAATGCCCTGAAGAACTTCATTCATAAGCGAAACACGTTTATCACGGGCCTCCATTAAACGATCTTGAGTTTTTGAAAAAATCTTAGCGTTAAAATGGTTAATGGGTAAAATGACAATCATGATCAGTAAGCCATAAAAACAAGAAACGCCCATGAGTTGGTATAGAAAGTAGAATCCCGTGACGAGTTCAAGAGGAGCAGAAACGATACCAAACCAAATGGCAGCGAAATCAGCTATACGACTGGCATCAGTACCCATTAAATTGATAATAGCACCAGTAGAAGCTAATGAATTCTCGTCCTTCTTTTCATTGGTATCTCTAGTTTCCTTATCGTCAGCCTTTTCAGAAGAAGCAACAGAAAGATCGCGACGACGAAGGGATTTTTGGTACACTTCAACATTTAACATGGTTCTCACGCGAATTTGAAGAGAAGAAGAGGCTGATTATCATAATTAGATTACCACAGTAAGTTATATATTTTATTGCTTACCAAAATACCAGAGCTGACCAGCGACAGTACCCAGAATAGCAATCGACGCGCCCATACCAATTACAATCATTGTTCCATATATCATAGCATCTTCATAATACACGCCATTACTAGCGTCTTGAAGGAGTTGGAGCATACGATTCATAAAAAAAGGCGGGGCAAAGAACAAAAATGAAGCAATAACTGCTAATGATAATTGAATGGCTATATCCGCGGCATTGGCCTTAAGTAAGCGATATAAAAGCGAGCCTTTTTCCCGCGAAGCGCCAAAGATATAGAATATATTATGTGCGCGAAACTCAGGGGTCAAAACAGGTAAATCCTGGTCTGTCATTTCGCCTTTCTTCTTGGAGACAACACGAACTACATTTGTAACCCAATTAAAGGACAATTTACCAAAGATTGAATCGACGTTTATGTTACACACCGGACGATCTTTTTCGTCTAAAAATGGCGGGCCTTGTTTCATAGTCGCAGTAACATAAACCAAATCAAATCCTAATAATACAGGTAATAATAGTGACAATGATTCCAACCATGGCATCTGTGGGAACCCGATAATTACATCTAGACAGAATTGATAGACAGAAAAACAAAATGCAATGGTATAGAAGATGCAGAGGTGAACATTCAATACCCAACCCCATTCATTGGGTAGACGATAATGACGAGAGGTTATTGCAAGAACAAAAGCATAAAGCCATGATATGAAGACACCTGTAGAAGAAGTAATCAGGTGAACACTGTCTGGATCCTTCTCGGTGTTAGTAACATAAACATAGAGATCCATTGCAGACAATGTAGCTAGTAGCAAGGTGCAGTACGTAATACGTGTAATACGATTTGTGTCATCAAAGGGATCGCTTAAATCCCTTTTAGAATCGGTTCGAGGAGGCAGCCGTCCGTCAGTCGATAGGGAAATACCACCTTCTTCTTGTTGCTGACGTTTGTGATAAAGGCCACGCTGGATAGACAATGCAATGGCGCTTACACTCGCTACAACTGGTAGACTAACCGAGACCCAGGTTACACTCGGTAGAATTTCCATGGTTGTATGAATTGAAAGTAATTTAGATAAGAGAAAGACAACTTTAACGATTTCCACCTTTTACAATTATTGCTGCGGTTCAGCTAGAAATTAATTTACCGCCTACCACTACTTTGAACACATGAGAAACAACGCTTTGCTTGTAACCAAAAACAATTCTATGTGACTGCCTTGGATCACACTAATATTCAAGAGTCATCATACTCCATACCAGAATAAAAGCTTTGCTTGTAACCTCATAAACCTTCTGTTATGACAGATATACTCAAACTTATATACATAATATTCAGTTCAATGAGTAGAAGAATATTAAAGCTGATGTAAGGCTTAAGTACAGTAGTTACGGCCATAGTTATTGTAAATAGAAAACGGTTTGTAAACCTTTGGGTAGTTAATCAATTATTAAAAAATGTCAGAAGATTCTATTGAGTAGTTTACAATACCGAAAGAGTATGAGTCATGATCAATAGATGTACGGTAATAGCGTATTGTTTGGTTATAAATTGTTTATTTGTATAAATGCTGTTGCGAGTTATTATCATCCCTTTATATAGTTCGTTTGTACCCGGTTAATTTATTCGTCGAACGGAATCAACTGTTAGAAATGCTCTATAATGAGCGTTGAACCATTAAATTTTGGGTAAAGAGTTTTAATACTATTATAGATAGCTTATAGTTACCTTCATCGTCATATTTTGTGTTACAAGCCTTGTATTATGGTGGCAATGCTATAATATTAACGCTTTTCTTAGGGACAGCCAAATTTTCCTTGGGGACAGCCAAAGTGCACGTAGTCGCAACGTAAAATCTGTTAAATTTGGATGTTCTGTAGCCCTGGGAACAAGGATATACAATCAAAACAATGTAAAAATTAGGAATAAATGTATATTAAACTATTTGTACTTATTTTGACAATTCTATCATCACTATTTCGCCTTTGAGCTCGTTTGATCTTAATCTTACGCAGAAATATTAAGTTAAAGTCCAAACAAGAAGCTGAAAGTAAGCTGTATAACACATATACTGGTTTACACTATGTTGGTTGTAATAAATGTGTATATATTTCAAGTTTTTAAGTCATATTGACCTCTTGATGTCTATAAAAGTATCATAGTCCCAACATTACGACTACGCGCACCCTGGCTGTCCCTAAGAAAAATGGCTGTCCCTAAGAGACCTGTAATATTAATAGGGTTTATTGATTAATTCCTACATTAAGTTTTCAAATAACCTCCAGACTAGAATATTGTTACATTACCTTTTTCTTCTTCTTTGGTCCTTTTAACCTCAAATGTCCAAATTTTTGACTGCTTTTTGGTCCTTTTCTCACAAAAGGACCATAAAAATATTGGATTGCGGATTTCCGTTCTCATTTCAATACTAGCTATCAATGAACATGACCATCACGTGTACACAGTACTGCCTTTCTTTCACCGGAAACATGATCACGTATTTAGAGTACGCGACGCCAAGGACGACCATATCAGGGGAAGAAATTAGTTTGTTTCAATACTTAACAATTGTAATTAAATTAATTATTAATAAAGTATTTTTATTATTAACTACTATTCTCTTTATGATAATAGTCCTGGATGCAAGGGGGTTGATAGATAGGGATAATATTCTATACTTCAACAAGTTGATGTTTTGATTTAGCAAGTTCTAATAAGCTATCAAATTCACCAGAATTACGACACATTTTGTAAAATGATGACTCGGGATTGTTGATCAATGTCAAAGGATTATCAAATTCAATAATACGTCCTTGATCCAATAGCAAAATACGATCATATTCAATCACCGTATGTAAACGATGAGCAATACACAAAATTGTACTATCAGAAAACTCGGTGGTAATCGTTTTTTGAATTGCCTTGTCTGTCTCGAAATCGACGCTTGCAGTAGCCTCGTCCATCAAGACAACGCGACTACTTTTCAAAAGTGCACGGCCGAGACATAATAATTGACGTTGACCTTGAGAAAAGTTTTTGCCACCTTCGCTGACGTTTGTATCGAGATCTTTGAATACATTGGCATTGACCTCTTCTCCACTGTTGAAACTCTGGATACTACTATTAGCACTGCTTGGAACCAGATGAACTCGTTGGAGCGCCGCAATAATATCTTCGTCCTGGAATTCCTGGAATGGATCCATATTTGAGCGAAGTGTGCCAGAAAACAAGGTAGGATCTTGAGGAATAATGGTCAAATTGGAACGGAGATCTTCTGTACCAAGATCTTTAATATCTATATTGTCAATAGTAATGGAACCTTGTGAAGCTTCCACAAAACGGAAAAACGATAATGCAAGTGTAGATTTACCACTACCCGTTCTACCTACAATACCAATCTTTTCCTGAGGCTTGACAGAGAATGTAAGACCTTTCAAGACGGGATCCAAATCGGCAGCGTATCTCACTTCCAAATCCTTCACTTCAATCTCACCTTGGGTAGGCCATTGAGGTGGGGGTCTAAAACTAGATATAGCAGCAGCTTCTTGATCCATTTCCATAAATTCAACAATACGTTCGATGGCGTTGAAACTCATTTCCAACCCAGTGTATTGGCGGATACCCCAGAACATATTATCAGTAAACAACAGTACAAAACTCAAAGCAAAGCCTGCTAAGGCTACGTCTATTTTGTCCATGTTATAAAGCACAATTGCGCAAGCACTAAAGTTGACTACAGCAGAAGTCATCGAGTATCGGACACTAACCCATCGATTAACAGTCCAAGAGTATACAAAGGGACGGACATTGGCATCGATGCACTCCATCATAACCTGAAGAAACTGTTGAGATGCACCAAAAGCACGAATGGTAGCAACACCAGAAATGGTCTCAGTGAAATTGGAGAATATAGGTGATCTTGTTACAGAATCCAAACGCTTAAACTCACGGGAGCTTTTAACATACTCCAACCCAACGAATATATTGATTGCTGCAATAACAAACATTGGAATAAAAAGGGCTGGCATAACAACGCATACTGTAATAGCAGTTGTAATAATCATAAACCATTGAACAACAAAGAGCATGAAATCGCTGGGAATCTTGGAGTCGACAGCTTCAAAATCCTTGGCAAATCTGTTCAAAATACGACCTGTGGGGGTTGTATCAAAGAAACGAAGAGGAGCACGGAATACCCGATGAAGAAGAGACCCATATAATTGACGGTTTGCTTTGAGAGCACCCCAGTACATCAAAGCATATCGTAGGGAGCCAACAATAACGTTTCCACAAGTAATTAGACAGTATATACTCAAATAATAGTTCAGATGATTAACTCCGTCGGAAGATGTGTGAGAGGTTCCATTATTCAAAGCAGTGACCACCGAAGTCTGCGAAAAGTCAGGCATCATCATCATGCCGAGGTCATGAGTACGAGCACCTAAACCAGCGTTAAAAGCAGAAATTGTGGTATTATCATTTGGGTTGTTTGTGTAAGATTGAGCCCAAATCTTGATCCACCAACTCTCTCCAATTTCCAAGGAACGGGCGCCAATGACAAAAAGAGTCATGACAAGCCAAAAGCCAGCATTACCAACCATTGAGAAATAAATTTTGTATAATCTAAATTTAACTGCTCCAGAAGCACGCGTTTCATCTTCAACTAGTACACGGGCTGCCTTCTGATCTTTCTTTGTATTAGTGTCAGTTCCGGAAGCGACGGTAGTGGTTGAAGAGTTGTCAATATTTTCAATGGCGGCTTCTTCAGAAGCATCTTGATCGTCTTCAAATTCATTATCCTCTTCGATGATCTTTTGCAAAGCACCAGATTGACGCAACTCTTCAGGCGACCCAACCACACCAGCACGACCATTATCAATATGAACCAAAAAGCTACAACCTTTAATGCAAAGCTTGATATGATGTGTAACAAGAATTCGAGTACGATTTCTCATGAGAGGTCCCATCAAACAGTTGTCATATAAATGTTTAGCAGTATGTGCATCTACAGCACTCAAAACATCATCCATCAAAACATTTTTGGCACGAGAGTAAACAGCTCTGGCTAATGCAACTCGCGCCTTTTGACCACCAGAGAGAGTGATACCCTTCTCACCAATTTCAGTGCCGTCACCGTCTTCAAAAATACTCAGATCTTTATCAAGAGCACAGGCAGTCAAAGTATTGTTATAACGTGATTCAATGTAGGGAAATCCAAACAAAATGTTGTCACGAATGGATGCGTTTTGTAACCAGGGAGTTTGAGACACATAGGCCAAGGAGCGATCCAAAATCCATTCATCCGAGTTGATATCTTCAGAAATAGGCCCGAATTCAGAAAAGATAGTATCGGCAAGAGGTACACGAGGGCAAGAAATCTTACCGTCTAACAAGATAGCTTCACCCAGTAGACCAAGAAGCATTAAGGTCTTTCCGGAACCAGTAGAACCACTGACCAAACTAAGCTCGTTGTTAGGGAACTCGGCTACAATATTTTTAAGAATAAAACTTGCTTCTTCGTCAGCAGTGCTTTGATTTGGAAGTGGTTTCTTCCAACCAATAGTAGCATTTTCAAATCCAATCTTAACAGAGGCTTGATTGTCTCCAGGAAGAACGGGATCAATTTCATCTTCTTCTAAAAACTTTGTAATACGTTTTAAACTGGAGAGCGCTTGTATACTATCGATTAGTGTTTCAGGAATAACATTTAGTGCATAACGAAGCTCAGCAAATATACTAATGGCAGTAAATGCAATAGGTGCATTTAATTCGTATCCTTGAATCTTTGTAAAAGCAAAAAATGAAACAAGTGTTACTAATATAGGTGCGCTAGAAAAAGGAAGAAATGTCAATTTTAAGCTTGTTGCATAATTTATAATAGGGCTTACCCTTGCCAGACCAGAGAGAAAAATACACCATTAACATATGTAATACTCAACTGATGGAGTTCGAGATTTCTTGCTTCCATAATACGCTCTTCCCATTTTTTTTCCCAGGCAAAGAACTTAATTTGACGAATGCCCAAAAGGACTTCATTCATAAGCGAAACACGTTTATCACGGGCTTCCATCAAACGATCTTGAGTTTTTGAAAAAATCTTAGCATTAAAATGGTTAATGGGTAAAATGACAATCATGATCAGTAAGCCATAAAAACAAGAAACGCCCATGAGTTGGTATAGAAAGTAGAATCCCGTGATGAGTTCAAGAGGAGCAGAAATAATAGCAAACCAAACGGCAGCGAAATCAGCAATACGACTGGCATCAGTACCCATTAAATTGATAATAGCACCAGTAGAAGCTAATGAGTCCTCGTCCTCCTTTTTATCAGTATCTTTGGATTCTTTATCATCAGCCTTTTCAGAAGAAGCAACAGAAAGATCGCGACGACGAAGGGATTTTTGGTACACTTCAACGTTTAACATGGTTCTCACGCGAGTTTGAAGAGAGCAGGAAGCTAATTATATTTATTAGACTATCAAATCATAGCAGGTGTTCATTACTTACCATGATACCAGAGTTGACCAGTGATAATACCCAGAATAACAATAGACACGCCCATACCAATCACAATTAAGGTCCCGTACATCATAGCATCTTCATAATACACACCATTACTAACATCTTGAAGGAGTTGGAGCAAGCGATTCATGAAGAAAGCGGGAGCATAGTACAAAAACGAAGCAATAATAGCTAAAGATACTTGAATGACTATATCCGCGGCATTGGCCTTAAGTAAGCGATATAAAAGTGAGCCTTTTCCCCGCGAAGCGCCAAAGATATAGAATATATTATGTGCGCGAAACTCAGGGGTCAAAACAGGTAAATCCTGGTCCGTCATTTCGCCTTTCTTCTTGGAGACAACACGAACTACATTTGTAACCCAATTAAAGGACAATTTACCAAAGATTGAATCAACGTTTATGTTACACACCGGACGATCTTTTTCGTCCAAAAATGGCGGGCCTTGTTTCATAGTCGCAGTAACATAAACCAAATCAAATCCTAATAATACAGGTAATAATAGTGACAATGATTCCAACCATGGCATCTGTGGGGACCCGATAATTACATCTAGACAGAATTGATAGACAGAAAAACAAAATGCAATGGTATAGAAGATGCAGAGGTGAACATTCAATACCCAACCCCATTCATTGGGTAGACGATAATGACGAGAGGTTATTGCAAGAACAAAAGCATAAAGCCATGATATGAAGATACCTGTAGAAGAAGCGATCAGGTGAACATTGTTAGGATCGTTCTTGACATGAGTAACATTAGCATACAGATCCATTGCAGACAATGTAGCTAGTAGCAAGGTGCAGTACGTAATACGTGTAATACGATTTGTGTCATCAAAGGGAACGCTTAAATCCCTTTTAGAATCGGTTCGAAGAGGCAGCCGTCCGTCAGTCGATAGGGAAATACCACCTTCTTCTTGTTGCTGACGTTTGTGATAAAGGCCACGCTGGATAGACAATGCAACGGCGCTTACACTCGCTACAACTGGTAGACTAACCGAGACCCAGGTTACACTCGGTAGAATTTCCATGGTTGTATGAATTGAAAGTAATTTAGTCAAGAGAAAGACAAATCGAGCGATTTCTACCTTTTACAAAGTTTTCGTTTTCAAAGACAGAAGGAACAATAATTGCTGCGGTTTAGTTAGGATTTGAATGACCGCTTACGACCACGTTAAACACAAGAGAAACGCTTTGCTTGTAACCGAATAGATCTTCTTCTATGACAAACATACTAGAAATGTAATACATACTATACAGTTTTTGGTAGAAGAAAATAATAAAGTTGATGTAAAGCATAAGTACGATATTTAGGTTCATTTTTACCATAATTATAAAGCGGTTTGTAAGCCTGGGTAAACAATTAATATAGACTGTCAAAAGATACTATTGCGTACCTTACAATGGCACTTAAACCACAGAACGAATGTGAGTCATATTTCATATATGTGTGGTAATAATGGATTATTTGCTTGTAAATTGTTTATTTGTATATGTTGCTGCGGATTATCCTCATTCCATTTTGGTTTATACCCAGCGTCGTACATATTCAATTATTTGAAACGCTTTTTAGTGAGTGTTGATCAATAAATTATTATGTTTACAAAAGTGCACTCGCAATTACCTTTATCTATCATTTTTTGCGTTACAAGCCTACGGTCTTGTGATACAAGTTACATATCTAAGTAGAGTTCATTGATTTATTCTTACAAGTTTTTAAAGAACCTCGAGACAGCAATAAAACTCTATTACGTTGTAAATTTTCTATTTGTCTTTGTTTTTACAATAAAAATCGATAGCTTTTAAAAATAATTTACAACGTTCTGCCACTGGATTATTGCCATGGTTATTAATCAATGCTTGTAATATTTTATAAGATTCGCTATAAAACAAATCAGTGTCAGCTAATTAAAATTTAGGAAACCACAGAACATCATTTACACGTAAGATTCCGCATTTCCGTTCTCAATTCATTGCTACCTATTAATGAATATGACCATCGTGTGTGCACATTACTGCCTTTCTTTCACCGGAAATATGGCCACGTGATCAGAGTACGCGACGTCACGGACGGCCATATCAGGGAAAAAAAGCAGCTCGTCTCATTACTTATTTATTTTTGTTTTCTTCATTCTTTGGCAATACCAAGACGGAAGATAGAAAGCACAACGATAAATAGCATTATATTTTACAATGTCAATGAAAAAACTACAGGGTAAAAGAAAATTAACACCCTCTTTTTTTTTTCCTGACCTTATTTTATACCAGCCGAGATCGACCGGGTCTTGAAGAAAGTGAGCGAAGGCGTTGATACCTTTGAAACCATTTATGAAAAGATTCAGTCAACGGCCAATCCGAATCAAAAAGAAAAGTATGAGCAAGATTTAAAAAAGGAAATTAAGAAACTCCAACGTTTGCGTGATCAAATAAAGACTTGGCTATCTTCAAATGAGATTAAAGACAAGACGACATTATTAGATAATCGTAAGCTGATAGAAACTGAAATGGAAAGATTCAAAAATGTTGAACGTGAAATGAAGACAAAAGCCTTTTCAAAAGAGGGATTGCTGCAAAGAGAAAGAATGGACCCCAAAGAAAAGGAGAAAGCAAACGCGTGTGATTGGATTTCAAATACAGTCGATGAATTATCACAACAAATCGAAATGGCTGAGGCAGAACTAGAAAATTTACAAGGAACTACCAGAAAGGGAAAGAAAGATCATGCAAAATTGGAGAGAGCAGGTGATTTGGAACATTTTATCGAGAGGGATCGATGGCATATCAATCGATTGGAACTTATCTTACGACTGCTGGAAAATGATCAACTTTCAACTGATCAGGTTAGCTTTATTCAAGTATAAAACCGTGCAGTATAATAACAATTATTAGGTTGTTGCAATCCAAGATGATGTCCAGTATTATATTGACTGCAATCAGGTATTACAAACATTGTCTTATATTTGGTTTCTTCTTTTTTTAACCTCTAAGACGTAATAGGAACCAGATTTTGAGGAGGACGAGCTAGTGTATGACGACCTGAATCTTGAAGAAGAAGAAGAAATGTACAATGTGGGTATAGAGGAGCACTACACGAATGAGGAAGAGAAGTCTAAGAAATCAAAGGAGAAAGATGCTTTGGATGATGTCTCGTCGCTATCATCATCTACAAGGACAAATAACAAAACAGTAACATCAGGCAGTCCAGCTAGCTGTAAGACTTTATTATTTTGTATCGTTCTGGTTGATTAATTTCATTTTATAGCAAAATCAACAATATCAGGTAGTCCAGTGAAAACACTAACAAGTGTGCCGCCGCTTAAATCCCCGGAAAGCTCTAGCAATACAACAGAAACAACACCAAACGCAACACCTATTTCTGTATCAGCAACTTTAAAAAGTTATCAAGCACCAGGGTTGAACAGTCCGACATCCATAAAAGAAAAAGGTAAGAGTAAAGATGTGTATGTATCTCAGTGGCATATTGATTTGTAGTTTTTAGTGCAATCGACGCGAGTTGCTGTGCCATCAGCCTGGGCAGAACCGATCAAAATTGTGGACCAAGCCAAATCGACACCACCGTTAGAAAACGCTTCGATGGAAACCAATAAAGCGCAAAGGGCGATGTCTTCTTCGGCGCCTGGTGCGCAAGTAAACAACCTATCTGGATTTGCTAAAGCCGTAAGAAATGGAATAAATCAATTTATTCGCCACCTAACTAATAGCTCTTTGTATGAATAGCTTCCATTGGATACATCATTATCCCAGCAACAGGGAGCAGAAGCTGAATCAAGACTACCGACATCGTTGGCTGATCTTGCTTCATCGTTCGAAGCAATCAAAAATAAAGGTAGGCAAACAAACGCTGTCGCTTAATATGGTACTGATACAAACATGCGATTAGCTGTCGGTAATGAGGATACCCATTACACTAATCGGATGTTAGATGCAAGTTTGCAATTTGTTCCAGACCTGATAGACTCTGAAAGGTATATTCTAGTATATAATGACTTGAAGATAATTTCTTAAGAATATGTCTGTTTCTTTAGGCCAAAAGTGTATCAAGCCCAAACTCCCCAACTAACACCGGCATACTATCCTCAACAGCCATTGGCAATTTTTGATAATCCAAGTCTTTTTGAAAAGTTTGACATGGATGCATTATTTTTTATATTTTACTACCAACAAGGTACATACCAACAGTATTTGGCTGCAAAAGAATTGAAAAAACAATCTTGGCGATTTCATAAGAAATATTTGACCTGGTTCCAAAGGCATGAAGAACCAAAAACCATCACTGATGAATATGAACAAGGGACCTATATATATTTTGATTATGAAGGTGCTTGGTGTCAAAGAAAAAAGACCGAATTTAGATTTGAATATCGTTATCTGGAAGATGCATAATCATATATTTATTTCATATTGTATTATTTTTTCTTTTTCATAAAAAGAAATCATTCTAATATACAGCTTCTCAGCTTTTATGAGCCTTTTCCGATTTATTTTCCGGTAAAAGATCATTTCTCGTGTTTTGACGCTGTCGATGTTCTTTATTAAAACGCCACCCATTAATATGTTTAATATTGTTCTTTACTAACTAATCATTTTACGAGCGTCGAGACGAGATGCCTGAAATAATATTAAAGAATCCAGTGATATATCAGTGTGAATTGATAAATGTAGGATTTTGTGTAAATATGAAGCAAAAGTTTATACTTCTTTGTATTCTTAACACTTTTTTATGGAACATGGTACATAATAACTTACTACTGAAACACTGGTAAACGATCATTTACCAATTTTGCTATTGCTTGTATATAAATATATGGGCATTTGCGGATGTTTCCACTGCAAGAAAAGACTCAAACATTATGAGTATTAAATTTGCACTTAGTTTAAGGCGATAAGTTATATGTATTGCCTCTTGGTGTCAATTGAGGTATCATATCTTGCATTACCCCTACGCGCAGCCAGGATGTACCTAAAAGACCCATTACACTTGTGGCAATCGACTTCGCAGGTTTGATTTACAACTGTCGCTCTACCCCAGTAAGGCGCTCTTTGATGGGTTGGCTTAATTTATAAATATTGACGATAATTATTTTTATAAAAAAACTAAAAGACATATTTATCCTACTACTCGCGTTTTAGATATCTGGTACCCATACAAAGATTATATCCGTAAAAAAAATATATATGGCAGAGAATAGTTACAATTCATTGAAAATATGTTACTTTCTGATCTGTGATTTTGCATTAATTATGTAGACATAAAAAGTTTAGAATGTCGTAAGTGATTATCGTGGTAAATGACACAAATATACATCTCATTGATGCTTTGGGTTTTTATAAAACTAACTTCATTCAAAGAATTAAAAATGGGCATAAACTTTTTAACAATAACAAATGAAGCATTACTGATATAATCACGTCTGTAATAAAGCTGATTAAAAAAAAATTAAAGTCTACGTTGATTAATAGTGAGCTAGTAAGTAAGTGTATGTCGTCAGCATTGTGCGAAACAGCACTTTTATTTGACTATTTTGAGAATTGTAATAAAGTAAACGCTTTAATGTCAAGATATTCAGCCGAGGTACCAAAAATAACTATTTTGAATTAGGTTGGTAAGTTTGGGTCATAACTTATATAGCAAATCTTTTAATTTTTCATGGCTTGAGATTTTTTAGATAAATTTAGGCTATAACTCTGGGAAAAGACAGAAGGCGCCTCTCCTTGTTATAATGCCTTTGTAGACGTTTCCATCTGTATTAATTTTTAAGAAAATAAGTTTTAGGAACCATACCAGTGATTTTTAGAAAAAATTGGTTCAGGTAAATAAGTTGTATGTTGTTGAGCCTAAGCATACTAATCGGGTCTCTTAGGAACAGCTAGGGTGCGCATAGTTGTAATGTTGGATTATGACACTTTAATAGACACCAAGAGGTCAATATAACATATCATCTTACTTAATTACAATTTATACAACCAGCATATGGTGTGTTATAGCTTACTTTCAGCTTCTCATTTGGCCTTTACCTTAATAATTCTGCGTAAAATTAAGATCAAACGAGCTTAAAGGCGAAAGAGTGACGATATTTATATTCTTGTTTCCAGTTCTAATGACGTATCTTAGGCTGTGGCTACGTACACTTTGGCTGTCCCTAAGAAAAGCGTTCAGTAAATGTTAGTAAAACAAAACAAATCCTACAACTTATTGTATTATACAAAAAGTATACCATTTTTATTGTATCAACAATAATAACATTTCATTGCTCAACCAACATACCTTACTGGTTATTCAACATTATGAAAAAACCCTATTCTAATTTTTTGGAGGAAAGTATGATGATTTGTTAAGTCACTTTGATTTAACCTGTTAACACAGTTATTTTTGGCAGAGCTCTGTTAATTTTGGTAAAGTGACACCCATTTTTTTAATTACGGGTAGTTACTTTTTTGCCATTCTTCATGTACTATCATTCCATATATCCTCACATTGAAAATGGTTTCTCTTAGAGATTTAGATTTTTATGGGTACGGTGTTTAATAATTTGAGTATTGCTTAATATTAATTTAATTCGTCTAAAAAAGACTAAGCTTGTCTGAATTTAAAGTGTTAAACCTGTAGCAATCCCAACATTTGTGTAATCGGAAACGTGTATTTTTTGGAAATCAAGTTCTACCTCAGTAGTACCTCTGCCAAGATGCGATTTATTTAAAGTGGTTTTTAAGCTTGAATACCTTTTGCTTTGCATAAGAGATAATACTTGCTTCTTATCAAGTTCGTTTGAAAGTAATAAATGTGTGACAGCAAATAATTATTGTGACACATGAAACCAAACTTCGCAGTTGGCATATGATAGAACGCTTATTTAGACAGGTGTTTTTATTGTAATAAGCTACTCATATGACTTGCAGTAGATGTATTGTATCTGTATTTGTATTTACATATCTTACAACCCATGGGATTTAATAAAAAAAATCTGGTTTCTAATAAACCATAATATGTTGATTGAAAGGCCTCGCTTTTGTAGCTGTCCTGTAATCCCTTGATATTAAAAAATCCTTTTCGAGGATCATGTTGCTATTTGCATAAGATGCAGCTCCATCTGTACAAACCTTTAAAAATTAAAATAAACCCGATCATATATCAACTACAATCATCTATATATACGTTACACATTGTACACTAAAGTGAATACGAAAGGATGTTTGACAGACATAATACAAAATAAAGATATAAATAAAAAAGATAGGGAGTATTTTTAGGGTCGGTCTTCTTCTTTTTCGGTGGGCTAATTTGAGCACGCGACTTGTATATTTAAGGGACATTGTGATCTTATTTGGTACTTCCAAAGTACACGGCTGAAAATCATCACTTCTGAGAACAAAGTGGGAATATTACTTAAATTATGTAACCTTTGTACGTTACGTTTCCGCAAAGTTTATTGGTAGCTGTATGCACCCTCAAAATACTGATAGGTATGAAGTTGACGATAATCCGCTGCAATACACTGCATACTTATTAATATTTTCCAACAACACTATCGTTACTATGTCGATCACCAGGCTTCCTTTATTGTAACCTTCCTTGAGGTAATAACACACACAAGTCTACTATCCTGGATTCAGCTCCTTTTATTTGTGCTTAGTGTATCCATTGGATATCTAATTTGTACTTGCCTGTCTTTAGTATTTCAGTCAATAGAACACTCTTTGTATCACTGCAATTGTATGCAAATATTATGAGCATAAAGCATTGGTTTAATCCGATGGTATATTATAGAATGTTTTTTTATTTTGATTTAAAGAAAAAAATGGGTGTTTATATGTACATACCAAGATAGAAAAAAATAAAGGAAACAGGCCAAATAGAAAAAAAGTGTGATTACTGTAATAAAATATATATGGGTGAGGGTGAAATGATGAGTCTAGAGTTTATTTGTTTTGTCGTAAAGGTGTACGACGTTTGATATCGGAATTTATTGTAGGTTTGGTGGCCTTGTTTTCTGCTTCGTCGTTATCTCCTTTAGTGGCAACGGGCTCTGTTGTTTTAGCAACATCATTAAGACGACGTTCTTCAGCTTCCATTGCGCGGCGGTATTGACCATCAATAAGAGGTTTGAAAGATTTGGAACGAGTTAAACCAAAGTTGGTGGCACGAGGCTTGCGGATATCAATGTCCATTTCAGGCAACCACCAAGGTAACAAGGGCATACGGCTACGGAAGAAGTAGCAAGCACCATGAAGATACTTGGAGAAACGAGGGACCTCATGCACCAAATGGGAATCAACAAGCTTAGTGAGCCAGTCTGGGGGTTGTTGTCCCAAATGAGTTTGTAACTTTGTCTCCAATACAGCATATGGGAAACGACAAATTTCAGTTTCATCTAATTGGGGGAAGGGATAATCGATAGCTACATCAGGACGACGCCATTCTCCTTTTGCTCTACGCACGGTACCATCTGAGTTGTCTTCACGAATGAAACACAAATCTGTATCCAAACTTACTCTAACACGTTGATCACCAGGAAGTTGGAAAGCAGTACGGTTATAAAAAGCACGACAAACAGGATTGAGATGCTTTTCTTGTAATGATTTTTGAATACCGCTAGCAATGAAATGGGTATCTTCGCACGTCTTTTCATCCACATTCTTTTGGCGCATGCGATCAGTGATTTCATCGGGGGTAAGCTCGCCTTCACAAAACTTGGTAACATCATCGACATCGAGTCTGAAACGATCCTTGACGGAAGCACCATCCAACCAAGAAGCATGATGAGTCTTACGCTCAATAAAGATACTTCTAGATTTCATAGGACCATACCAACGGAAACGAATAGCCTCAGCACCTTCATCACGTTGAAGACGACCAGTGTAGAGATCAAAATCCTCATTATCGTAATAAATACTAGAGATAGCAGAATCAGATACTTCAAACTTCTTATCGTTGTTGAAGATTAAGACGGGGAGATGCAACATAATAATAGATTTAACCTCAGTAACATTATCGGGATGGATCCAATATTTGGCAGTTGCACGTTCAAAAGCATTTTGGTCTCCACCGGCAGCAGAGTTACCTGTACGAGGCTTTCCTTGGAGACGACAAAGATCATGAAGAGCTGAGATGTAGACAATCGCAACATCGAAACGTTGTTTATCGAGAGGTTTGGCACGCAATTGAGGAATGAAGTTCTGTTGAAGACTAAGACCAGTCCATTTATCATGCTTCTTGAGAATCTTTTGGAAACCGATGTAGTTCATACGAGTAAACTTGGCAAGATCATTAACATCAAATAGAACCTCTGTAAGAGCATCATCCATAATATTCCAATTTTGTTCAGAAGACCAAGAGGGGTTGTTCATGAAAGTTTGAAGAGTTCTCTCACAATAGCTAATTCTAGCCTCTACTTCACCAAGCTTAGCGGTAATAAAATCATAGACCTTTTCCAATTCAGTTTCCAATAAACTGACAAAATCCTTTTCGTCTTGGTCAGTCCACCCATGATCAAGCTGTCTAGTCTTAAGTTCGGTCTTTAAGACATCGTAATTGATATACGATAAACGCCAAGGAGCAAAAATACCTTTCTGAAGTTGAGCTGCGAATTTCATTTTGAGGGTCGCCTGATTTTTTTTACAAAAGAGAAAGAGAAAGAGAAGAGAGAAAAATCACGTTTGCAACGAATAAAAAGATGACGAATGGGGGTTAAATGTATTTTTAGGTTTTTTTTCTTTTTAAGCTGAAACCCATTTTTTTCATCCAATCAAACACTTCGTATTCACTACTTGTAATTTTGGTTTAAAAAAACCCAGCCGTGGTTGCAGTTCATAAACACGGATAAACATAGTACATTTCTCCGGCCTTTGCTTATTCACGGTATATTTATAAGTAGATAAAGGAATTGAATTTTGCAATGATTCGAAATAAAAACCCCAAATGATAGGATTCTAATTTATTCTAATAATTCTGGACCCAAAAAAAAAACGCGTACCGTTTAACTCCGAGGGTGTAAAGAGCAGTTAAAGTTTAAACGGGCTGGTGACTATTATTTTGCTGATCTGTTTTATTATTTATTCCCAAGTAAGTGTCACTACTAGGTGGATGTTCCATTCGAAGTATAAAATTTAACTACCAATAATAATAATTATTAGTTTCAAATAAAAAATGTGTTATGATTTTCACCTACAATCATTGCACCGACTATCAACGTACATAATCCAGCAGGGCCATATATGTCATCATATCTCATATGAGGTCTGGTGCTCATTTGGTGAGCACGGTATCTGTATCTAAAAAATGCATACAATGCTATCACAAGTGAAATACAAAAAAATACAATGCCGGATATTGTGCTGATACTATCACCAAAATTTAACAATGTCAATGCTGCTGTCAGAATAATTGCTGAAAATTGTAACCAGTGAATAAATGTACGCTCATTCGCAAAAAACAGCTTCGGTTCCATTGTATGACTAGGTGGTTTTAGCTTCTTCTCCTTTTTCTTTTTCTTTTTTTCCTCCTTCATTTCTATTATAGCAGCCTCTCGTAGATTATCACTTTCCCTTACAGTATTAGCATCTTGCAGCATGTATGCTTGCGATTGATTGTTACGTCCATTGTAATAAGTATCAATAAAAGCGCCATTGTCTTTATTGGGATCTCTTAATCGTGTTCTTGATGATATACTTGGTGTGGTGAATGCACGGTGGAGGGATGAGCTGGAAGCATTTTCGATTTGCTGTGCAAGGTGACATTTTTCTTTTCCATCCATACTGGCGGGCGCCAAAAGTGAACTATCTGTACTATTATTCCAACGATTCCGGTTATATATAGTGTTATGCATGGACAAAGGCTTCTTGGACTGTTTTTGTCTTTTACCCAATTGAGCTTCCAAATATCTAGTACGGTGCTGTCCATCAATCAATGGCTTGTAGCTTTTAGAACGTGTTATACCAGAAAATCCGCTCTTGTGCTCAGCAGTGCGGATGTCTATTTCCATTTGCGGAATCCACCAGGGCAAAAGAGGTAATTGCGGTCCCCAAAATTGTGCTACGCCATGTAGGTATGCAGAAAAGCGGGGTACTTCATATACCAATTTAGAATCAAGAAGACGGGATAGCCACAAGGGGGATTTACCGCCTACAATTTGTGTTTCAAGTACAGCATGAGGAAACAAATGCAAATCATGAGATAATAGCTTTCGGAAGGGGTAATCAATGTTCATATCTTGCCGACGCCATTCCCCGTTTAATTTTAGAGCTCCGTTTTCCCTAGCAAATGCAATGTTTGAGTCGAGTGCCACAGAGAGGGTCCTGTCCTGGGGTGACTCAAACCGAAGCTGATCGAAGTAAATCCGTAGCTTTGGTTCTAGCTTCTTTTTTAAAATTGTGTCTTGAATTGATTGAGCAATAATGTATTTTTTATCAACATATTCTTGATCTGTATTTTCCCGTTGCAAATCATTTGCATAGTCTTTGGCTGTATACTGATGCGAGATAAAATCATAAACATTGTCTTTGCTCATGATTATACTATCTGTTACTGAACTGCCTCCTTGATCTGTTTTCACATATGTTTGCCTTTCAATAAATACTTCGTGTGATAAGTCCATATCTCCATACCAATGGATATCAATTATCTCTGCTCCATCATCACGCTGCAGTCTGGATAAGTATTCACTAAAGCCATTATTGTCCAGGTAAACTGCAGATGTTGAATGTTCGGTTTGCTCGAACTCCTGGGCCGGGTTATTAACGTACATTGGTAAGTTAAATAGCAATAAAGCCTTGACTTCAGTAACATTATCTTGATGAACCCAATACCTTGCAGTTTGTATTCTCTTACTGTCGATTAATACATCATTTGTTGATGATTCTAACCTATTTCTACAAATGTCTAGAAGACAAGATACTTGAATAAGAAGTTCATCAAATCTTTGGTTATCCAAAGGTCGAGCTCTACATACTTGGACTAATAGAGCCTTCCTATTTGTGTTGGTCAGTTGGTCATGATCCTTAATGAGATTTTGGAGTGCTTTGAAATTGATACGTGTGAAACGGCCTAATTCATTGATATCTGCCAAAATGTCTGTCAAAGATTCATCAATTGTGCTGGTATCTTCTTCGCTCCATTTTTTTTGGTTAAGCACCCTTTTACAATACGCTAATCTTGATTCGATCTCGCGTTGTTTTCTGTTAATAAATAAATCTACTTTTCCCGCTTCTAATCTAATAGCTGCTTCGAAATCATTTTCATCTCTTGAAGTCCAATGTCCAGAGTTGCAAATTTCATGTAGCCCCTTGTTTATAACCTCATAGGCAACATATTCAATGTGCCATGGTTCATAGATATTTTCGTTAAACTCTTCCAAAAATGACATTTTTTAAAAAGTTTAAAAATAGAAAAATAAAATCAACTACAGCTTGCACTTCAAATTAAGTATGATTTTAAATCTAAAACTATGCCAATCAATAAAAATGGGTTTCGGTATTTATTTTTAAAACTTTTGAAATATTAAATAAACGGCATGAACAATTGGCACGTAATCATGGTTCACTGTTTCAATATCAATGACATCCTCTTCTTCTTCTTCAACCATCTCAACTTCAACAAAGTCACGTTTCCGGTCTTTCGAATATCCGTCTGGAACAGTGACCACCATCTCCTTCAGCTTTATCGTGTTTCTACCCACTTCCTTTTCAATGTCTTCTAAGATAAGCATCGTCATGGGCCATAACTTGCCGGTGTAAGAATCACGAATGTCTTGAGTACCAACAATAAACATGCCTTTTGGTGCTAGTTTTGACGTCGCTTCTATGGCTAAGTTGACAATACTTCGTCTGTAACTGTTGATTTTATCAGGCAAAAGATCGCTTCGATGGCATGTTATCATCAGTACCAAATCGCCGCCTTCATAAACTGCTTTATTCATCATTGTCTCGTAATGAATTACATCATCTGACTCTTCACTTAGCTCTGAAATTAATCCCTAAACGAGTGTTAAACGAAAAAATAATCTAGCCGAGGCATTTATGATAAAAGCTTACTAGTTTTAATAAAGTTTTGTTGTTCTCTTCAATACGACTCAGTCTTTGCTGTTCGTATTCTGATAAAGGATTATCATCGCCGATGGTAGGAGTTTCTTCCTTTTCGGCTAATGCATTTGTTAATATATTTATAGGTCGATAAATATTTGTAATGACTATTACCTGGGATAGTACAGCTGACTTGTCTCTTGACATAAGGATTGTGAGATTCCTTTAGAGTTTTTTTTTTTTTTTTTGAGAAACGGGTACAAGCATATTCTTTATCAAATAGATTACTTACCTCAAGTAATAATTCAATGTGTTCCCAGTTACCATCATCTTTTCCAAACCGTTCGACCATACGTGATATACACAATTTTTCAAATCGGTACTCCTCCGTTGGCTTAAAAACCCAGACTGTCCCCATTACTACACTTTTTCTCATAATGGCAGACGATGGTACACCATGCATCGTACGATTCATTTCAAGAACATCGGATTCTAAAATATTATAGTCAATAAAAGCTGACATACTCAAAAAAATGAAAAAATAAATTACCATTATCCTTTGAAATAGCCATTTTGTCTGTATTTTCTTTTGGTACCTTTTTAAACGTTGCAATAAATTCATGAGTGAACACCAAAAAATCAAATTGCACGCAAAGATACGTCCCAAGACCAAAAGCTGAACAATATCGCTGTCTTTTTATTACCTATAAAGATAAGATATAAGATTCATGTTCATGATTTATAATGTGTAATGCATACTAATTCTTCGAGTTCGAAACCTTGATCAATGTAAAGACGTATCAAGTGGAACCCAACTGGTATATAAAAGCAATGCTCTCGATTATCTCCGATGCCTAAGGTTAATCTTCTGTCCATTTTTAATAATCTATTAATGGAATTGTGTCAGGTTACACGTATCAGCATATGTCAAATCATTATTACCGCCAACTCTCTTTGACCACTTTTGTGTACTCTTTTTTAAAATCTTCAACGCTTGTAAATCTAATAATGACAATTAATTTCGTTGACCTTAATATATAAATAGCGCAGAGTTTTTTACCTGGAGAGGTCGCCTTCCAAATGTGTAGAGTAGGCTACACAATCTTTATAAGGTGGATGTGATAAGATGTGATGGTAAGATTCATCAGCAAAAAGAGAGCCAGACAAGTTACGAGAGTCTGCTTGTGCTACAATTGGTCGATATTCGGCCGATGTCAAGCCTGGGGGGATCTCGAAGCAACAATTTCGTTGTGACAAAGCCACCGCGGCCTAAATAAATAACATAAGTTGAGTAATTTGTAAGGAAAGGAAATGAAGACTTGAAAAGCTTACAGGGTTTATGTCTACACCACAGCATCTATAAGAGCACACACAAAAATATTAGGGCAGAACTCACCACGTTTGTATCATAATTTACCTTCTTTGTAATAGAAAACATTCAATGGCATCCGTTCCTATTACATATTAGATTGCTTCCGAATATCAGGGTTTAAAAATTTACCTCTTCCTAAAAAGTTTGATAGGACCCTTTCATCCTTACTAGTATATTTCAAAATTGCCCTAGACAATAATGATAATTAAAAATGTGCTCAATAAACCCTTTTTTTTTTTTTTTTTTTTTTTTTTTTTTTTTTTTTTTTTTTTTTTTTTTTTTTTTTTTTTTTTTTTTTTTACCTTCGAACCGTTTGCGGTAACCATGTTCCTAAATAGTTTTTTTAAAACACTCCTCATAGAACTTATATTTTTAAATCTTACCATGATAATCCGTTCCCGAATGAGTTGCCCAACGTGGAGCACGTCCTGGTATATCGAAATAAGTTGAGTCAAATGTCAGTGAAAAAAGCTGGTTAGGTTGGGGCTCATAAGAAGCAAGCCTCTGTCCGGTTGATGAATCACTAAATTTCGTCGCAGATAATGTATCTCTGGTAAGATACGGTTTATGTGAGTAGTCTTCTATAGATGCTACATATTTATGTTGTTGATTTTGTTTTTTATCAAATTCTATAGTATTATTATCTATCACAAGTGGCATGTTTTCCTCGCCTGGTCTTCCATCATTATCAATCAACAACGCCAATTCAAAGCATGGGTTACACATAATTACACCGCCATCGTAACCTTTTCTCCAAGTATCGGCATCATAAGTTCCACAGTAACAACAAGAGACAGGTGTTGAACCATCTGCAAGTTTTCTCCTACGACGAGGAAAAAGTGGTTTTTTCTTCTTCTTTGCATCTAGAAAAAGTTAGATAATGGCAAATGCGGCAACCGAGACTCACTTACTTGCAGCTCTTATATCTTCTTTTGCACGAGCTGCTTCGGTGGCTTTTTGTGCTTCCATTTCTTTTAATATGGCAAATGCTACAGGTATAAGTAAAATTAGTTGCTACATTATTAACAATAAAATTTACGGGATTACATGTTTCTTCAAATTCGTCCTCATTGTGATCATGGTCAGCTGGAAAATTTTCGTAACACTACAATAGTATTAACAAACGGTCTTGGATACTAAATTTAAGAACCTACCTCTGAGCAGAGATCAAATGATGAAAAGTAACTGGATGCGCAAGGCACGCAAGTAAACCATGATTCATCGACTAGTTTTTTATTACAACCATCACAATTAAAAATATTGACATAAGTATCTACAAATCAAAAAATGTCAGTAAGTGTCAAAATAGTGCAAACGCGATCTGACCTTTTTTGTTGTAATAAGCTTCATGTATTCCGCACCAGAATATGACGCCGTTTTGGAAGTAACTTACTGGCTTTTGAGAACATGGTAAATGGAAACTCTTATTACATTTGGATTCGAAGCAACCTATAGTAGCGCCTTTTTCTTTACATCCATGACATCGCTTTTTTTATAATAAATTAAATAAAAAATGTTAAGTAAAACTTAAATGTACACACGTGCATATCTCAATACTTTACCATGCCTCTGCCACGTCTTAACGCTAATGTTACATTATACCACTTCCCTTCAGGCGTACAAAAAACTTCAGGTGAATATCTTGCACAGGAATCATGAGCCCAGAACGATCTCTTTTTTTCAACGCCATTCTTGTTGAATGTTGCAATAACAAAAGGGCCAATAAAACTCCCTAGCTCTTTAGAGGTATCATCGTCATCATTACAGAATGCGCATAATTTACGGCGTTTCCATCTCTTCAAATATTTATAACCTTGATCTGTATCAATTGGGATATTTCCTGTAAAGACTTTACTGGCCTCAACCGCGCCATCCTCGATATCATTTCCTGCAATGATTCGATTGTTAAGCGGTTCAATTTCTTCAATGTGTGCTTGATCGGAACTGCATATATGCAGATTTTCAGATTCTACAGTATTGGCAGTATTATCATTGCCTGATTCAGCTTCCTCTGTTCCTAAAACTCCTGTAGCTGGTTCGTTATTGATACCAATAATTGTCTCATCTTTGTTGGGGAGTATTTCCAAAATATCTTCTTCCCATACAGTGATCAACTCTCCTTTTATTGGTCTTGGCCCAATTTCGGTATCAATAACAGCCTGAATTGCAAAACTGGATCGTGGATGCTCATGCCAAAATGGAAAGTTTTGATCGAAACATCTAATAAATCAAATGTCATTATTCGTGCGTTAAATCTATAAAAATTCGCTCATAATATACCTGAGACAGAGTTCAAAACTTTGGTAATCATGTCCAACGGAAGGGGTCTCGCAATATGTGCAATAATAGCGAAACTGTTTGATAACAACGCTGCATTGGTTGCAGTAAACTTTCCAGGTATCTGTCTCTGATGCTGTATTTACACAAATGTTACTTTTCGACCTTCCAACTTGTAAATAAAAAAAGAAACTTACTTTCTGTATTGGCATCAGTAGGATCTTTATGATATTCAATATCATTTTCCTTAAATTCGGATTCTGAGTCTATGTCATCTAAAGTCAATCTTTTTCGGCTAAATCTATTAATTAAGGGTTGTGTAGATGTAGTGGCAATATTTTCCAGGCTAGTAGTTGCGTCCTCTGAAGTCATTTGAGCTTTCTCCGTAAGTATTTGCTCGTAACGTTGCTGGTAATTGGGTTCAATGCATTGCACTTCGTGATCGTTCTCAATTGCTTGTAACCTTCTACTGCCAAGAGTAATGTATTCATCAAAGGAATCTAGCCATCCGCAATAATGTATTTTCACTTTGTTTTTATGCATAGAGACTAGTCTTCCTTCATAAAGCTTTTTGTCCAAATGTAGTACCGTAACATGCTGCATATAATCGTATCCGTAAACATTGGCAACAAATTTGTAATTCTTTGATGCTTCTGCTTGTGCCAATCGAAGAGAAATTATCTGCTTATTATTTGCTGGACTATCGTCGTTATCAGATTGTAATGGGTTATTGGCACAAGACGTAGTGCAATTACTGGCTACCACTTGATGTTTCTTTTTTGTAGAGAGCCGCTGCGTTTTCTTTTTAAAGTTTTTGGGGGCTGGATTTTGTAGTTCAGGTAAGTATTCACCTTCTTCAGCTTCAGACAATGTGCTGATGTTATCAAGAACATCAGTAGGAATTGGGCCTGCTGTTTCATCTTGGGGATTTTTCTTACCCCGCCGCTCCTTTTTCTGGGCTTCTTTAACGGCTAATTCTTCGATATTTACAAGCATTCCTAGATCTTGATAATCCTGTGGTCTCACAATTTGATGCTTGTGATTTCTTTTCGATTCATCCACTAATTCAGGATTGGATTCTGCAACCAATAGATCGTTACTTTTAAGACCTTTTTTGATATCAAATGCACCATCTTCAGATTGCTTTTCTAGCTCTACACTATTTGAAACGCGGATTCTACGACTTCCCACCATAATCCACTCATCGTAAATATCAGCCCACCCTTCATAATGTACACGAACATGACCTGGTCGCATAGCTACCAATTTTCCGCATTCCCAAAACTTTGTCTTTCCAGAACGAGTATTTAGTACTTCAACAGCTAGACCATTTGTATATCCATAGGGATTGGGTGTAAATCCGTTTTTGTCCTTTAATTGTCGCATAGCCCTTCTCGTTGCAAATGCACCAGTAGTCAAAAATTCATTGTTAGTGGCCACATTATCATCTGATGTGTTTTCCTTTGCTGACTTAACCGCAGAAGCTGGAGTAGTTCCCTTCTCTACGCTGTCAGATGTTGTACATTTGCCTGAAAGTGGAGCAACTTTTTGTATCATACATACCTCTTCATCTTGTATTGCCTTTTTTTGCTTTGCTTTTGCACCTTTTTTGTTGGTAGTTTCAATTATATTAGGCGTTGGTACGTTATCGTTAGTTTTTTTAAGGTAATTGACGCGTGGTATGTTTGCGTTTTTGTTGAGAGGCATTATGGAAGCTGTATCATCTTCTTTTTCTTTTCCTTTGAGCGTATTTACAGTTGGTGGAACTTCTTGAACACTAAAATCAATGCTACTATTCGACAAAATATTCTTCTCCTCTTCTTCGGTCATCACTCTTAATCTACGGCTCCCAACCGGTATCCACTCAGATTGGTGTAAATCAGGATACCAAACTCGAACTTGGTTCTGATGCATCTCTCGAAGATAACCAACAGATTCTTGTCTCATCTTACGGCTTCCGTTTTGCTTTGAGTAAAATGTAATTGAAACTGCACGATTCCGACGGTATCCAAAGGAGTTTGGTTTGAACCCATGTTCATCTACTAGACCACGAGCCATACTGCGAGTCATAAATACTTCGTTATCATTAAATATTTGAGAAGGGTCTTTGTCTAGAGTTGAGTTGACGTAATCATCGTCTGCTTTGGCGCATGTCGTGGGAATAGTTGGAGCTGTTAATCGCATTTCTGCTTCATTAGATGGTGATTGTAACTTGTTTATGTCAGCCCAAGAATTTTCATCGTCTATGACATTTATTTTAAGTCGATAAAACACGCGCTAAATAGACTATTATCCTTACCTCCATCTTCGAAATGGATGACATCAATGGTTTCAGACGCAATCGAATCATTTTTTGTCTTCTGTGATTCTAATGTAGTATTGTCGTTTTGTGTAGAGACACGCAATCTTCTGCTACCCATAATAATCCATTCATCCTGATCGTCCCAATCATCATATACAACTTTGACTTTCCCTTTGTCCATCATTTGTAAGGTCCCTGGATACCAATAGCCATTGATGTTTAAAACCTCTACGTTCTGCCCATAAACAAAACCATGTGTATTAGGATAGAATCCGTGTTCTGGATCTGCTAAGGTCCTAACAGTTTTGCGAGTCATAAATGCACCGGTGGTAAAATGAGACATTTTAACTGACCCGCTTTCAATTTTTTTTTTGGGACTTTCAATAATTGTGGTGTTTGCGATCTTCTTGGAAGCCATAATTTTACAGTTTGTTTTTTGCGAATGGCGTGATTTGGTGGGGGGAATAACTGGTTTGGTATATTTTCTACTTGCTTTCTTTGGTGTTATTACTTTTTTATTGCTGCTTATAGTCCCTTGTACTGATACGGCATCATCGGCTAATTGATGTTCTTTAACGTTGCGACCGATTGTTATTTTACTTTGTTTCTTATATTTTTTCTTAACTGTAGCAACAGGGGCTTCGCTCATTGCTGTTATTAGTTTTTGAATAAGGCACTGCCATTGTAAACTACACCTAGTACAAGAACTTCCAGGCTCCAGAGGCTGCCGATTTTCGTTAATTTTTATACAGTCTTGACAGTCTTGATATTTGACTGGATCTTTCTTTTTAGAATAATCATTAGATTCAACTAAACCAAGTTCAATCCATGGACCAAGAACATCGTCATCTGACTGAAGCGATTCTGAAAAGCTGTGACTATCATCGTCCGACTTATCCATGTCTACATCCTCATTATCAAACTGGACCTCATGTTTGATCCACGGCAGTAATAAATCACCACAGGGGCTCTCGTTAGAAATTTCTGATGTACTATTTATGTCCCACCGGGTTTTTTTGTCTTGGCCGAGACGACAGTCTGACAAATCAATTTTACCATTTGTATCATTACTTCGTTGCTCAGGGGATTGACATGCTGATTTCAAACAAATTTTTATCTCATCTGTTGGTTCCCCGACTTCTTGATGCTGGTCATTTCGGTTTTTCCTAATACGGAAAAGACGTGCAAAAGGTTCCTCTGTCAAAACTTGCTGCTTCAACGTTTTTTCTTTCGTTACTTTTGGGATTGGTTTGTTTACGCTATTGACACTTTGAAGTAATAATTTTCCCATGAAATTTCCAAATTTTTTCTTCTTTTTATTGTTGTCAATTTCTTGTACTGGTACAACTTCGGCATTTCTTCGATATTCTCTGGTTTCTTTATCGAGAAAGTTCAGCTTGATTTATAGAAGAATTAGCGTAACTTTTTTTTTTAAAAAAAAGGAAAAAAAATCACGTACGATTAAGTCTTCTTTTACGTTTGGCCATGGATGCCTTGGTTGTGTGGGTATGTCAGATGACATAGAACAACCTGAATATATCATACCAAAAAATGATTATTAATTTTGACAACTTCGTTTTATATGCGATATATGCCGTTCTTTTTCTTTCGAAAAAGCTGCCAAATAGATGCAATACCTGTCATTTCCGAATTTTGACTATTTCGCGTTATTTTGTATAAAGTGAAGATGATCGAAACCGCAGAGATAACTAAATAGAAGAAAAGGGGATGATTATTAACTGTCTCAGCCCTCCTCTTCTATTAATGATCGTACAAGTGCTAAATTTGATAGGCTCACGTGTCGGATATTTAATCAAGCAAAATAAACAAAATAAATAAACCATCTTTTTCCCGTCAATCTACATTTCTGCTCTCTATGTCAAAAATATTTGGTGATTTAAAGGCCTTCGTTATACCTCTTAAGCTAAGCGAGTATGAAATGGGGTATTACCAACGCTTGATCAATAAACATGGTTAGTTATAGTTTACATGTTACACCAAATAATTCTAAAATAAATGTTTCAAACTATCACCCTCAGGTGGATCAGTTTGTCAGGATCAAAAAGAATCGACCTTTATTTTGACAGCCATAAAATCACGCAGTCGAATTGATAGAATTGTTAAGAATTATAAGGTTTGTATTTCAAGATATGTACAAGTTATTGTACTTAAATATTGACTAATACATAGGCTCCTGTGATTGATATACAATGGGTCAAAGAATGGTAAATTGATTGTTAAATTAGTATCCTTTTAGACTAAAATTATTTATCTAAATTGAAGTGACAAAGCAAAAAAAGCGCTCCCATTCGATAAGTATCTTTTAGTGGAGGGCAGTCAGCAATTGCCACTTACGCATATAGTGACACAAGAGTCTGCAGAAATATTAAATAGGAAATTTAAAAATTTACCCCCAGAAGAGTTACAATTTGAGGATGAAAGGTATACGTCAACTTTTACAGTAATAACCATTTCGATAATAATTGATTTAGCAGTGGTAATGCTAGTGATGATGACGCTAGTGATGATGAAGAAGGTAGAATTGATCGTCTTCCAAAATTATTAAACAACTTAAACCTATTGTAGAAAATACTGAAATCGACCCAACGTTTACTAATACAAAATACGAATGCCTCCGTCCTACACCTTATGTTCCAAAATATAACAAAAGACTCATATCGTTTCTTCTGATACTTGAAAGAAAGCGCCAACTTGATAGTGAGGACAAAAGATCATTAAGTTATAGACATGCAATTTCTGCCTTAAAGGTATTGTATCTAACTGTCTTATCAACTAAGTTAGTTTAACTTAGTATCTAGGCGTATCCGAGAGATATAAAGTCTTCAAAAGAAGCAGAAAAAATTATAGGTTTGAAAGAATGATATTTAAATATTTAGTTGTAGTTAGCTAAAATAGATTACAGGTGTTGGTAAAAAAATGTCAGAAAAAATACGAATGTTTTTAAGTACGGGTACAATTGAAGAGGCAGAACTTCTGAGATCGGATGAACGATTTAGAACAATTAGTCTATTTAACCAAGTATTTGGTAAGCTGCTTTGCTAAGTTTAACAGACTCTTAAAGTAACGTTATTTTGGGCTTTTCGGTTTTCTTTTTTTTTTAGGAGTTGGTGCCGTAACAGCCAATATATGGTGGAAGCTGGGGTATCGTACTTTGCAAGAGGTACTAGACAAAGCAAAACTATCTCCAGTTGTACGCTTAGGTATATTGTTGCTGCCAGATTTTAGCCAGCTGTATGACTTTTCAAATTGTGCTTTAAGTTTCGTATGCTTACTGACACACAATAATTAGAATGAGCCCAGAAGATGTGAAACAGATCGCTAATATAATTAAAAATCAATTACAAACTATCGACAATGACATTATTGTAATACCTGTTGGAGGCTACAGGTACATATATTGAAGTTATTTTCTTCAAAAGTTCTTACATCTTTTAAATTCAGACGTGGTAAGACCAAAAATGGTGATCTAGATTTGTTGATTTCTAGTCATCATGTACCCATAAATGGGCTACTTGATAAAGTAGTTAACATCCTAGTTCAAAGTGGGTATATCAAACATAAGCTATGGAAATCAACAGATAACAACGGTAGCAAGCAACAGAAAAAACTCCATGGAACTTCTGGCAGTAGACAAATTTTTGATGACTTTGAAAAGGTACATTTATAACCAGCAAACGATATAAAAAAATTAAGCATGGTTTAGTGTTTTTGTGCAGTCCTTCAACCATCAACTGGAATACACCGACAGGTTGACCTTATAGTTGTCCCACCAAAGGAACTACCGATGGCAATTTTGGGTTGGACGGGCTCTCGCCAATTTGAAAGGTCCTTAAGAGAATATGCTAAAAAAGTATGTACTATTTTTTTTTTTACTCATAGCATAACTCATATCAAACATTTTAGGAGAAAAGCATGACAGTGAATAGCCATTCAATTCATCATGATATTAATGGCCTTAGAAAAAAAATAGTGGTTAAGAGTGAAGAAGAAGCATTTTCAATATTAGATATTCCATATCTTCATCCTGAAATGAGAAACTGTTAACATACGGAAGCTTTTCTTAATAAAAAATAATATTTTAACTTCACTTAATACTCGTGTTTTGTTTCATGGGTAGCAGCATAAGATTTAAATCAATACTTGACATTATAAATACAAATTTATTTTGGAGGATCCAGTAACCGACTAGATACACCACACAAACAGAAAAACTAAAAAAGATTGCGCGGTCGGGGAATCGAACCCCGGCCCTTCGCGTGGCAGGCGAAGATTATACCACTTAACCAACCGCGCTTTTATATTATTGTAATCCTCAGATGTCTAGTTGACCCTTACGTAATAACCTAACACGTGACTATCACGTGAACCTATTCCTATTGGCTAGAAGAGTACTCTTCAAAGTACAAGTACAAAATAAAGTATGAGATAAAAGATAAAGATTTATTAATTATAATGTGGGGTTATTTATACTATCTAAATTGATTGATGTTTCATATGTATGTAATTGTTTTATGCTAAATTAGTTTATGGCTTTGCTTGTTTGTTCTTATGACATATAGTTTTGATTTCTTGTTTGGTCTTGCTTTCGTGACCTTTGGTTTAAACCTTCGTTTGGGTCTTGTGAGTTCCATTGCGTCATAGTAGTTCTCGGTACCGGGCTGTTGTGCCGGAACTATTTCATTGGCTGGATTGGTTCTGACATTAGCCCCCCCTAGGCTCTGTGCTCGTCCCTGAGCACCTAAAACTGGAGAGCCGATTGAGATAGAGCTAGGAACAGTGGAGTCAACCATAGGGGAATCAACCATAGGAGAGTCAATGTCAGTTATAGATTCAGAGTTTTCGAGAGTAGTGTCCATAGGTACGGGTGCATGTTTAGTGATAGGAGAGGTAGGTAAAGGCTTAAATTGTGGACTTGAGGATTTTTCGGAAGTAGGACTTGGTGGTGTTGGATCGATAGGGTCAATAAAATCGGTGACTTCATTTTCGGTAATAGGTGGAAGAATTATTTTTTGTAAAACCTGGGTTCCAGTTTCTTTTTCGAAATCACGCCAAATTTTTCTTGTCTCAGTCGGATTAAACCATGGTTCTTCGGGTTTCGGACCATTAGCAGCTTTTAAGCGATCAACGTGAACGAGTGATTTCAATGGTTCACCCGCGATTGTTTCCAACTTGTACGTTCCAAAGTCAGGGAAATTTTTCACCACCATGTAGGGACCTTTAAAAGTTGGTTCCAGTCCATACTTGCCTTCGTTTGTTAGCATTACCATGTCACCAATTTCAAAAGATACAGGCTTGATGGCAGCATCCCAGCGAGTCTTGTCCTTTTCACCCATGGCTTTCATTCTAAACTCTGCAGCAGCACGGTCTTGACCTAAGGACGCCAATTCACGTGAGGTGAAATCGGCTACAGTTCGAGGATCTTTAAAAACCGATGAGTCAATGTAAGGACGCATGACATCACCAGGTATGCGAGGTTGTCGGCCGTAGGTTAAATAGTAAGGGCTGAATCCCGTGGTAGAATGTATGCGAATACGACAGGCCCAAAGGGCAGCATGGACGAAATCATCCCAACGATGAATGGCACCATTAGTGTACTTTCGAAGCATTTGTTTTATGACGCCGTTAAACCGTTCAACCTTGGAGTTCGTGCGGGGGTGATAAGCACTGGTAAGTTTGTGGTTAATACCAACACGCTTTTGGTACTCTTTCATTAATAAGCTGCAGAAATTAGATCCACGGTCGGTGATCAACTCAGAGAAGTTTCCAAAATTCATGACAATTTCTTCATACAAGAAATCAGCAACGTTTTCAGCCGAAGCAACTGGCATAGCACGAGCAACGCACCAATTTGTAGCGTAATCAACACCAATTAACAACCAACGATTACCTTTTGTGGACGTGGGCAGATCTAAGAAATCCAAATGCCAACGATCAAATGCGGTGGGAACTTTTAGTGGGTGCATAACATCCTTGTGAGCTAGACCTCGTCGACTATTTAGTTGGCATGCCGGACAGAGTTTCAACCAGTCAATAATATCTTGTTTGATTCCAGGCCACCAAAAACGAGAGAGCATGTAGTACAACGTGGTTTTTATTCCTGCGTGACCTAATGATTCATGATATTTGGCAAGAGTATCCGCCCGTTCTTCGAAAGGTAAATAAGGTACATCATGAACTTGATCGGTATTTGGCAGTTTAACATGTCTATAAATACGATTGGAGATAATACTGAAGTTATTTTGTTCTTTGTTTAACACGTCGTTAATCTCATCTGATTTTACCTTATCCCTTGATAGAAATAGTAATGGCCAGTCCGCACGTACCAGAGGAGGTAGTTTATCCCAAGCAGCATATAACATGTCAGGTTCGAGTGATTCTTCTTCAGGAGCCATCTCTTCTGACGAGTAGTTCATACGCGATAGAACATCAGCAATTTGGTTGTCTTTTCCCGCTTTGTAAACAATGGTTGGAGCCATAGCTTCTATTTCGTTGATCCATCTGACAAGTCGACTGGGAGGATTTTCTTTGGATCGGAAATATTGTAGCGGCATATGGTCAGAATATACGGTATAGCCAGCAGGACAACCATCAACGTAGCAACGCCATTTCCTTAGAGCATAAATTATACCCAACAATTCTTTTTCTTGCGCAGGCATACGAGATTCGCTTAACGTGAATTTTTTGACTCGAAACAGATTGGATGCCAAGGCAATTCGGAATCATCATCAGGTTGGTAGAGTACTGCACCACATCCACGATCGGACGCATCGACTTCAATTTTGAAAGGTTTGTTCATGTTAACGAGTTTAAGAACAGGATTTGAAGTAAGCACCTTTTTTAGTGTATTGAAACTTTGTTGGCAATCTGGGTTCCAAGTAATGGGCCGTTTCTTGTGACCAGTTCCACGAGTGAGATCAGTTAGAGGGGCTGCAATGGAAGCAAAATCTTTAATAAATCTTTTGTAAAACTGTGCAAATCCAATGAATTGTCTGACTTCTTGAACGTTAGTTAGTTTGGGCCAATGTTCTAGAACTTTCACCTTTTCCGGGCTTGGTTTGACGCCATTGCTTGATATATGAAAACCCACAAAAGTTAGTTCCTTTTTTCCAAAATTGCATTTTTTTAAATTCACGATAAGTTTTTCCTTTCGCAACAATTCCAATACATGACGCACATGTTGTTTATGTTGTTCCAACGTATCACTCCAGATAAGAATGTCGTCTAAGTAAACTAACGCAAATTTATCAAGGCAATCTGCAAGGACATTATTCATCAATCGTTGAAACGTAGGTGGTGCATTTGATAGACCAAAGGGAAGTACAAGAAAAGCGAATTTGCCATAGCGTGTATTGAAAGCTGTTTTGTCGATATCTTCATCCGCGATTCGAAGCTGATGATAACCAGACTTGAGATCGATACTAGTAAAATATTTGGCACCGGCTAATCGTTCCAAACATTCATCAGGGCGCGGTATACTCGACGAATCTCTAACGGTAAGTTTATTCAAAGCTCTATAGTCAATACACATTCTTAATTTACCCGGTTCTTTTGATCCTGGATCAGGCTTTTTTCGAACGAATAGAACGGGAGCGCCCCAGGGAGAGCTACTTGGCTTGATCAACCCCAATTTGAGTAACTCTTGAATTTGCATTTTTAACTCGTCCAATTCCAATGGAGACATCTTGAATGGAGGTCTTGATATCGGTCTTGCATCGCCAGTGTTAATAATATGTTGAATCCCACGGTCTGGTGGTAATCCAGGCAGATCAGTCTTAAAAATTTCATCAAATTCTTGAATCAGCTTTTTCCAGTAATCATCATCCGTTGTTTGTGAATATGCGCCGTCAGGTTTTTCAGTGTCTCGGATGCAGAGCAAAAAACTATCCGCCCCTTTCTTCATATATCGGTCAGCTTGTTTATGTGATATTAAATAACTAAGATCGGATATAGAAGTGAGTGACGAATGTTTTGTATGTGCTTTAGGTTTTAATTGTATACTTCCATTATTTATGGACCAGACATCAGTGTCCCAATTTGGAATAGGTTTTTCTTGTTTTAACCACGAGCGTCCTAGAATGAGATCGAATTTCGTTGGAAAAACATAGGCCAATATAGAGGTGGTATAACCATTTAAGTTCACGTTTAAGTTTATCTTGTACTTAATTTCGGATATTTCGCCACCAGCGGTTTCCACTCGTCGATTGAGTACTGGGATTAGTTCTTGACCTGCCGGAATTATGTGGGGTGATACATAATTTTCGCTTGCACCTGAGTCAATCAACACCTGTAAAGATTGTCCATAACAAGTACCATCATATAACGGCAGTACTGTGCCGAGAGTATTTAGTTCATCCAAGTGATTAAATTCCTCAGTCAAATCATTAGTGGGATAGACAATAGGGGTCAATTCGACTACGGATCTATGTGGGCTTTGAACATACGCGATTACATCCTGTTTTGTTTGGGGTTCCAAAATAGGATAGTCTACTGTGTCACTAGGGTCAAAAGCATATGGGTCAAAATCAATAAGTTTATTATTTTTTTGTTTAGCATTATCACCGACATCTTGTTCCATATCAATTAAATTAATGGAGTGTCCATATCGACGGTTACGTAATTCATCCAGCTTTTTAATTTCATTCAATCTTTCCCGACAAAAACGCTTGATGTGACCCGTTTTGTTACAGAAAAAACATACAGCATTGGAGTTTGAATTTCCACCACCACGCGACCTATTGTTGTTGTAGCCACCACGACTATTTCCATTTCGGGAACCACCGTTGTTTCTGTTGTACCTATTATTTTGTTGGCGATTGTCAATCCAATCCAACTCCATTGGGTCGTCAATGTAAGTTTTAACAACAGGATGACGTGCTGGAGGTCTAAACAGTGTTTCTTGATGATGAGCGCTGTCAAATGTAAGTGCTGATTTAGCTGCAGTTCTGAGGGTACCATCGTAGTATTGTCGGACGTAAGCGGCAGTGTTTACGTTTGACAATCCGCGCATGAATTTGTCACATGCCTCATCATCTGTCATGTTTTTGATAGCTAATTTATAATCCATAAAAGTATTGATGTAAGAGTTCAAGTCACCTGTTTGCTGTAGCTTCGCAATTTTGTCTCTTGCTATAAGTTCGGAGTTTTCAGGACAGAAAAAATCGACTAAAGCTCGTTTTAGTTCTAACCAGCCAAGAGGAGCCTCGCCATCTCTTGGTTTTTCAATCGTTCGGTACCAAGTGTCAGCCTTGTCTTTGAGTAGTCCTATAGCATAAGTACCAGTTTCGTCGTCCTTCATTTCTTGAACACGAGCATAGTTTTCAACAGCAGATATCCACCCATCGATTTTTACAGCATCACGGTCACCATAATAGTCATCAGGTTCCTTTGCTTTTATATTTTTGTTCTTGTTCACTTCTCGCATCAGTTTTGCCAAGTTATTAACCAAATCTGCCATGTCATTGTATGACGCCTTAGCCTCTTGATTTTCAGCCATATTAATTCTTGTTTCCCTTTGAACGCCTGGTGCTACCAATTGTAATCCTCAGATGTCTAGTTGACCCTTACGTAATAACCTAACACGTGACTATCACGTGAACCTATTCCTATTGGCTAGAAGAGTACTCTTCAAAGTACAAGTACAAAATAAAGTATGAGATAAAAGATAAAGATTTATTAATTATAATGTGGGGTTATTTATACTATCTAAATTGATTGATGTTTCATATGTATGTAATTGTTTTATGCTAAATTAGTTTATGGCTTTGCTTGTTTGTTCTTATGACATATAGTTTTGATTTCTTGTTTGGTCTTGCTTTCGTGACCTTTGGTTTAAACCTTCGTTTGGGTCTTGTGAGTTCCATTGCGTCATAGTAGTTCTCGGTACCGGGCTGTTGTGCCGGAACTATTTCATTGGCTGGATTGGTTCTGACATTATGACATATGCTGTGAGGTTATAAACGTCGATGATCAACTAAAAGCTTCTAGAACGTTTGTAAAAGGAAATATAGAAGTTTGTTTAACTAAATGAAGATTGGCTCTTTCCTTATCGAGAATAATCCTCTATTATCATTATTTCAAGTCGCGTCAACCACACTCATATAATCGTTTCTCACTTATCAAAAAGAATACACCTTTGCAACATTTATACACCTTTTTATATCACTTTTCAATTCATTACAAGATTACAACACCTTTTTCCAACACCTTATTTTATTTTCAGTACACACATTTCAGTATCAATTTTATTATCGTTTTACACTATTTTATTTATCATCAAGTATTTTATTCAACAAGAAGATATGTAAACAGCTTGTTCCCCAAATATGGTTTTCCAAGTCAAGACATTCTAGTTGGTTTTACAAGTTCTCTCAAATATGTTCATTTCAAGTATCAAGTCAGTTCAGATTGGAATTTACATATGGATTTCTATTATTTTATGCACATATCTTAATTTGGAAAGAAATAATTTATCTCGAGCTCAGACAACATTGAAATGTCTCTAAAAATGCTTCGGTTATAATCACAATTACTCAAGAGAACACTCATATCTCAACACAATTATCTTATTAGATCTTTTAGTATAAATACGCTTTGAATTCTTATATTTTAATAAACTTATCCTTTTCTTACTTTAAAATTTGTTATTGTAACTATTACCTGTGTGGTTTCTTTCTGATTGATCGTCTTGTGTTACTTTAATAAGTACCCGTCAATCTTAACGTAGGTTCCTATTACTGTAAAATGGTTCGATTATTAGAGGTTATTAACATGGCAGTGCCCTTTATTATTGTTTTAGTCTGCACAACCTCTTTGATCTATTCTATTTTATCAATTACTATCACTCCAAATCACTTAACAGAGATTTACCACTTCGTGTACAAATACACCATTTCAATTAAAAAAGTTTTTAGCTTATATATATTCAACATTGTGAAACAATTTTGTCACGTGACTGTCACGTGGAAGAATTTTGATTGGTTTTCAATGCGTGATTTGGTCTTTAATTGGGCATATTTCACCGACTTTTGTTTCGCTTTATGTTTCGCATTGCCTTTACTTGCATGATTACTAGGTTTAATTTAAAGAAAAATCCTCCGAATGATAGAAATGTCAAGCAGATGCTTTGAATAAGACAAAACTATTCGTACATGCAACACTATCAATATTATTGGAGAAAAAGGGTCTATCATTCATGTCACTTTCTATAATCTTCTGTAAACAGTTTAATTATTTGCCAATATGGTTGATGTGATTAATAGCCAACATATTGGTTGCTCTGACTTGCATTGTCAGACTTTTATTACATACTATATTATTGGTTACAACGCCAAATCACACACGCATCGCAATAAATAGTAGACAAGCCGACTCGTGGAATAACAGGAAACAGTAAACTACATATACTTAAATTATAGAAGAGCGATATTATTATAACAAACACGGGTACCGTAACAGCTGAATGCATATACCGATTGAAAGTTGAACTTTTTGTCTATAATTCAATTGCAAAGACATCTATTATTTCTAACTTAAAACTGAATTAATGTGAGAGTTTAAGCCCACTATTGAAGGTTAAATGAATTCGCAGAGAGCCTAACTCTTGATTTATTATTAAAAGTCAATATCTGCTACTAGACACATATGATCAGAGCCAAAGTTCTTATTGGGGAGAGAAGGTCTCAAAAATTCTTCCTTAGGCAGCATCAATATCCGCCTAATAGCAATTGAATCGTCATCCTTTTCTAAAAACATATAGTCCAAAGTTCCTTGAAATTGTGAAGTATAATTCGTAAACTTTGGTTCGCCAAATGATCCCAGCTGACTTCGATCGTTGCTGATTTTTCCAAAGTTACTATATACACTAGTCCAACTGGGTGTGCCTCTATGAATTTCGAGAAGCTGATCTAGAGTTGCAAGTTCGCCTGTAATGGAAACTGATTCTCCTTCCTCATCATCTTCCGCACCCATTTGTGCATTGTCGTCTTTATTCTTATACAGGCGAGATTCATTTAAGTCATCTAATTCTGCTTGGTCTAGTTGATTTTTTGTCAGGATTGAATATCCTGCATCGATAGGTTCTGAATTAAAGTCTACATAAAGTTTAGTATAAGTTAGAAAAATAGTTCCAATATATTACCTCCTAGAAGCAATGATATCCACCGGTGATTATGTTTCAATGTCAAACGAGATTTAAATTCCATAAACCTTTTTTTATAAATTGTAATCTGTCGAAATCTTTCGTAATTTGCACAAGGCTTCCAGTACAAATGAGTATTTCCAACAACAAAACCAACTTTGGGATTTCCTTTTAATTGTAATGCGATAAGCTGCGCTACGTTTCCAGTCATGAACGAGGGTGGACACGTATCGTCTGTATTATAGTCCACTGTGCTGTAATCTATTATGTCAAACTTTTCGATTTTGTAAGCAATGCCACAACCTATTACGGTTATAGTTTAAGTACAGGGTATACATATGATTCATGCTGTTTATACCATGGCGTTTGACTGGATGGTAATAATATTCAACAGCATAGCCTATGCTTGCAAGGACACCCTTATAATAGGAATCAAAATTATCCAACTCTAAAAGTCTAATAATTAGAAACAAGAAGTTCTAGATTGGTTCCGAATATACCTTGAATGCTTATGATATCCGGGTGATACAGTTTTATCTCGTCTACAATCATTTTTCGTCGAAGTTTCTATATTCATATTAGAATAGGCAGCAGCAGTTGAAATTTGACAGTTTCCGTTACCCATTTTAAAATTTCACCAGAATCAGGAAACAATTCACGTTTAATGAGCGATTGTGCTAATAACTACAGAAAATTAAGGAAACATTCCTGGGTAAAAAAAAAAAACTTACATTAAACGTCATGACACGAACATTCCCTTCAATAGTTGACAGCTTATTTTGGTCGGACACTGTCTCAAACACGCGCTCCAAAACTTCTGGAACAACAGACTGGACTTGGGGTTTGGCATTTTGTTTCTTTTTAAGTTCTTTTTTGGCTAATTTAAGTCTTTTTAATTCCTCCACATTTGAAGGCATTTTTGGGTTCATAGGCTTATTTTCTTGACTCATGTTATTTTATAAAAAAAATTACAAAAAGATTATAGGGCGCTATTTATATTGACTTGTGTCTATCCGCAGCAACAGGAGCAAGAACCTTATTTTTTAATTTAGCTGACTGCGGTTTAAAATTATTTTCAGACAAACAGAAGAAATATACTAAAAAAGATTTTCAGACAAATGTAAAAAATAATCAGACAAGATATCCATCCCAGTCAATACAATTTTTTGTATCGATAATGTTACAAGGAATTTAAAGAGGACGGCAGATTATTTTCAACCAACACTTCACGATTTAAGTGAGAAAAAGAAAGTGTGAAGGTACCAACAAAGGTTCCTGCACCTGTGCAGATAATTGACATGGTCTACTTGTAATGTAATGATAGAGAGAATAATCTTCGGGTAGGACATAGCGGAGGAAAAGAAGATAATGATAGAGAGTATGGCGGTGAACATGCTTTTCTGTCATTTCATGGTAACACAGGTATTCGGCGGTTATCATCTGTCGAATATTACAACATGAATGGAAGTACCAATCGTCTGAAGTTGGAACGAGACAGAAAGAAGGGACAAGGTGTGCAAACAATCGAGATAAATATACCTTCTGTGAAGTAAGCAGTTGCAGATAAATATATTACGCATGTGAAATACATGATGCAACATATGGACATACTATTTAGTTTTAACAATTTTCAAACAGCAAGAGTCAAATGATGTAACTACATCGGAAAACAGCGTGCCCTCCAGGATGCTATTAATATCCTAATTAATGGATCAAAGAAGTACAATAAGGGACGACGGAAGAAAACAAGAAAAAACAAGAAAAAACAAGAAAAAACAAGAAAAAACAAGAGAAAAAGAAGCAAGACAGCTGCAAAGTATCAAAGCAACACCCCTCAAGCCAGCTCAAGACGAGGAATGAGCGCTTCTAGGTATTACTAACATACTCATGGATATTGTTCCTCTTCTATTTTTTTTTTTTCCCTTTTTTTTAAAGCAGAAACTATAAGAGGGTGACAAGAGTAAAATGCCATTGATAATTTTTGCGGACAGTCTCAATAATAAAAGTCACGTAAAAATCAGTGTGCATAGGCATGGTGTCTTTGAGATGATATACATACAATTAAGGCTACGGGAAAAACTTGGAGAATAATTGCTGCTTGACATAGATGAATATAAAACATCAAAGGTGAAACATATACGCATCTATAAGATGTAATTACTGATAAAATATCATTTCTTTCTTAGGACCGCAATGGCTGCCTAGAAAGTAGTCTAGAAAATTTAAAGCATATAAGTGGAATGGACAACCGATCAATTCATTAAATATTCTTCTGCAAAAAATGCAATATTCGTTGGCTACGAAAAAACATGTACACCATTGCCACGTCAATTTGGAGAGGCGATGGCCGACCCGATATATTTATAAGACAAAGCGCCACATCCAATGTGGTTGCCACGCCCTCACCGGCGATGGCTTAAAGATGCTTACAGGTAAAAAAAAAATATATATAGTCTAACACTAGATCTGAATTTCTATTTTTATGTCGTCTGAAGAAGGTAAGCGAATGTCTAAAAGTGAATTTTGATTCATATGGAAAAAAAAAACTGACATTGTCTGAACGTGAAGTGTGAACACTGTAGATTCCATAAGCTGAACCTTAGACTGGGATAACATATCTGGGGGTTACTCAGACCTATATTTTTGCTCCAAAGGCTGTTATTAAATACATCGACCAATAGTTTCTGAATCCAAAGGCTACAGTTTAAGTTACTCGACAATTGAATACAGTTGTGTCTTCTCATTTAAACAATGGGATCTTTGAAATTTGCTGTATCAAGATAAAGACTTGTTGAATTTATTGCATCAATAAAAAAAAATCAGGATAAAAATAAACGGAATCAAAAAGGAGAACAATCAAATAAACACAATAAAAAAAGACATAATCACAATCAAAAAAACATAATCAAAAAAACATAATCAAATATTATAGAACAATAAAATACATGTGTAGATATGATATTTATTTTTAGAAAATGAACCGTTTTTAAAAATACCAAGAACCTGTTGGCTCTTTAGAAAACTATTTAAGAACAACGTTACGGAGGTAAACATCCCTTTCCAGTTTTACATACTTTTTTTGTCTTGAATAGACTGACTTTTTGCTTATTATGATGGAGAATTCGAATCGTTCTGCCCTTTCTGTTTGTCGTGCTTTCGCTTCCCAGAATCACATGAGTAAGTACAGAGGATGGGGATCTTTGAATGGCACTGAGCAATGGACAATGCTTAAATCAATGCAAGAGGAAGTAGTGGAAATCGATCCAAAGAGGAGGATAACGAAGGAGAATACGAAGGTATTACATGTCTCAAAAGGCAAAGCAGAAACAGAATATACCAAGAAAAAAAATGGAGAAGCAAGCGGGAAGACTTCAAAAGATATCTAAAGTTGTTGCTGGTGATGACGCAAAGAAGTGTAAACGATGCACAGAGGCAGGCGTTTATAATGAGGAATGAGCTCATACCACGACTCGATCCCCATTGTGTCCTTTTCATCAGAATACGAAGCAAGAGGCAATAACTGCTGCGTTAGAGACAAGTTTCATGCAACAAAACAACAACTTACGTCCAATTAGATTCTAAAGACCTGCAACAGACCCCCAATCATCCATATCGTAAACATATGTTAATAGTTCCGTAAGTCAATATATTAAATTATAATATTTACGATTTATTCCCCCCTAGACATGTCCCCCGTGTCGAACCTGAAAATAAATAAAAATGCACAAGTGATTACCAATTTCAGTTCAAAAGACTGTACGTCTAGTTTTGTATTGTAATGGTTTAGATACTTTTAATATGGTTTTAATTCATTTTTATAGTTGTCCAAATTCATTGTACAGTTGTCTGTATGCTTTACGAATTTAAATTGTTCACACTGCATGTCGCGATTTTTTTTAAAAAAAGCCACAAATATTTAAACTTTTTAAACTCATAATTACATGAAAGAGCATCGCTTGTCTTTTTTTATTTTTATTTTTAAAAAAATATATATCTGCACTATGCAAATTCAAATACTTGTACCTAGTCAAGGTCAAAGACGATTCTTATTACAAGTTGAGAAAACCGATACTGTCGCGAAACTTCGAAATACGATAGCTCAAACTATCGGTGTACCTGAAAAGGGGTTTCTTTTAATTGCGCTCGGCAAAATTGTAAAGTTATTGACGCGAAGTTGAACCTGTACTCATTTTTATGTAGATGTTAAACCAAAATGCAGACAAAACGGCTGCGACATTATCTTTAACTTACCGTTTACGAGACCAGACCAGTGTCTTTGTTCACCTTATTGAAAATTGTATACCGCCCAGCAAAGTAACTACTGAAGTAACGCATAGTGAGTCAGTTGCTGTCCCAAGACATAATATTATTCGCGATAACAATATTGTGTCCACTCCTTTTGATGGGGCCCAATGTTCGTTATGCCTCAACAATAAGCGATTAAAAAAATGTCAAGAATGTGGATGTGCTAAATGTCATTATAAGACCGGCGATCCCCTCGTACGTGCTTTATTAGGATAAAAACCAATGATTTTTCTGACGTTTTTTCTCTCTCTAAGATTTGCGATCAGTGTGAGAACTACTGGCATACACACTGTGCTGGTTTAAGCAGAATCCCCACAGATCAATACTGGTAACTTAATTGCATATGGTAATACAGATCGATTCTTAACCAATGAAATAGGTTTTGCCCAGATTGCATTAATGAAGATGGTAAATTAATTGTCGGAAAAGGAGAGGCTGTCAAAGATAGTACAAATCAAAAAAGTCTTATTGTTATTCGGGACATGGACTGTGTATTAGGTATACCATAAAAAATTGAAGTATGAATTGATGCTAACTTCAATCATCAGTACCTGTGTATCACGTAGGAAAAATTCCAGGTATATATTGCGGTCAGTCCTGGGAGAATAGAAGTCTGGTTTATGACTGGGGCATTCACAGGTAAGATATAAGGAATAAACTATTGACGTCGATTATTGACATCGTAACGGCAGAGCTTCGAGGGCAAATGTTACAGGAACATCCTTAACTGGAGCAGTATCGATTGTCTTGTCAAAAGGATTGAGAGAGGATCGAGATCTTGGATATGAGTTTGTATTTTCGGGCGTTGGAGGAGAGATAAGAACCAGGAAGCATTCTGATTTCTTGAACTTGGTTAAGGATCAAACTCTTACAAAGTATAATAAAGCCTTGGCTGTTACTTGCAACGCTCCCTTTAATGGAGAAACTGGTGCCAAAGCGCATAATTGGAGAAAGAGTAGACCGATCAGAGTATGTCGGGCCGCAAGCAGGAAACATACGCATCCAACATATGCTCCTACAGAGGGTATTCGATATGATGGATTGTACAAAATTGTAAAATATTGGCCGCAAAAAGGTAAAGCTACTTTGATAGAAAAATATCTTGTTATTGACTCTTAAAACACAGATAAAGCAAGTGGATTTATTATTTGGAAGTTTCTGTTTAGAAGAGATGATCAAGAACCTCCACCATGGATGTCCTTCGCTAAAGAATTTATGTCAACGAGAGGGTTACGAACAATTAAGATTAAAGAGGGATCTACGACCAAGTTGTCTAGATATGTAATACCAGCTCATATCCAAAGATTAATGGAAGCTGATACGAAAAACAAACGATTATGGCGCGAAATTAGCGAGATGGAATTTTGGTCAGAGTACGAATTTTTACATTACTTATTTGATACAGCCACAGTATGTTCTAGTTTTGTTTGCTCAAAGCCAATTAAGGTAAGTAGGAGCACTGGTGCGAGTTTTTTTAGATTTTAATTTGTTTATGTAAAGGATCCTGTTACTACGCCCTGTGGTCATATATGTTGTGTAAACTGCCTGACTCAGAGTAACACCGACACATGCTTTACTTGCCGAACTCCGTTACCAAAGGACTCTATTCAAGTAAACGACAAACTCAAACGAATCTTGCAATCTTTAAATTGGGCTTATGATATTGAAAACAGCACAAAGCCAATAAGAACAACATTATCACCGTCTTTGGACCTTGATAAAAATAGTGAAAATATGGTTAAACAGGAAGTAACAGAGGAATACAATAATGAACTTATGTCAGTGGAAACGGAAGACTACATCGAATGTGGAATTAAACAAGAGTACGAGTATCCTACTCTCACTGCAAGTGTTCAGAATACAGAACGTGTAAAAGAAAAAGCTAAAAAAGCTAAAAAAGCTAAAAAAGCTAAAAAAGTTCGAATTTTTATCGAATATTTGGGCAATGTATCAGCAGAACAGAACAAGAGGAGAAAGTTAGGAAATTAGTAATTATTTATTATGGGATATGTTACCCCATAAAACGGGGATGTAAAAAGTCGAATAAAATGGTTTGTAATTAATTAAGTGATTTGTCGTAAAAGGGTTTCATTTGTGATGTAATTAGTACTCGTTTTAGATCTTTTCTTGTGATTTGATTCCAATAGTCTCGTCAACATCTGATACATGATCTCTCTTGGCTTTAAGTGGGGCTAACCAAGCAAATAAGCAGCCAAAGAAAGAAGGCGATGCAGGTTTGCTAACGGGAGCGGCCCTACTTGTGGATGGCAGGGTCTTCTTAGCTGGAATTGCCTTTTTGGTTGAGGCCCTGAATAAAATTATATTTAGCATGCAACCCTTATAAATAATTGTGACACGTTACTTTTTCTTTTCTTCTTTTTCGGCCAACATGGCAATTAAAGCACCACCAATACTTCCACCATCTGTAGCTACTTCTAATTGGATACGCTCACTCACCTGAGGACCAAACCAGGTTTTGAGAGATGATAGAATACGATCATGCATGTTAGGGTATTTTTCATAGGTAGATCCATTCACACCAATAACAATAGGTCCAATGCCATTAATCAAGTCATCCTGCTGTTCGATTAAAGAAGCCATGGCAGCAGCAGCTAATCTTGCTGCACGATCAGATACAATTTGACATAATCCTGTAAAGATTTCAAGGTCGTTCAATTCAATTGTATAGCCATCTTCAAAAGTAAAATGTTCTTTGAAATGTTCAAAACGTGCTTCGGCCGAACTATCGAGGCGACTACAAATTATGTATTAGGTTTCACCAGGTGTAACGAATTTGCTAATAATGTAACAGCAAAAGAACGGGGGACGTACGCACAAAAATAAAAATAAAAAAATAAAAATAAATATTTACCCTTCAATAGCACTTGTCACTGAAGTGCCAAATTCCAAGGCAACCGCAAATTGGGTTGGGCAATGACCACTAAACAATTGACTTTTTTCAATTAATTCTAAAGCAGCTAATCGAACCAATTCACCAATGCATGCGCCTGACATCATCTTTTCATAAAGCTGAAAGTCCGGTTGGGAATGATTAGCATCAAGTTGACGATCGAACTTGTTTAAAGGCAAATACGCATCACTTCCAAAGATGTCAATCTCGGTATTGACCAGCATTGTGGTACCTTCTTCATAACTGGACTGTTGATCTTTTAACTTAACCATACGAGACACTAGCTCGGGATATGCAGCATTAACGCCAGTGCCATAGATAAACCCAACTCGGGTATCAGGATTAGTGTAAGCGTGAGCTACTAATGTACCGACAGTATCATTCAATAAAGCAGTGACTTTAACATTGACGTTCTAAGAATAAACATTTTTAAAATCCAGTGGTTTAATAAAACGTGTACGTTAATTACTTTGCGTTGAAAGGCTTCCAAAAATAAAGCGGCAAGGTCATAGCCTTCGACACCTTCTATAGTAAATCCTTTGCCCATACGAAGAATTTTGCCTGCGGATACACTTGTTTGACTATTATAAAGCGAGTATTTTTTTTTTAGCAAAAATATATATTGATTTAATATTAAATATTTACTCAACAGGAAAACTCCAACATACACCAAGAGAGAGTGGCTCATCTGCATGAGCTGTATCGTAGCCAATTTTTAAAATCAACTCGGCAATAGTGTCAACAATCCAGTCAAAAAAAGTGGTGGCTCCACTTGTACGTAAAGGATCATGTGGAGCGATATCACGGCGAATTTCTGTGACTTTGACGTTACAGTCACCTAAAAGTTCCACAGCTGAAACACGAAGCGTGCTTCCGCCTAAATCCAATGCAAGGTAAGTGCCTTTTTCTTTTCCTGTTGGCAATGTGGTAACATAGGAAGGAATCATCGTAGCAAGTCCAGCGGCTGATGCTGTGTTCAAGCCACTTTCATACTCCGCTTTAAAACCATCCACAATAGCTTTGAAAGTATCAAGGTTTAAATCGAATAATTGTCGGATGTCTTGGAGGGGATCAGACATTTTTTAAAGGAGTGAAGTAAGTAAAAATAATAATGTTCGGTAAGTGAGGTAAAGGGCTGTTTATATATAGAGAAAACAAAAAGAGAAAAAAAAGACGGGAAAAAAGGGATAAACCACCATAAAAAAGATGGGGTCTTTTTATATAATTATTAATATATCCATCAGGTGGTACGTTGTGTATAGTAATACAACTAAATCGCACGCCTTTTCCCTGAGACCCTGAACTTGATTATGTATAGGTTCAGCTCACCAATCATTTGTTAAATAGTGTATGTGAATTTTTTTGAAGAAATTAAACATGTGGACTTAGTCCGGGTTAAATAAGCGTCACGCTATTTTATCGTTTGATACACAGGTTTTTTTTTTTAAATGTAAAGTTTTTCTTCTTTATTGTGTGATAAAATGAAAACTTGAGAAATGTATCATGGGAAAAGGTTATGTATGTAAAGGCAATAATAAAAAAAGGAAAGATAAGGAATCGTTTGTGAAACTACATATTATGTAACAAGTTAGATGATTTGGAATAAAAGAAATTGAATGGTCTTATTCGTCATAAGGGCCATTCAAAGGAGTCTGGGATCTGGAGCTATTAGCTAACTTTCTAAGTTGCTTAACACCACCTTGAAGAGACAAGTTCTCGGGACCGATCAGGGATTGATGAACATGTTCAATAGATTTAAAGTATTTGACGGTCTACAGTTAAAAGATTTAATTAACGTAATCTCTAGATTGGCCTATCGTGGCTTACCTTAACATGTAATTCAAGGGTCGCGTCTTCATCACACACGATCAGGCCCTTAGGGTGCATTTGAATGGCCGAAACAGTCCACATGTGGTTTACTCCACCTTCAATACAGTTAGCTAAGGCAATGGCCTGAGATAGTAAATCATTTTTGTGTTAGTCATGGTCTTACAAAACTCTATTACATAATTATTACCTTGTGTGCACCAGTGATAATGACGAGCACTTCACGAGCATCCATAACAGTACTAATAAAGAAAGTCACATCAGTTTGTCATACTTGTCTCTATAGTATAAAAACTTACGCTACACCGACGGTTAAAGCAAGTTTAGGAACCTTGGAGACATCGTCATCAAAGAAACGAGCGTTAGCAATGATGGTTTCATAAGCCAAAGTCTTGACACGAGTGCGAGAGGTGAGAGAAGAGCCGGGTTCGTTGAAAGCAATGTGACCATCAGGGCCAATACCACCTAAAAAGAGTTCAATGCCACCAACACGAGCGATTTCGGCCTCAAATTTTTTGCACTCCTCATCCAAGTCGGGAGCATTACCGTCGAGAATATGAACATTTTCAGGCTTGATGTTGACGTGCATGAAGAGATTTTTCCACATGAAAGAGTGATAAGATTCAGGATGGTCGCGGGGTAAGCCAACATATTCATCCATGTTGAAGGTAACAACATGCTCAAAACTGATTTCACCAGCCTTGTACATTTCAACCAAGACCTTGTATACACTTACAGGTGAAGAACCTGTGGGAAGACCGATAACGAAAGGACGTTCAAGAGTAGGCTTGAATTGCTTAACACGTTCCTTGACATAGTTGGCTATAACAAACGATTAGTTGAGTCCTAGCCTCTACTTCAACCTGTGTACTTACCAACATAGCTAGTGACTTCATCATAATCGTCGCGAATAACTAATCTCATTATTAATTTATGTGTGTGTGTGTAAAATGCTTACTTTGTATGAAGAAAAAAAAAGGGATTAAGGAAATTGAGACAACTTATTTTATACAAAATTTTCATTACCCGAGCTAAAAAAAAAAGGGTCTTTTCCGTGACCAATCACACACAAAGATATGGTTTCTGGGGCAACACAGGGAGCGGTTCTTTATTTTAATCAGCCTTGACTTCTATTCAGGGTCTCCCCATTTTTCCCAGCTCAAGTATATTTTTGTTTATCGGCAAGGTGATAAACCTTTTCCACTTGTATTTTATATGGTTCAAGTTGAAACAGAACGCTTGTAATTATGAGATACAGAAATAAAGAAAAGTAAAATGGCTTCAAAAGATAACGATATGAAGTTTCCCAGATGGATGATTTGATAATCAAACATATGATTGGTTCAAAATTGATTACATAAAATCAAATTAGACCCTGGCGACCTTTCCACTTATTAGATCATAAGTAACCCCAGGCTTTTAATTGCAAAACAACCCTAATATTCTATAAATTTTATTCCCGCTTGCACCCTTTGAAAGACCCTCCTTTCCCTTTCAAACGTAAACAATACAAATCCCGATTTAAGTTTGCCTCGGTTATATTTGTTTTTTTAAAGAAAACAAATATCCAAAAAATGACATATTATCTTTGTGGCTTATTTCCAAGATAAATAGTAGCTTTTCCGCTTAATTTTGGCTGGTCACTGTATAAATTGCATTATAAACAATGCATTAGTGCGCGCTGCTCTGTATACAGGAGATACTTTTGTGTGACAATGAACTCAAGCAAACATCAATCTAAAATAGGGATGCATTTTTTCGTTATTTCTATTTGACCTGACCATACCCCCCACTTTTCCCCTTTTTTTTAAACGATTTAATATCGTTTTTTTTTTTTTTTTGCTATTTCTTTCTCTTTTTTCTTTTTCTTTTTCTTTTTTAATTTATTTTTGTTTGCATGTCCAAGTGGCAAAAAGGCGAAATCAAGGTCAATTTAAGGCCAGGTAAACTTTATAAAAGACGTGACGGGAATATTTAGTGACAACTTTCTGTAGATGACGAAGAGGAAAGAGAAGAAGATTTTCGTTTACTAGGGGATCATCACCATAATACGGAAATACCAAGCGCTGCAATACCACAGGCGCCTTACATGTTCTCCGACTACTCACTTTCATCATTAAACTCACAAGTCCCTTTTGAGTCAACCGAAATGTTGGATCGATGCAAAAAACCACCAGCGGAAAAAAAGAAACCTCATTTCCTTTCAAATTTCCTGAATCGTGATAGGAAAAACCAGCAGAATGACGTGCCTCGTGTTATCCACATACAGCATTTACCAAATCCAAAGTTTTTAGGCAATGAAATATCAACTGCCAAATACAACCCCTTTTCATTTCTCCCAAAGTTTTTATATGTCGAGTTTAGTAAATCTGCGAATCTTTTCTTCTTGTTTATATCCGGTATTCAGGTAAAACAGTAATAATAATATCGTTCGTTTTTAACTCTACTCAAATATGGCATGTAGCAAATCCCTAATATTTCGCCTACCTCACGTTATACCACTCTCATTCCACTTATAATTGTATTACTCATCACAGCTATTAAAGAAATCATTGAAGATTATGTAGGGTAAAAGTTGTATAAAATTGTTCAACTTTATTTATAACGAACTAAACTTTCCTTTCTTTCCACAGGGCGTACATAAATCAGATCATCAATTAAATGCGAGCCAGTGTAAGATATACGACGGAAGCCAGTTTGTAATCAAACAATGGAAAGATGTAAAAGTTGGTGACGTCTGTCGTATCGAAAGTAAAGAGTTTTTTCCTGCTGATCTGATTCTGCTTAGTTCTTCTGAACCGGAAGGACTTTGTTACACAGAGACAAGTAACTTGGATGGGTAATAACCATATATTTTTCTGATATTATTTTGTTGACAATTAATTGTAGAGAGGTGAATTTGAAGATAAAGCAAGCTCTCCCAGAAACAGCATCCTATCTTTCTCCATCTGATATAACCAACTTGTCAGGAACCATTCGGTGTGAACAACCAAATAACAGGTTATACAACTATGATGGCACTTTGACCTTGAATTTAGCAGATGGGAAACAAAAAGACTTTCCATTGGATCCATCGAAATTGTTATTAAGAGGTGCTCAGCTACGAAATACAAGCTGGATATATGCTATTGTTGTGTTTACAGGTCATGAAACCAAACTAATGTTAAACTCGAGGTAAATGTTTATGTATTAATTTTTTTAGTAACTTTTGTTGATCTGGTTTATTTTTAGTAAAAAACCGACCAAAGCTTCTAATGTCACACGTATAACTAACCGAAACATCTTGTATCTTTTTACGATGCTTGTAATTATGAGTGTTCTATGTTCTGTGGGAAACCTAGTAACATCTGTAAAGTGAATCTTTTTAAAAAAGAAAGAATACCGTTCCTTCATACTAACCTGCTCTATAGACAAAAGCAGGAGAGCAGTGGTCATATCTACAGATACCTGCTACAGAGAGAGCAAGAGAATTCGGATTCTGTATTCTTACATTTATGATTCTATTCAACAGTTTTATTCCAATCAGGTATGAGTTTATTGTCTGCGCTTAAAATGAAAAGCTAAACATTATGTACCAGTTTAATGGTGACTATGGAAATCGTTAAATTTGTCCAATCTATCATGATTGACAACGATCTCGATATCTATTACGCAAAAACTGATACACCAGCAGTAGCCCGAAGCAGTAGCCTAATCGAAGAATTGGGTCAAGTGGAATATGTGTTTTCAGACAAGACGGGAACATTAACTTGTAACGAAATGGAATTTCGAGAATGTTCAATTGCTGGACTATCCTATGCCTCTACTGCTGACCCAGAAAGACGAGCATCTACAGAGAATGATTCCCAAGGCCAATACTCGTTTAAGAAGTTGGAGGAACATCTTAATACTTCTGAAAATTCTCATATTATTCAAGAATTTATGACTTCTTTAATGACATGCCATACAGTGATTCCTGAGGTAATTAAGGATACAGAAGAAATTGTTTATCAAGCTTCATCACCCGACGAGGCTGCATTAGTCCAAGGAGCAAGTGACATATTTGGTTACCAATTTTATGCAAGGAGACCCCATTCAATCAATTGTAAAATTAAAGGCCAAGACATTCAATTTGAGATATTAAATGTCTGCGAATTTAATTCAACCAGAAAACGAATGTCACTTGTATTAAAAGATCCTGAAGGCAAAATAAAATTGTATTGCAAAGGTGCCGATTCTGTGATATTGGAGCGATTGGCTTCTGATGACGTATTTGAAGAGGCAACCTTGCATCATTTAGAGGTTCGTAAATTGGATGGGTGTATGTATGTGCGCTTTTATCTTTACTTAAGTGTATTTTTAGGAATTCGCATCAGAAGGGCTTCGAACTTTATGCTATGCAATGCGAGAGATTCCTCCAGAAGAATACAAACGGTGGTCAACTGTTTACGAAACCGCAGCTACAACTTTAACAAACCGATCTGACGAACTGGATAAAGCTGCCGAGATGATTGAAAAAGATATGTTTTTGTTAGGAGCTACTGCAATAGAGGATAAACTTCAAGATGGCGTACCAGACACTATTCATACATTGCAGCAAGCAAACATTAAAGTTTGGGTTTTGACTGGAGATCGACAGGAGACGGCAATTAATATTGGTTACAGCTGTAAATTATTAACAGAAGATATGGAACTATTTGTTTGTAACAAGGATGACCGTAAATCAACAGAGACATTTTTAGCTCGCAGACTATCTGAATTGGATCAAGATGCTAATAAAGAAACCGATGTTCCATTTGTAAAGGAGCCATATTATATTGGGATAATGTTCTCAAGACTAACCTGCTTGTAAATATTTATAGGCACATGCATTAATTATAGAAGGAAAGTGCTTAACGTTTGCGCTCGAGAAAGACATGGAGCGATTATTTTACGACGTTGCTACACGGTGTAAGGCTGTCATTTGTTGTCGTGTATCTCCTCTTCAAAAGGCTCTAGTTGTCAAATTAGTTAAGAAATTTTCAAACTCTATCCTTTTAGCTATTGGAGATGGGGCGAACGATGTTTCAATGATACAAGCAGCTCACGTAGGTATTGGTATAAGTGGCGTAGAAGGATTGCAGGCAGCTCGGAGCGCTGATTTTGCAATCTCGCAATTTCGCTTTTTGAAAAAATTATTACTGGTGCATGGATCTTGGGCTTACCAAAGGCTTAGTAAAATGATCTTTTATTACTTCTATAAGAATGTGGCGTTGTATCTCACACAGTTTTGGGTAATTTCATGGCAAAAAAATGAAAAAAGATAAAAAGAAAAAAAAAAAAAACTAGAATAAATCTCAACTAATAATCAAATAGTACGCAATCTTTAATGGATTTTCAGGCCAGACATTATACGAGTCTTGGACTATGTCTTGCTTTAACGTTTTTTTCACTATTTTACCACCCATGGCTATCGGTATATTCGATCAATTTGCATCAGCAAGATTACTAGACAAGTATCCCCAGCTTTATATGCTCGGACAAAAGAACGAATTTTTCAATCAAAAAAGATTTTGGGGATGGATTATGAATGCAGTCTATCATTCTGCGGTAGGTACCAAAAATATAAACATTTATATGTATAAACGTTCGATACTCATTGCGGTAATCAGTTACTGTTTTTTTTGGGTATGGCTGCGTTTCGACAAGATGAAGTGTTTGGTCCTGACGGGTGGTCGGGAGGACAATGGTGGGTTGGCACAACAATTTTTACAGCCACATTGGCAACCATTTTATGGAAAGCTGCGCTCATTACTGAGTAGGTTACATTCATTTCAGGAAAAAAAAAAAAAAAAAAAAAAAAGAAAAAAAAAAACTGGGTGGGCCTAATATTTTTTATAGTATTTGGACCAAGTACACTTTTATCGCGATTCCCGGGTCAATGGTGATTTGGTTTCTCTTCATGCCGTTAGTTTCCTATGTAGGACCTTTATTACCTTGGGGGATATTCATGGAGTACGTTGGAATTGTCCCAAGACTGTTCGGAAACGTCAACTATTGGCTGTTCGTAATCCTTGTCCCCTTTGCTTGCAACTTACGAGATTATCTTTGGAAATAGTAAGCTTTAATGTATCTTCTTTCTAAAAAAAACTAATTTGACCACTAAATAATTTTAGCTACAAACGGATGTATCGAACAAAAAGTTATCATTACATTCAAGAGATCCAAAAAATGAATCTTCCAGATTATAGACCTCGCATGGACAGATTTAGACAAGCAGTAAATAAGGTCAGAAAGATCCAGCGATTGAAGCTTTCGAGAGGTTATGCGTTTTCACAGAACGATTCGGATCAATCAAAAATTATTCGGATGTATGATACCACTCAACAAAAGCCTACCGGCTGATAAAAGCAAAGAAAAAATAATTATATATAATTTTTTTCTTTCTATACAACATTAAACCTATTAAATATTACATTATCAGTTGATAGTGGTATAATTTTACTTCGATTTTTATCTTTATTTTCAATCAATAATCCAAAGCAGACTACTTTTAAGTTAATCAAAAAGATAAACCAGAATAAGATGGAGGAGGAGGATGGGGATATAGAAAAAAATGCTGTAATAATGGCAGTGTCATCCCCATCAGACAGGACCAACATACAGGTTGTTATTGAAGGGTGCAAACCAAAACTGACATAGTAAATAACTTGATTAGTAAAGTGAACCATCTCTTAAAAATGCATGGATTGCTTGAAATAAAGTGTCGATCGTATTAATTTTATTTGTTTATTGGTCTAATAAGGGAATATATTTTTTTTAAATAAAGAATGCGTAAATAAGAGCAGGTATTAAAGCAAAGCCAATCTTCTTAGAAAGCATTGTTGAAGCATCACTTTTCTCTAAAAACTCGTCATCAACAGCAAGTACTCGAAGCTCTTGTTCGGCAGTTGTGTTTGCAATAATGCTCTTAACTTGTTGTCCTGATTTGTAACCAGAAGATCCAAACGAAAACTTATCAGCTACATACTCAAGACCTGCGGCGCTTGCTTTGTAAGGTCTAGCGTCGTTTAAGCAGCCATCCATTCGAACAGCTGTATATCCTTGAGATTCAATTGTTTCTAGAATGCTAGGCACCGCATCCATACTTGTGGTCTCTGGAATATCATATTGAATTGCGACAAAAGAACCTTTGGAATCGTGTGCATCTCTATACTCTTTGAAAGTGCGCTCATATTCATTTGCGACTAATTCAGGAGTTTTATGAACATAATCTTTACCATCCAAGTTGTACCCTACTATAATGAATCCGAGGTCACGTAAGATCTGCTCAGTTCTACCATCACTTTGTGCACTGAAATGAAGTCGAACGTATTTAGGGGATACTTGAATTAGAGTTTCGATCATTCGCGCACTATTAATAATATCAGTCTTGATTTCTTCGTCACTCATTGCTTCAGGGTCTTCATTGGGAAGGCGGTATGTCATTCCTATTAAGTGGCCTGCATTGTAAATATTTTGAAGGACCATGGCATATTTTTGTTGGTTTAACCTGACATACAAATTAGTCACTGCTGAAATAATATTATTTCTGTATTACCATGTGGTATTAACAAAAAAGTTTCCTGGAGTGGTTCCGTTGTTTAAATGGCGAGCAATACGAGCGGTTGCATCACTAGGGCCTTCACTCTATTGAAAGTGGGTATTAGATAACTATTGTCGATATATTTTCAAATGTCTTACGTAAGTGATGGCAACTTGACCATCTGCTCTACAGGCAACTACCTGAGGAACAGGTGGTAGGTTATCTCCAGCTCTAACTCGACCTTGTCTATATACAGGTAAATCTAAAAGAAATGGTCTCAATTTTAACTTTCTCTTGCTGCCGAGGTTCTTGAATTTATGACTTACCAATTGCTTTGTTATAAACAAGACCTGCAGAAGCAAATACATTTTCATCTACTTCTTTGTCGACGACGGAAGACTCTTTTTTCTCGCTTTCTTCCGATTCCTCATTTTCTTCTTGCTCTTCCTGCTCTTCATGAGCAGCTACAACTATAGCAAGAGCTGGTGAATTTTCTTGATCTTCATCTTTGTCGTCTGAATCAACCTTGATAGAATACCCTGCACCAGATAGCGGATCCAAAGATGACATCGAAGCAGTGACAGAAGAACCTGTATTTTTAGACGAAGAAGAAGCAGGGCTTGCTTCCACAAAAAGTAGACAAGATAGGACTAACGGAAAGCGTTAAATTATTTTGACTATCAAAGCATAGATTGTAATTTACCTGCAGCGGCGGCAATATATTTCATATGTTGTGTAAGAGATATACGTTTAAAAAAAAAGTCTGTTTAAAAGTACTAGGAAATATACAAGTTTATATATGAATATATGCAGGAAAGTAGTATATTCCCGTAGCCTATGTTGAACATGTAAACAAATTTTACTTGGTAGTATATATAATATTAGTGCTTTTATTGTTTGTTTGATAAAGTAGTTAACACATGCTCAGATTGAGAACAGACCTGCTGATATTTTTGCCATAAGGGTAAATCATTGTCTTTCTCATCATCGACAGAGTTATCAACAGGGGATTCACCTCGACTTGGAATTCCAATAGACCCTCCACCTTGTCCCTCTAGATAGGTCATCACCAGCGTATTTAATAGCTCGACCTGTGTATCCGTCAATGAGGAACCCACGTTTTGCTGTTCTGTAAATGTCAACCAGAGCTCACCAAGCGACTGATATATCTGATCGGTTTGGATATTATCAGGTCCAATGATAGTTTGCGCTTGATATGCAATCCGGATAGCGTCTTCTAATCCACGAGTTCTATACGATTCATTTGAAGCTTTTTTATATGCAGCCTTATTCAAAATCTAAACAAACGTTAATATTTCTGACTTCTATAACTTTTATCAGATCTTTTACCTTCAAACATTCTTTGCCATACTTTTCTACGATATTATTAAATGAAATAGTAGTTAAACCAGAAAACGCGCTAGAAACGTCTAAATCTAATAAGAGACCATCTTTCCATGATGCTTCATGACGCTTTGCATCCAATAGAGATTGCAAAGCACTTGAAAAATCTTGATTCGCAAAGTAGCTTAGAGCCTGTGTTACCATTCCAGCAATATTTATGAAAGTTTCGTATTCGTGCCATATAATTTTAAGTTCATCATCTGTTTTTGATGCTTCTTCATCCACTAATTGGTTTTTCTTAAAAAAAATTAATAAACATGGTTCAATTTTCAAAATACTATCCAGCTCACCTCATCGGAAGAATACAACAAGTACAAGTGTTCTAATAACAACTGATTTTGTGTTCGTGCTAAAAAGTTTTCGAAGCTAATATATTTGTTGGTTTCGAAAAAAGAATGTATATATATATATATCCTTTTACCTCATCAGTAATCGATAGTCATCACTGTCAAAATCGACAACCTGCATGATCTTGCTATTCACACGCTCTTTTAATTTACTAAATCCTTGTCCTGTAAATGAATATTGCTGGGGTTCGCTGTATTCATTGGTTGTATGTCCAACAGCTGTTCCAACAGATATATTATCATCAAAAGTAGCCGAAGAAGATTCTAGGTCTAAACAATTCGCTGAGTCCTGCTTTTCTGCGAATTCCACATCATCATCTGACGTAGAAATAAGTGATGCAGTTCCTTGATCATTTGTGCGCTCTTTCGCTTGAATTTCTTGGTATAAGAAATCGTTGTCTGCTGATATAAATCCCTATTACACATGTTAGCAAATCGTCCAAAGTTAACATAGATGTCCGTTTTTTTTTTACTTTGAGAGATTCAGGTATACATTCAGAAAGTTGGTCTTGTGTATACTTGGGTATCGTTTCATTCGCATACATTAATGCAAAAGGGGGATAAGGATCGTTGTAAAGTTCCGTTTCACTTGAAGCAATAACATAAGCATCGCAAAACCTGAACCATCCGCCCTCTGATGGGATGTCTTGCAGAAGGTTTGGTTCCATTGGTTCAACCCAAATGTATGCCCAGTAATGTCCAGTACCGTCCTTACCATCGTGATGAAATGATGCACGTAACTCGTACCCATTTTCCTTCATATCATCTTTATCGAAAACTTGATGCATTTTATCTGCTTGGTCTAAAATGATGTTTTCCAGATCAGCTAGTCTTGCATCAATTTTATCCTTGACAGAATTCAAGACGTATTTTAAAGATTCTAAACCCTCTTCATTTCCTTCTTCTTGCTCTTTTTGTTCAAAATAGTCCAGCGTACGACGTAATACATCTCGTTTATCCATTCCCAAGGCATTACTTGCTTTTAGTCTCTCTATCTCCGCTTTGGCATTTTTGATTTCTTGACGACAAAGATCCATCTGTTTGAATCCCTCCAAAGCTTGATCTCTTTTTTCAATCATGTACCTATCCATGTAAATATTCTTTTCGACTATGTACTTGACGCCGGTCTTCTTGTAATATGACCTGTTATCAAACGCGACCATTAATATTGGTGGAATTTGCTTAAATGTTGTGAATTTAAATGACGGTTCGTCTTCGTCGTCCGACGATATACTAGGGTCAGCTTCTTCATCCACTTGATTTTCAGCTTGATACGATTCGAACACGAGAGGATCTAGACAGTCGTGAAATGAGCACATATTTTTATCGACATTTAATGTCAGATAGTGCACTTCTTCCTCGTCAAAATCGATTCCATCTTCGATTATAGCTTTAATTAAAAACAAACTGATTTATGTGTTAATCTTAGCATACAAATGTCGGCCAATGTTCAAGTATTACCTTCTAAAAATAGGAATATAAGAGGCTTCCGCAGCGTTATCAGCATGTTCATCCGCCTGGACTAAACTTTTAATCATCATGTCAAGAAATGCTAAAGACATGTACGTGAGTAGTCAAGTCTATTTATGATACACCACGTATTATTTCTACCATCGAATGTCTTGTCACTGAACTCCCAATTGTTTGTCGCTAATTTTGTATTTAATGCTCTTACATAATGAGAGACACTACCATATAGTCTTTTTGAGTTGCTCAAAAATGCAAATATCTTTTGCATTTCGGCTAAAGTTTGCACGCATTTTGGCATGAGTTGAAGTTCATTGTCAACAAATTCCACAAATTCTACCGTTTCGTCTATCGGCGTTTCAACGATACGAGGTGGTAGATCAGCCTCTACAATACTTTCATTTATATCAGTACTTTTATCTCCTTCGTCAGTATTCTCTTTGGATGAATCCTCAAATGAGATCAAATCCTCTTCTTTTGATGACGAATTTAGTACCACTGGCGCAGAGGATGGTCTCCTCGTTACAATTTCCCTTTTCGTTACCACATCCCTCATAATGTAACCGGGAACAGGCTCTCCAAATCCCTTCCAGTAATTTGCGGGAGTTCCCCAGCTATATGGAATTGGTCTGAATGAAAGTACCGCATATCGAAATGCAGAGACGTGGAATAGCGCTTGTATTAAAATGGGTGAATATGCGAAGTTGTATGATGGTGGTCGAAGCCCTATAGGTCTATAGTTAACTTAAAGTAAGTATATATTATATTCATTGTTCCCATATACAATATCCATTTACACATCATCCAACGCTATTCTATCATTCGGATCCTCCGGATCTTTCCACCAAGTAAGTGATGACTCTTTGGAAATGATGGCTTCTGGAGTAACGGGTCTAGTATAACTTGGGCTTTGGAAAGGTACGACGCTCCATGAGTCTGAGTCGTCTGCAAGTGGCTGTATTTTTTTTGCGGGTTCAGGCTCTTTTTTTTTTCATGCAGAAAAAACTATTAATGCTTGTTTGTTGGCATAGAATCTGAAACTTACGTTCGTCTATTACTGTTTCTGTAATAGTCTCTTTAAAAGGGTTGCTCTCGACGTATACTTTTGCTGCTGCTGCTTCCTCCTCGGCGTTTAGTCTAAGAGCAAGAGCTTCGTCACTTTCGGTAGGAGTCTATCAAATATATCGTTGAATACAGAAAATATCGTGTACTTCGTGTATATCCTAACCTCCTCAGCTTCGTCATCACTAATAGTATTTCCAGAAAAAATAAAATCGGCTGCACGAGCAACATCATTATTGTATCTCTTCATAATTCCGAGTTTAGATTGTCGTTTTTTAAAAATTTAGCTCATGACTTACGGCTAATGCTTTTTTCGCTTGACCTCTCGTCACTCCCTAGATAAAGCTTTAATTTCGTAGCACGACTGTATTCCTTACTCAATCAATTACCAAATCTTGTAATTGGTTAATGGCGTCTTCCATACTAAAATATTATAAACCAGAAAGAAAGAGAGTTTTCAGGAATTTCGGGTTCTTGGAACTTATTTGTAACGTCACAGAGGCGTTTTAAAAAAAACATGATGTATGAGGTGACACGATTTAGCAAACATTTATAAATGATAAACAAAGCAAATGTTCTACATCACATAGTTTCTTGGGTGCATTCAATTAAAATTTACTTTTTACATATACGATTCTTTAATATAAGGGTTTCAAAAAATTTCACTACACTAGCATACAATCATTGATACTTCTTTCCTTGGACTACATTTTGACAATTTAGACCCTGATCATATCCTGCTTCTAGAATAACAATACAGCCTATATCTTCTTCTGCATTTTCATCTAGAATTTGAAAAAGTGTCCCTTTGTAAGATTTCACCAATCCGAGCCCTGATAAATAACTTAGGCGATTTTTTGCAATATACTGACTTAGCAACCATTCCACTGAAACAACTCTACTTTCTGGTGTAAACCACATAGTGGCCAGGCATATTAACCATAAAATAAACAAGAATACACTCAACAACCAAAAAGGCCATTTCCAGAGAACATGGTACGAATAATGAATATCTGTATCAAACACCGATTCAAAAGTGGTGGTAGCGTTGTACTCCTTTCCAGTATTCTGATCACATAATATACGGGCAACTACAGTAGCCAGTGTTTCTGCTCGATTTTGCACCATTTCTAAACTTTCGCCACTAATAGCTGTATCCAATTCGTAATAATCAGATAAATCGGCCCCTAAAAGCCATATGTAAGCCGAATTTCGAGTATTTGAGCCATAGGGAGTCGTCAATTCAAAAATCAAATTGATAAATTCTCCAAGGACTAAACCAGACTGATTGAAAGGTGTTATACTAGTGGTTCTCATCGTATGACATAGAGTCTCGTTGCAGGTCGTAATCGCATTAGCGTATCCTATTGACATTGTACAGTTCACCCACTGCCACAATTTTTCATTTGTCTTGTCTGTATACATCGCCAGTGTCATCATTGTCTTAAGGCTCCCAAAAGGATCTGATTTATTTGGAGAAGGAAGCTCTGACATGAGTGGCCGCAACCTAGTAAAATCGGCCTTTAAAGGCACTTTGGCGCAAGATACATTAGCGAAAGGCAACACTCGTTCGGATCGAGATTGACCTTTAATATCGGCTGGTATGCCTCTGTCATAATATTCGTTTGTAAATGTATGGTTCGGATGTCGTAAGCTGTCAAGAGTGTTCAAATTTATTACTGGAAACATGCGAGAAAGCGATGAAGCATTGTACACTGGACTACATGTTGAATAATCGCGTGTATGAAACAGCATACTATCTTTCTGAGAGACCAAGCTTACACTCATGGATACCACAGCTAGTTGCTTAGTGATTGAACTAATAATGACCGCCAAAATAATTACTATAATGCTAAACCATGCTTTTCCCGCTGTTAGCATTGGAATATGCGATGGTGAAAATCCGCCAATCATAGTAACTAATTGAGAAAAACCAGCCTTTCGATGTCGAACAAATGTATACGAAACACCGGAAACAGTTTTCATAAATGTTGCAGCGATACTTCCACCAATAACAGTTGAAATAACGGATACAACAGTTTTTGCTTTTAGAGATTGAGCATCTGCTACCGTATCTCCTGTCCATTGCCAAAAATGATCTTGGTGTGCATGAAGTAAGCAGAACAAAATCCCAACGGTCGGTATAAACGTCCAAATATAAAAATCGAATGTGCCGATCGATCCAGTTTCTTGGTATTCTTCATTATCCGTTGAAAATTTTGAATCAGTTTTATACAGATCGACTATGCGATCATTTTGTTTATCATTCATCATAGTTGGAAAAGACAAAGAAGATTTAAAAAGAAGTACTCTTACTTTATATGTAAAATTAAAAATATTTTTTTCTGTAGTACAATTTGGTGTTGCTATGCTGCTTAATAAGCTCTTCCATTTGTAAATTAAAATGTTTTGAGTTTAGTCAAATGTCTTTGTTTAAGCGCTGTGCTTTGTCCCATTGTTTCCATTTTAGATTCTGGTATGTCATACAATACTTTCTTTGTAATTTCTTTGTCATCATTCCTCTAAAAAAATGGGGTTACAGTGGCACCGAACACAAGGTCCCCTTTTTTAATCGCGTGTGTTACCAAATTGTTCGATTTGATGACAGTAAAACCAATAAGTATTTCTACATTTGATAAAACTGTATTAGTATTTTGACGTTGTATCGTAGAAGACATACTCATTTTATAGCCCTCGCAGGCACATCAAACTGTTTTTTAAAGAACCCAATTAAGGTCTTTTTAAATATAGATTTTCTTTCGTGAAATGTTACGTTTTTCCAAATGGAATCATTAAAATATAATCGTCTGTATATAGACGATTAAAAAGACCTTAATCGGGTTCTTTAAAAAAATAGTTTGATGTGCTCGCGAGGGCCCTTAATCTTACATACTTTTTCAAGAAGCAAAAAGAAAAAAGAAAAATATCGGACGAATTATTTTTATTTAACAATCTACCATGATTGATTGTTCTGACGCAAACACCAATCTTTTACTATTTTTTTTTAATTAAGACTTGCAATGCTTTTATTTCAAGTCTATTGAATGCTCCAACAAACTCGAAACAAGATTTTATAGGAATGTCTAAGGAACACAAGGTTCGATGACAAGTGTATTAGAATAGCATAACTGTAATTTCTTTATTTTTGATTTCTTTATTTCGAAACTTTTAAAACAAAATAATAAGTAGAAAAAAAAATTCCTAAAAAAAAGATAAAACAGCCAGTGCAATCGATAAAAATCGTCGAATCAAAGTTAGCACGTATAAAAAAAGTGCATTATACACCAGTGGTTGACTTGGGCATACTTTTTAACTTACTATACTTAGGGTTTTAAAAACCTAAATATATATAATGCACCTGATAGATCAGAGTTTGACGTCAGTGTTACCATCATTCAAGTATTGCTCGCTATTGAACACAGCAGCCTTGTATCACCTTGGTGTTTACATTACGCTATCGAAAGATTCAAATCCTATTGTTCTTGGCATTAAAATTAATATGATATTTGTTAAAGTTTAAGAAAACAGAAAAAAGTTGCCCCCAATAGCGAAAAACGTGCATTGTATGCAAAAAGATCCTCTCATCCATTCATGACTAATTAATAAGGCTCACGGGCAGTTGAGTAATTATACTATGGTTGAAAAGTCAGAATGGTCATATCAATAATATACCAAAATACTTGTTTAGCATAAATTTAATCATGATTGGCTAACTAGTATTGTAGAGGGCCAAACGGCATAATAAAAGATATGGGAAATAATGAGTAGTACCGACTTCGACCGACTCATATATTAGGCAATTCATCCAGTCTTTCTTCACGCTTAGTATCTTAAAAACATAAATTATGCCAAATGTAGTTGTTACACAAAGCCCTCCTTGTCGTATCTACATTAAAAAGATCTTTTCAATTACCTCACTTATAAATAATAGTTGTTTTTTTCTGTTTTTGTTGTCTTACAAAAAATATTTGCAGTGCAAGTTTTCGATCTTTTATTGGCGAGCAAAATAAGCCATACAGTGCCTTAAAGAACCCGAAGGACCAGTACAAGGATGCAAAAACTAATAATATGAAGTACCTATTCTTGATGATAACGATATACGCATTGGGCTTATGGCCTCCGGTGAATCAGATACCGGTTCAAACATGATATCTATATCTCAACTATCATATCTCGGTACACTATTTTCAGAAAATATTAGATCAAAATGTAAAAAAAAAATTCGTTCACAAATAAAAAAAAAAATCGTTCACAACGTAAAAAAAAATACGTTCATCTTCCCGAAAAAAGATTGGGTCAAAGACCGAAAAAAAAATTGAGCTTACCACTTAAGTGTATCTATGGTTGACCTGCGATAACAGGCCTGGAAAATTTTAGTTGCGACATTGACGAACATTTCTAATGTTTGCTTGTTCATTTTGGGTTCTTGCTCTTCTCCGTTGGTTCTGGGGAACCTCTCCACGTCTAAATATTGGGGGAATACCATTTCCAGCACGAAGTGATCGAACAATATCAACCATGCTCAAGCAAGCAGCCATAACACAATTCCATAGACGAGGAACAATCCTATTTGTGTTATTAGTCATGGCTCTACAATTTTGATTTGTACATCTGTCACAAGAACAAAAAAAAATTATTAGATAAAAAATTATTAACAAGTAAAATCAACATACCTTAAGAGACCATGTCTAATTACACCAAGATTTGCTCTTCGTCTATGAGGGCGCGGGTTATCAATCATCCGAAACGTTTCAAGACTTCTACGTTCACAAGCTGGGCAGCACTGACTTGTTCTAAATTCATCAATCAAGTACACCCTTTTACCAGCTTTTTGAAGCAACCAACGGAATCCAAGGCCTCGGACCGGCTCATGAAATCTTGTATTAGGAGAAGACCAGTTACCCATAACATAAACAGCTTCGACACCAAACTGTTCATATATTTTTGAAATAAGATCCTCGTTTTCTTGCTGTCTTCTAATATAGGCAGATAGCCGCAATTTTCTGTGCAAGGAATGAGCAGTACGATGGTTGGTTCGGAAGTTGACATAGTGGATTTGGATGATGCCTGTCATATTGGACCTGTTTTCAAGATACTGTTCAAATTCATCTCTATTCAAGGAATCATAATTAACCAAAAGCCTTTCAGCGGCTGCTACTCTAGCGGGTTTCACAGCTTCACGGATTCTACGGTATTTGTTAATTTTTTCAAACTTGTCTTGGTATTGTTTGGTAAATCGAAACTTGTTTGGATTGTTTGCGGTTGAGTTTTCATGCACACAGAATAGCAAATCTCTTCGCCCAGGATCAATTGTAACACATCTTCCAACAGTTTCTTGAGCAATCTCTTGTGAAATGTACTGAGTTGATTCAACCACAACAGCAAAACGAGCAGTATATCTGCTTTCACGATCCATTCTTTTCTTGATCACAGTTACACCTACTCCATCCGTTTGAATAGTTCCTTTAAACTGGAGCTCGCCATTTTCTTGGTGTTTGAGTGCATCCGAGTTTAGGTTAATTAATTCACGCCAAAGTGCTATCTTATCTTGACGATTAGTCCACCGACGACCAAGAATATTTTGACAAAGAATTTTTGAATCGATGGTTGTGTAGCAAGGAATCCAAGAGCGGCGTAATGGGAAGCAATTAAACACAGGTAATTCTATATCAATAAATGATAAAGCCAGTTCGTAAAAAGCCCGCATATGTTCAACTGGTCTTGCTTTGGAATCGTAATAAATGCTATTTCCACGAAACCGGTAGTCAACGGGATAACTGGTGAGGACAGGGCGAAGAATTTCAAGAGCGTTATTGTAGATAGGGTCCACGAACTGCTCTCCGTCCAATACAAAATCTTAAGGTAACCTTCTAGTTATAAGTTTCTTAAATCTTGTCGCCGGCTCAGTTATCTCTCTGTATATTTCAGATTTTATCAGTGCATCAATTAATCCTCCACGTCTTCTATAAGCAATTAATTCGGCTTTTCTTTGTCTGATACGGAGTAGATGATTAACAGCTTGTCTAAGATGACTTCCCAAACGCATCTGAACATTGTTGCTATAAGATGTAAAGATCTTTGCTCCTTCGATTAAAAATGCTTGCTGACCATAACGGAAATCTGGTGGAACAAAACCAGTGACCTCCAAATAGTCATCAAGATAAGTGTCAATGAATGCACGAGTCACCGCAGTTCTTCCATTAGCCCTTCCTCGTGCATACCGAGTCAGTTTGAGCCACACCTCTGCAAAAAAATCACAATTGATACATTGCCTGATATCAAAGTTCTCATCTTCTTGAATGGCACGCAAAAAAATGTACTTTGAGAGTGAGTATGCGTGTGTAGTGATGTTGTGGACTGTCACTACATATTCTTCGAGCCTTTCACGTCGCTCTGGGTCCCAACCAATACCATCAATAGAGGATTTAACAGACATAATACGATTACCAGGAGCCAAAGAGCTAGATGTGCTCATATTGCTTCCAGGTGTACCCGGCGTACCAGACAAGGATCTATCAGAGTCCATGCTGGTAAAAAAGGGCAGTTATTTGAACTTACGCATTTTGTTTTATTATTTTATTTGCATAAAAATACTTATTTTGTTTTTCCCGTGAAAAAAAGTAAACAATCTGTACAGCACATACTATACTCAATACTGAGCTTGTTATAGCTTGGTACTCAGTGAGCTTGGTACAGCTTGGTACCAAAAAGACTAAAAACCTGTAATATGGCGGAGGTGACTGTGTTCCTCTATATAAAGAACGCGCCCTCACCCCTTTTTTTTCTCACTTTAATTTTTTTCTTTTTGTTACCGCGTTTAATACCTTTTTGTTTTATAAGAATGTATTCACCAAAACGAACAGAACGCAACGACACTTCACATAATGCACTTACACCGATTGTTCATGTGTTGAAGAGTGCACAATCCACTGCAACAAAAGAATTCGATCGATTTTATGATAACTTGTGGTCCAGATTAACTCCCAGCAACGTAACTCTCTCTCTCTCTTACAAAGGACCTTCTTTCATCTGACCCCTTTCTTTTTTTTATTGTAGTCTCGTACGAAAAAAGTTATACAAGAAGAACGTACCTCATTAACACCACTTATTGAACGCCATACCCTACGTGAAGGTAAACGTGGACAAGAAAATAAAACTTTTTATCTTCTTACTCAGTTATTTTTTTTTAGACGCTAGATATGGAGATTCTTTTTACTTGGATAACGAATCAATTGTAGCGGAAACACCTATGTTGGAAAGAACAGAAACTCCCATGAGTTATGATAGTCCTCATAGACGCTCTCAGCATCATTATAGCTCACAAACATTAGCTAGCCCACAGACAGTAGCTAGCCCACAACATAGATCTACCATCGATAGCCCACACATTTACAGTCCTCTCAGGCCTATGGCCAGCCCAAGAAGATCTACCTTGCATCAAGGCTCATCTGTCATGATACAACGTCTAACTGAAGAAAGAAAACGCATGGACAGATTACAAGCCAGTGTCACCAAAATCAAGAGACAGGTAATTTATACATAAATATCCCCATTGTTTGTTATTCTATTGTTAAAAAATGTTATTTTATAGTCTTCCTATTTAGCTGAGGAACCCCATACATCGATTCGTCACGAAAAAGAAGCTCATACATCAGTCCGTCAAGAAAGAGAACCCCGTCATATTCGTCAAGAAAAGGAACCTCATCATATTCGTCACGAAAAGGAAAAAGAAACCCCAACCCCAATCCGTCAAGAAAAGCCCACTACCATGGACTTGAGTAAACATCATTCATCACGCCTATCGTCACACCAATTAGCAACTCCTCCTCAATCCATTGAGGTAAGTCATATGTGTCTGTGTGTTTGTGATTGTGTATGTATTAACCTTTTGTTACATGTAGAGTATTAAAACGTCGTGGAATAAGCGTCAACGATCTCCTTCAGTAGATCATTCAGTAAAGCGTATGGCAGTTTCTCCTACACCCACTAAACGTATGGCAGCATCCCCTAGTGCATCTTTCACACCCTATAGACGTGAGGATGTTACACCTACCCTATCTAGAAAGCGTCTTGCTGTATCACCCAAACGTATCCCCATAGAGAATCTTCCCAAGTTGCGATCCACAGAGATGATTAGGTAAATTCATGTGTGTGTGTGTGCGAGTGTGTATATGTGAATAGGAACTAAATAAGGACTCCTTTTATAAAGTACGCCGGGTGGAAGTATAGTCAGTAATCGCTTCTGGAAAGAGATCCACGGACTCAATGCCAGCCCCAGGAGACGAGAGATGACACCTAAGCGCGAAACCAACACAAGCTCATGGGCCAACGACGATGGATTTTGGTCTGCGGAGAGTGCGCCTATGCCTGGTAGCACTTTCAACAATAAATTGATGCAGGTGGCACAACAAGAGAAGAAACAAAAGAGGCAGCGAGAGGAGCAAGTGGCAAACGATATGCAATGGAGTCATGAGGCACCGGTGACGAGTAAATTGGATATGTTTGGTGATTCCAGTCCTTTATCACAGGAAATAGAGGCAGCACAAAAACGAGAAGCAATTCTTAAACGAAATCATATACCCGCCATGAATCCTGATTTACTTGCTCAATTGAAATCCGTGCATCGTGATCGACTAATTGATGATAGTGATTCTTATAAATTTGCATAAAATAATTAACAATGAAAAATAATAATAATAATGAAAAAAAAACAAATAATAAATAATAATGTTTTTATTGTAATCATTTACTGATGGACATGCGACTTAATCCACCACTGGCATCTTGTAGATTAAATGTGCCTGATTTGGGTTTGGCCGCTGCATTGCTCGTATTACCGTACGGGAAAAAATTGGTGGGTGGACTGGACATGTTGGACAGCACAGGTGATCCGTTGAGCGAGACAGAAGGTGACACAGCTCGCCGTTTTAAGCTCATCGATGTGGGATAAGGCTCAAATCGATCTTCTGACGCTAAAACAATGGAGACTCTTCGTTAGGATCTTCTCTTGTTCATCTCTACTGAGGCTTACCTTTTCGCTTAATGCTCTTGTAGCCGTTGGATATATTTTCAAGCTGAAAGTTCTAGTCATAACATGTTATTTCTCCTGTGTAATAACACACACAAATGTTTATTTACCGTCATTTCGATTTCCGGATTTAGTTTGGAACAGGTATAGAGTGGCATCGTTGTGTCGAGTAATTTTGTCCATGAGGGAGCCGGTATTTCCTGCTGTGGTTTCTACGGATACAAACAGTTAAAAAAAAAGTCTTTTGTGTGTGTGTGTGTGTGTTTACATACGGTGCCATCCTCTATCCGGCCTAATTGGGCGGTTGTTCCGTGCTCCCTTCGCATCTCTAAATCCGCTAAATGTGTATCCTCCTAACAAATAAAGCCATTGTTATATTCTATCTCTATTGATTGTTTTTTTTTTGTTCTTACATCAGCTTGATCAATGACTCTCAGTAATGCTTTTGATTTTGGCTGTGAAGCTGTTAGATATACAAGAAAAAAAAAAAAAAAAAAAAAAGTCTTACGAGCAGTGAGCTTCTTCTGTTGACAGTACGTCTTTCTGGATCCCGCCTGCTACTGGTACGTCTTGGTTCTTCCTCTCGGACATTATTTCGCTCCACTGTGTTGGCCCAGTTACTCACGGCCATATCTCGTAGTGAAGACTTGTACGAACTTGAATCGTCCGAATCAATGCTCATTTTATATGTAGAAGATTGTCGACTATGTTGACTATCTAAATCCGACATTTCGTCTGCTGTGGTCATATTGAAGAAAAAGAAAGAAAGTGAAAGAGAAAGGGAGAGGGAGAGAGAGGGAAAAAACAATTTAATTCTCCCCTCTCACGCACACAAATACACACTTTTTTTCTTTTATTTACTCCCTTTTTGTAGTCGTGACGGTGTGTATTTTATCTTTTTAAAGAGACAATGTCAAGAGAGAATCAAAAGTCAGTAACATTATGGTATTTGGGAGGCTGCAGTGCTACATTTTATGAATTACGAGATGACGGAAAGATCCCCATCAGCACTGTGGAGTTTCGAGATAAGGCCTTTCTTGCCTTTCGACAGGTGGATATCTTGGTAGAAAATGATCTTCTTTTATCTCCTTTTACTGGAACTAAAGTCTTATATCTTTTGTAGACAATTGCTCCACCTGCTGTACAGTTTCTTCGAAATTTGACGTCGTTACAAATACAGAATAATCATCTATGCACTTTACCGTCCGAAATTTGGCGCCTTACCAATCTACAGTTATTGAATGTGGGTCATAATCGTCTTAGTGACTTGCCTATCGAGATAGGATTACTATCCAATCTAAAGGAACTCTACGTGCATCATAATGAGATCAAGGTGATCCCTTCACAGGTGTCTAACATGACTGATTTGACCGTGTTGGATCTGACAGATAACCAGCTAAACTATTTACCGGCAGAAGTGACTCGAATGGAGCTAAAAAATCTTTGGATCGATAACAACCCATTTCAACTTGTGGAAAGCAAAAAAAACGAATTCATATCACTCAAGACAATCTGCCTACAGATCATTGGCACGATTTGTCTACAGGACGAAGTATCAAGGCAGACCATCCAACAGGAAGTCGATCTATTACAACCTTTTCCCGAATTATCCATACAGGACCCTCAATTATTAGCGAAATGCTTTGATTGCGATCAGTATCTATTCCACTCGAATTTAAACTATTTCAAACCTGGTAAAATACCTCTTTTATACAAGGCCTGCAGCCAACAATGTTTAATAAACATCATCGGTCGGGATTAAACCATGTGCCATGACGCTTTTTTTTTTTAGACTAAAACATTTTCTTTATTTCCTTTCTTTTTAACTTTCTTCATCAGCATCATTTCAAAAAAAAAGTATATATACCCCCCACACACATATTCATGACAAAATCAACACTTCATTCATCAACCGTAAGCATACTCTCATAAGGAAGAAAAGAAAGGCTAATCACAAATATAAAACTAACACAGTTATAGGATGATCCAGCCGCATTTGCATTCTTTCAACAAATGACACAGAACCACCAACACCATTTATTCATACAACAGCTGCATCAACAACAGAATTTGCATCACCAAATACAACAGCAACAACAACACTACCACCACCAACAGCAGCAGCAGCAGCAGCAACAACAGCAACAACAGCAGCAGATACGACAACATCATGGTCTACCTTCTATTATGGTACCACCGCAATCCCCCACTCTATCCAGTTACTATTTCGAAAATGGCTGGGTGAATCACTACTATGATCCAAAGCGACGCTATCTTTCCACTACAGGACAAGAGAATATGGCCACCGCCCATCCTGCTGTTCGCAAACCCTCCATGAACACAGAGACCACGGCCGGTCTCATGGAAGCCACTTCAATTGCAGCAGCAGCAGCAGCAGCAGCCGTCAGCAGTAGTAATACGAACAGTTCATTAACCATGATTCAACCTTGTAGCAATCACGATACATGGCGAGAAAACCTCTTGAAATTTGCCCATACGATCTACTCCATGTCACCGCAAAACCCATTTTTATTAGACCTGCTGCATAAATTACACGCCATTGCACCGACCGATTTACCGACCTTGTTATTGTTGGCATGTGTGTATTATTCCTTCCAGGACTACCAGCAATCCTTACGCTACAATCACTTGATTCTGAAATACGACGCTAATTATGTGGAGGCCATGAGCAACATTGGAACCACTTTGAAGAGTATTGGAAAGACAACCGAGGCGGAACGTTGGTGGTATCAGGCCGTACAATTAAGACCGGGTTATTGGGACGCCGTTGAGAACTTGGTCGGCGTACTCTGTTGTTCTACCAGTGCGCGATACAAGGAAGCTCTGTCCGTGTGTGAATTCGTCGAACTCTTCTTCTTTTCGAAAAAACCGACACAGCATCTTCAGATTCATCAATTGCCTCGTCTCTTAAACCTGTTTTATGCGAAAGGCAATCTAAAATATGCATTGGGGGATATTCTAGGTGCTCAAAAGGAGTATGAAAAGGGTTTAGAATTAGCCTTTGGTGGAATTCGATTGAATTCCATTTGGGACCTCTTGATCTTTGCTTGTTCTCCTTTACCTACCCCCCTTCCTCCTTCCGCTGCCGAAAATAGAGACACTTTGGTCTTGTTATTGCCCGAACAAGCAGCAGGTATCCTTCATATCTTGTTTCCTAACACCGAGGGGGTCCTGCCCGGTCTGACCACCACTACCGCCGAAACCGTACAGCAAACTAACCAAACGACTTCCACACTCTTATTAACCTTGGCTAAATTGTATCAGGACATGATGACCCCAACCACGGCGGCTTTGACGTTAGCTGCTTCGACAGCGGGTACACCCACTTTATCCACACTCTTGCCCCTGTATTATCTCAGCCTGGCTTTACAACCCAGCCCTTCCACAGCCAATAATCTGGGTATCATCCTCAGTAACATCTCTGTCTCAGTCGCTTCCTCCGCATTGACATTGGGCACACATCAATTCACCGGCACCATGTTGGCCATGAAGTATTATATGTACGGATTACAATTGGATCCACGTCACCCTCATCTCTACACCAATTTGGGCTCACTCTTAAAAGATATGGGCCATCTAAATGAAGCTGTCAATATGTACGAGAAGGCAGTAGAATACAACCCTCGGTTTGATGTGGCGTTGGCGAATTTGGGAAACGCCATTAAGGATTTGGGTCGTGTGCAGGATTCGGTACAATGGTATCGACGTGCCGTGGAAGTCAACCCGAATTTTGTGGATGCTGTATGTGGATTAGTGAATTCCCTAAGCGGTGTATGTGATTGGCGTGGACGGGGTGCGGTGGGTGATGAAGCCAGTGTGGATCAATTTGGAAATTATTTCGCTGCGACGGGCGAGTTTCAAAAATCAGGTTGGATTGGTCGTGTTGTGGAGATTGTCGAGAAACAATTAAATGAAGGTGCCATGTGGGGTGCGGGTGTATTAAAAAGTCCCTCCGTCTCGCAAGGTAAGACTGTAGGAGAGTATCTGGTAGAACACATGTTACAATGGCATGAGAATGCCTCGGTGTGGAAATCGCGTTTAAATTGTTTTGGCTTGATCAGTCATGTTAAACGCAATGAAGGAGGCTGGCTCATTCGATGGATGGAAAGATTCATGCGCCGTTTACAACATGCTTGGTACATCCAGACTTATGGTAACACCATTCAAGCAAACATGTTACATGCAAGACTGGTGGTCACACCGGAATTGGCTCAAAGGTACAAGCGGCCCTTGATTCCGGCTTCCTTAACGACTCCACCTGTACCTACCGTCCTACCCTTTCATACATTCACTTATCCGCTATCTGCAAGACAAATAAGACTGATCTCACATCGTAACGCCTTACGTATCTCACATACCGCGTTGAATTCACCTTGGTTACCCTCTCATGTGTACCCACCCCCTCCACCTCCTACACAACGACTGAAATTAGGCTATGTCTCTTCTGATTTTAACAATCACCCGTTATCCCATCTGATGCAATCGGTATTTGGATTTCATGATAAGACCCAATTTGATGTCTATTGCTATGCGACCACAGTCAGTGATGGATCACCCTACCGACAAAAGATCGAAGCGGAATCGGAGCATTTTTACAACGTTTCAAGCTGGAGCAATGCACAAGTGGTGGAGAAGATTGTGGAGGATGGGATCCATATTCTGGTGAATTTAAACGGATACACTAAGGGAGCACGAAACGAGATTTTCGCGGCAAGACCGTGTCCTGTGCAATGTTCGTTTATGGGTTTTGCAGGTACGTTGGGTGGCGGGTGGTGTGATTGGATTATTGCAGATCCCATTGTCTGTCCACCCAATATGGTCAGTGGAGAGATCTGGCGGCAACGTGGTATCACACATCCCTCGGATTTCGAAGGCGATCTGGATCCGGAAGAACTGACCGATGATTTCGTCTATACCGAGAAATTCATCTACATGCCCCACTCCTATTTCGTCAATGATCATAAACAGGGCTTTCGCGAGCATCAGGATACGCTCTGTGACACCAAAGAATCCGCCTGGCTGGCCGAAGAAGAAAAGCGTTGGACTATGCGACGTCAAGTCTTCCCGCATTTACCTGACAATGTCATCATCTTTGCCAATTTTAATCAACTGTATAAATTAGAACCGGGTACCTTTCGTTTATGGTTGCGCGTACTGGAACGTGTGCCCAATTCTATCTTGTGGCTATTGCGTTTCCCGCCGGCGGGAGAACAGCATTTGAAACGTTGCGCTGTGGACTGGGCTGGACCTCAAGTGGCACAGCGTGTCGTATTTACCGATGTTGCACCCAAACACGTTCATATTCATCGTGGTCGCGTGGCCGATATCTTTCTGGATACTCCCGAATGCAATGCACATACAACCGCGGCGGATATCCTATGGTCCGGTACACCCATTGTCACGTATCCCAAATATATCCACAAGATGTGTTCACGCGTGGGTGCTAGTATCGCCATGGCTACGGGGTTTGGCGATGAAATGGTCGTGATGAATGAAAAACAATACTTGGATCGTGCTGTGGAGTTGGCTCATAGTCTCACTTACACGTACCATACATCCATACATGGTACGCCCAGTCGACGCGGTCATGGGACTCTGATGGATTTAAGGAAACGCTTGTTTCTATCACGGGATCAAAGTCGATTGTTCGATACGCAACGATGGACAAGAAATCTGGAAAGAGGGTATACAGAAGCATGGAAACGTTGGGTCACAACGGAAGAATTTGAAGATCGTGTTGGAATGGAAAAATCCGGTTGTATTTGGGTTATTGATCCAGATGATCTCTAGGATTTATTATATATATTTTTTTTCTACACCACTTTACACCACTCTACACCAACCCTCTATATTTTTATTTTTCTTTTTTTAAAAAAAAAAAAATTGATTGATCGGGTCCGCTTTATTATGTGTGTTTGCTTGTGTGTATATGTATAGATGAGATTTAAAATGGAGGGTGTGTATATTCTAAGTTACTAACACATCACAAGTACGTCTCCTTTTCTCCTAGCATCATCGTGAAAATGGCTATTGAAAAACCGCTTGCACTCCTTGTACCCTTTGGCTTCCAAATACTCGTCCAAATGCAACTGTTCAAACATCACAAGATGACTCGGCCAATCGTTTAATCGATCCAGATACGCCACAGGATCCTTGTAGAACATATCTGCTTCATCCACGCTGGTCTCGTTTAAAGGTGGTTCACATGTCAGAAACCACATGGGAAGATCCTGATGCAGTACAGAGGCCCATGGCGTGGAATGACAGGGCATCAATACACCGAGGGACTTCACAGGTTGTGTACGTAGCCAAAGCATCACATCCATCACACCGCGTTGATGCCAAAGTGAAAGGTACAAGGCCAAAGGCATTTGTGTCAGTACCAGGAAGCATAAGATACGTTTACGCCAACGTGTACCGGTACGTTGAAGTCCAAAGGCTGCCACCATTAATAAAATGGGTACAAGTGGGAATAAAAATCGGAATTCCTTGTGTGGTAAAAGACTGTAGATGATGATCACCCAAAGGCTTAGATACAGCAAGGATTTGCATCGTGGGTAGACAATTTTGTCGTTGTAGATACACCAGGATCCGTAGGCCAGAAGAGGTAAGAAGGTAGTAAAGATGACGGGAATACCCTGAGAGAGGTACCAATGCCAGGTATGCACACCGTAAAACAAGGAAATGTTATTGACTACATTGACCTTGAAAAATAAGAAGGGTGTGAAAATAAGTTGATCAAAGTCCCAACTAGTGTTGTAAAGACGTGTATCCAAGACGGCATTCGCCAATAGAATCAAAGAACTATATTTTGTGTTTTGAGTTTTTAGAGTATTTTAATTTTTTTTTCTTTTTTTACCATGTAATGCCTGCATTAAAAATCACCTTGATTCGATTGTTTTTGGCAGCACGGATAAGGTCCAGGCCTAGAAATAACCAGATCAATCCATTGGTGGGTCTCATCACACAAGCAATGGAGGCCAATACCAAAGAAATTCGATAACGCTTTAACCAACTCCTCTCTCCGAAATTCACTACGCCAGGTAAAGGCCAATAATTTAATGCAACAATGGTAAATACCATTTCCATACTATTGGATAGCGTACGAGCTGCCATTAAAAAATTAAACCAAGAACATAAAGTAGTAAAAAGCTGAATACAATAAATGTTAGACAGTTTTGTTTTTTTTTTGTTTTTTTCTTTACCATGGGTAGGGCAATGCTGTTGCCAAAGATCTTTTTGGCCAAGGTAAAGGTGCACATATCAGCCCAGGCCGCCAAGGTGGCTTGAAAATAACGCGGTGCAGCCACCAGTAATTGGGTATGCTCTAATCCAGCCATTTGAATCAACTTGTAAATAAGGCCTAGTGTCATGGGATGCGCAAAACTTCGAATCTTTTCTCGCCATTCCCAAGTTAAGTAACCATACCCGAATACCATGTGATGCGCTACTTCTTGGCCTTGCCAGTACTCATCTGGATTGTCGTATGTTCGTGTCAGGTACGCATTGAAAAACCGGAAGCATAGACAAAGTCCAAATATAAATAATTGGGACGATGGGGTCGATCGTTGTTGGATCGCTAGTGTCATTCTCTCTCTTATTAGCAAAGAAAAAGGAGCAACAAAAAATGTGTGGGTGTCGTTAAGTCAATAAAAAACGTGAATAATGTAGTCACGTCAAATCATGCAAAGTATACAGGCTGCTTGTTCAGGAGGGATACAGTGACCATTAGAAATTAAAAAAAAAAAAAATGATACTTGTGGATTCAGCAAGTATCTCTGAAACAATCCAATATAATCAAGCTTATAGGAGCAATGTTCTTTTAAAAATTGCAACCAACTCTTCCAGAGTTGGGGGGGGGGGGAGAGGGGCTGGAGAATATCTTTCTTTCTACGTGCTTTTTCAAATCACGTGTTTTTAAGGTCAAAATTATCATGCGACCTTAGTCTTCAATTGACATCTATATCATACTTCACTATTGATACATGCTGTTACTGAAATGCTGATAGACAATTAACAAGTTCCGAATTGCTTGTATTTAAGATTGGGTGGGATATAAAATTTTTCTTCTATTATATGCAGAGGCTCAAACATATGGATGATTAAATAGACAATTGAATCATCCTGACATAAGTCAGCTCTTGTTTATCATTTTACAAACAGAGCTCATTCACATGTTTTTCCCCCTTTTTCTTTTCCTTTAAAATACTTCTCAAATGAAAGTAATTTATATGGTAAAAAGGTTAGCTTGTAATGACTATTGTTTTTTCAGGAAACACTAAACTATTAGATCTCTTTTTTAGAAAAAAAAGATTCATTGCTATTCTTGCACTATTACGGCTACAGCTAGTCGTTACTATAGGATGGTGATCTTCTAGATTGGTTTTTGACGCTCAATCGATAGGGTGGACTGCAAATAGCAGCGTTTACACTGTAAAGGGTTGTGATCAGACTGGCCTGCTAGTCTTGAATAAGATTGTGGTAAGTCATATAATTTCTCTGCAAAAGTGGCTCTAAAAGAGACGTAGAAAAATTCAAAAGGACGTAGGTGTAAACACTGTCTTTGGCTGGACAACGCGAAATCAATTGCGCGATTCTAAAAATACGGTTGTAAAATATATGGTAGTCTAGACATTTCCGATTTGGAGCAGCTTGTTAGGTAAAATATAATATAAGATAAAACAACGAAGTAGAAACAACGTTCTAATATTTAGAACTAGTGATAATGAGTGCTTACAAAACATGATCGTAGATACATCACCCTTCAACAATAAAGTAACAATATATGAATGCCAAAAAACCGCTGGATGAACAGCAAACTCAATGAGGGCATTTGAGTGCAGGAACAGGCCTCTGCAACGTTTAAAAAAATTTAAAAGAAAAAAAAATTAAATCAGTCTGATGAATGACTTAAATGTCAAGACTTCGACTAAGCTGATCCAGCTTTGGTTTTTAGTGGAAGATGGTGGAGAAAATTCTGTTTCTATTTGAGCTGCGTCGCTTTGCTGTAAAGTTTCGACTCTCGAAAAATAAATGGCGCCAAAAGAAGAGATACAACCAACGATGCTAACGCTCACGCCTTTTGGAGTGTTTACTCTCGCCGAGCTGTACCAAGCTTGTACCAATGCTAGTTATCCCTTTTTGACCAGGCACAACTCCTTACTAAACCCAACTTTATCAACAAAGACACAGTTTTTACTAAAATTGACACCTGCGGTTTTCCACTGAGATACAATGATGAAACGAAGCTCGATAGTTCTTGGATCATCGCGTTTCATAGTATACTTTGTTTCTTGGTTTGATGTAATACAGCATTTATCTGCAGTATGTTTATAGAGATATTTCAAGGCCGATAAACTTTTCGCACAACTTTTTACCGTGCCTCTCTAAGAACAAGAGGAGGGTTGGCATCAAGCAACTCGATCTGAAAAGCGGTGTGCTCGGGATACAATGTCTTTCGCATCTTCTTTGAATTTTTAAGGCACTGCCAGGAATTATTGGTTCATTTCCGGCATTGAATCCGTCTAAGAACTTATATGTGCTACATTGAGGATTGCCCCCATTGTTTGGCAGCCTTAGGTACTGTGAAGCCCTCTTCTTGAAATCGTCTTAATTTTAAGTTAAATATTGTACTCGAATCTACTGCTCATCAATGACGTAAATATTTAGGGGAAATACTTTATTTACAAACAGGTTTGTCTCAAACTTTGAAATAGCCTGGCTTTTTGTCTTGGCTGGTTGCATTTCTTATTTTATTTTATTTTTAGCGCTCCCAATAATAAAGAAAATGATATCGCAACGCATTTTTTTTTTTCCAGGAAATTGTCACTACAGTAAAGCGTAGTCTCATTAGATTTACAGCAACAACTTTATTTAAATGGTTTAATTAATTTTCTTTATTTGATAAACAGAAATCACATTTATGCAATGCATAGTATGATTTCCCATTAAAAATCTTTTTGGGGAGTCTAATAAATGCATTTTTTTTTTTTTTTTTTTAATTTATTTGTCAAGTGAATGAGTGAGTAAGTGTGTGTGTGTATGTATATGTAAATGGGATTTTTTTTTTTTTAGAAATAATCATTGATAACAGCAGTAATAGCGACTTGCTCTTCAACAGCAACGAATTCTACGAGAGCCTTTTTAAAGCCTGTGCCTTGAAGTTGGGTCAAGATGGGGTGAGCGATTTCACGCAGCTTTGATTTCTCATCGGAGCCCAAACTTTCGCTCGATATCACCTTGATGGCAAATGCCAGCCCACGTGCTTGATCTGAAAGTATTTCACGCATCGTGTCTCCGTTTTCCAAGGCCTCTAAAAGACAGGCTCTCGCCTTCAGATCTAAGTCTTGGTTGATTAATTTTAAAAGGATTTGCGTACCCAATTTATGCGTAGCAATTTGGGTCAGATGAGGTGCGAGACGAGCTGCTAAAAGCGAATATCGGTTCTCGATTTGAGAAGATTCTATAAACCAAGAAATTAATAGAGCTCCGTTTGCATGAATTGAAAGAGAAACCGAGTTTTGTAATAAGGCTGCAGCAATAAAGAGCTAATGGAGGGGAAAGGGAGTCGTTAGTTACAAATAAAGGGGGGCGTGTGTAGTTCAGTTATTTGGTAAAATGACGTACTTGTTGTGCAGAAGTAATTAATGTTCCTTCTAAAATACCACGCATGGCCCTTGCTCCAAATCTACCTTGAGCAATATGTACAAATTTTTCTACAATGGCATTCATGATGAACTGTGTATCACCATGCATTCTTAAACAACATTGGACTACGTAGTTGCCAAACTGATCCAATAGTAAAGGTGGTATAAAGGGTTGAATATGAGTACATACAATTTGAATTTGATGAGGTAATTTTAAAGAGTCAATGATCTTTTGTGCTGCCCATGTACCGTTTTTATGAACTCCCATAGCTGCTAAATGTGGTGCAACCGACTTTAGCATCATTGTCTTCATATCTTCAGAACACTTCTCGAACAATCTTTGTACAACTGTGTTTCCGATATAATCTACCCATTTAATGAATTAAAGAGATGTTTAGTTGCTCATTCCTGCTTCCTTTTTTTTTTTATATACAAAAACTCTTACCGCTACATATCTCTGCTAATTCGTCCATACAATCGAGCGCAATGGAATCAGACTCGGCAATATCGGTAGTAGCATCTAATCTCTTTCTGATATCTCTCAAATTAGCAGCGTCATGTCTTCTATGAACTCCATATTCTGGCACGGGAGGAATAGACTCAAAATAAGAAGAGGACTGGAGTGATTTTACCAGTTCAATTGTATTTTCTGGCGCTCCTAACTGTTTCATAATGGTCCACAATTCCATATTAATGTGTGTCTCATCGTTTAATGCCTGCTTGGACGTTGCCTTGTTTAAGAGTGGTACTTTGGCGAAACCGATCCTGACACCCCAAAGGTCCTGTACTCTTGTGTCATTCTGTAAAAGTGCATCACGCGCATCTGAGGCACTTTCAACTGTATCATAATTGATAAATGCACAATTCTTGTGTGATAAAACTCGGATAGATTCAATAGCTCCAAATAACGAAAACACTCGTTCTAGAGTAGCTTGCGTTGTATTGGCAGGCATATTTCCCAGCCCTTAATCGAAAAAAAAGAAAGTTAGACAAACCATATATGAAAATCATAAAAGTACTTACAAAGAGCTCTGGTAGGTTGTGAGACAACGGGTATCTCAATAGGAGTTGTAACAGTCAATGTCTCAGCTCTGCCGTATCCAATACGCACAATACAGGTACCAATACGACCTCCGTGATTACTCAAGACATCATCCTTTGCATGTACGGCATCTTCCAAGTGATAGAAATTAATAAATGCACATTCCTTTTCCATTAATAGCCTAACACTTTCAATAGGGCCATAAGTAGAAAATAATCGAGTCAGACCATCCACTGTGATGGATGCATCAATATTGCCAATCCACAATGAACGTGAAGTGACCGAATTTTGCTGTTGTTGTTGATTATTTGAGTTATTAATTACAGGTGGTACGAAGCTATTTCTGTTGTTGTTATTCTAAGTACAGGGTGAGTTAGATGGGACAGTAAAATGATGTAAAAGTTTTCTTTACCTCAGTGAGTGAAATATTATCGATGGATATCATATTTGCTAACAGTTCAGAATCTCCTAAAGATAACGAGGTATCATATTCTTCATCGTGAAGGGTACCGAGTTGCATTTTCCATAAAGAAGACAACCCAGGAGGAGTTAATCGTGTATAATCCATGCGACCCATACTTGAAGCTCTTGGTCGATTCCCAACCGACGGTTGATTATCTAAGGATGGAGGAGGAGTATGAAAAGAGTTATTGATTCGGGACCTTGAGTCTGGTGGTTGCTGCTGATACATGACAGTGTTATTCACTGAATAAGATCGACTTCTTGCATTGATTCTAGGTTTATCGTCATTTTCTTCATCCAATCCAATAGATCTTAGCGTGCGGGCAATCGAGAAATCATCATCACCTTGTAACAGCTGTTCAGTGGAAGGAGAGATAGGCTCTTGCCCCCAAGTGTTATACATGGTTGACATTTGTAAATTAGCAGGTGCTGGAAGTGTTAATGAACCGGAACGATGTCTGTTATTTAAAAAAGCAGTTTGTGGTATAATGGTCGGTTGTTCCATGTAGGCTAAAGATGGCATAGTACCAGCTCGAGAACGACGTACTTGCTGATTACCGCTTAAATAAGAAGATGACTTTTGTGGTAAATAATTATTATCTAATATACTGTCAAGATAGCTGTATCCCTCATTAGAATCTGTTTCTTCTAAAACTACATCTAAATCTCTAAAATAATATACACACTTTGAGTCCTTATTCTTCGACCCCGTTTTCTTTTTTTATTATTTATCTTTACCTTGACGAAGAAGGGAAAGCGCTAGAAGAATGTCGGTCTTTAGTAGTGTTGTGTTGCATAAAGAGAAAAAGAGAGGAGAAGACGATATTTGGGATAGATGTTGTATATATATATATATATATTTATATAGAAAAGAGATGAAGAAAGTGGGAAAAAATAAATAAATAAAAAAATAAAAAAGAGGGAGGATGAAAAGGGGTTGTTTATGTCTACATCTAAACTTTATTTTATTATTTATAAGTGTATATTCCCTTTCCGCTCTTCTTGCCCATCCATCCGGCATCAACGTATTTCTGAAGTAAAACGCTGGGACGGTACTTGGAATCACCGGTGTTCTCATGAAGCACCTTCATAATAGCAAGACAAGTATCTAAACCAATAAAATCGGCTAACGTCAAAGGTCCCATTGGCATATTGGTACCTAATTTCATCGTAGTATCAATATCTTCGGCAGAAGCAGCGCCCTAATTAAAAAAAAAAAAAAAAAATCAGTAACAGAAATAGCATGATATATAAATTGTGATTTTTTTACGCATTCTAAAAGCATGACTGCTTCATTGATATAGGGCATCAAAAGTCGATTAGCGACAAACCCAGGGATATCTTGAACAACAGTGGTTGTCTTTCCCATAGCAGCCGCTAAATCACGGGTCTCTTGAAGCACATCAGCACTTGTAGCTAATCCAGGAATAATCTCTACTAACTTCATGACTGGAACAGGGTTCATAAAATGCATACCAATCACTTGTTCGGCTCTCTTGGTAACAGCAGCAATCTTGGTGATACTGATGGAGCTGGTGTTGGTGGCCAAAATACTGGAAGGTTTGCAAATAGCATCCAAATCACGGAAAATGGCAGACTTGATGTTCAAATTTTCAGAGGCTGCTTCAATAACAAAATCAACATCGCTTAAACCAGACATAGAATTGGTGGTAGATACTAATTCTCTAGTCAATTTAGCATGCTCTGCCGTGATTTTGTTTTTGGCGACGTCCTTTTGTAAAAGCTTGTCTACACATAACGTTGTTAAAAGGTTTTATCTTTGTTTTGTCATGGTTTCTTTTTACCCATGAAGACCATTCCCTTGTCAGTTTGAGCTTGGCTGACATCCATCAAGACAACAGGAAGACGAGTGACATTAGCTGCAACATACGCAATGCCAAGACCCATTTGACCTGAACCGATTACGCCAACACGTTTAACATTGCCTACCTAAAATAAGTTTAGTTATTCTGTGCACATGAAACTTTTTATCATTCACTTACAGCTGAGGACATACCCCTAACCTGCCCCTAAAAATTTTGTTCTATTAATACATCATTCCTTGTCTTTTTTTTTTTTTTTTTTTATCAAGTGCTTTACCTTGAGACTACTTAAAACTTTAATGGTGTTCATTATTTGGTAACGAGAAATAATAGGAAAATAAAAAAAGGCCTAAAACTTCAGCCTTTTCTTTCTTTTTTTTTGAACGACAATGACAGTTCTCACGTGCTCGTGGGAATTACTGCTCTTGATCCCAACTTCACATATTCTACGAATAGACTTCCTTCTCCCGTAACACCAAAAACACATGTCGTTTAATTGACATAATTTTTTTTTAAAAAAAGGAATCGACATTACATGGCTGGATGCATTTTAGATGCATACGCATGCGCTACGTACTTTTTGTCTGGGATATCGTGTAGTGCGGATGTCGAAATGGGTCGACAACAAAAAGCGCAAATAAAATCCAACTCGATCGACCGTGCGTTAATTGCTGTAGCCAATAGATCAATAGGATAGTCAGACAAAGGGAACGCTTAGACCAGGTCTTAAAATCGAGAATTAATATTTAAAGAATACATTTTTTGAGGCTACGTAGACTTCTTTTAAAACCAAAATAAGCCCGCGTTTTCATAGTTTTTATATCTTGTAAATCATCCGTCTTTATTTCCACGACATAGCCGAGCTGGTACCGCGTAATAAACCAATGATCAAATGGTCAAATGAGTCTGTTGCTTGTATAGCAATCAAATGAGACTTATATTGCTCAAGCCAGGTTGGAATTAGCAATGTAACATGTTGTAAGCAAGTTTTATGGCAATTAACCAGAGACAAAGGGTGGCATCACAATTAATACATACGGTACCGGACCAAAAGTGTTTCAAGCAACTACCAAGAATGGGCTTGCAACATAAAAGGCAGTTATTTTCCCAAGCTGGCTGGAAATGAAAGAGCAATTTACGTACTAGCATATAAATCATCAAATAGCTCTTTTAATAACAGCCATAAAATTAATCTTGAGGCTCATTTAGCATTATGAAGGATATTTTACCAAATTTTGAGATAATCATGTTTCGAGAAAAGAGTAAGCTGGTATGAGTACAGCTTACACTATTAAACCCTTCCCTTAATATGAAAAAAAGAAAAGTCTCTTGGCAAGAACGATTTGCATCCCTTGGGGCTATTCTAGAGATTGATTTTGAAAGGATACTACGTGTCATACTACCATTGATACTTTGGTAATTCAATGGACCATCTAACGTATACGTTAATTTACCCTAAGGAAAAAGAGATGAGAGAAATCGTTTATCATTTCAGCAATATGTGCGATGATTGCATTACTTGATTACTCATTTAGTAGAAGATTATGGGAACTAGTACTGTGTCTGTTATAATACCTGAAGTATAATATAACTCAAGACAGATCAAATAGTAATCGTATTCGATTTATTTAGGCGGCAAATACGACAACATACGCATGCAATAGGACACCTATCTGTGCCCTTCAATATGATGATAAATCTTCTAATAATAGGTTTTCCTCTTGATTTAGCCGTATGGGTACGGGTACGGGTACGGGTACAGGTACGGGTACGGTTTACAAAAAATAAATATTTAAAGCTCAACTTTTTACATTTTTGTCTTAAAAGGCGGGGCTGACAAGCCTGGGGGAAACTCCGGTGTTAAATAGAAGTGTGATTGGACAATATTATCCAATAAAACTCTGATTTAACACCGGTCTTTAAAATCTAACTTCAGATTTTCTAGTTTTTGCCATTTCTGAGAGAAGAGAGAAAAAAGCTTTTTTCTTCTTTGTAGTGCTTAACATATATCTCTATGACAAACGACAAAAGTAAAGCTGGTTCAACTGGAAGATTTTTAGCTACCAGAGACTTTGACCCTAAACAGCAGTCTATTAGAAATTCCTTCAACCTTCTTCGCGCCAAGGCTAATCCGCAACCCACTTCGTCAGATTCAGGTACATTACCACCTGCTGTCGAAGAACAAGTAACAGTAATAAATCTCGGCATGAAGTTATTCCTGAACTAATGTTTTTGTTTTAATTTAGGCCGAGGATTTAAATACGAATACTGAAGCTGCTGTTGATCGTATAAATATTGAAGAAACTGAACAGGACATTTTACTCGACGACCATGTTGATTCAGTTGAAACAGAGGAAGTCGAAGAAAACGAGGTTGAAGACCTCATAACCGACATTCTTCCTCGAGGAAAGTTATTTGGCATCTTGCTTTGAAAAGATTCAAGCCAGATTATCTGCTGAAGAGTATCCCTCTGAATACGAAAGAGGGACTTTCTGGATCGAGCCGATGATGTGTTACTTCATCCATAAAAACAATAAGAAGATCGAAGATATTTACCAACCTCGAGTTTTTTTATGGATTCCTCATCTTTTGATTGACGAAAAGCTTGCAGGTCTTTGCTGCCCTACTTGTGATTTAAAGATCGAAACAAAAGGATACAACAAGCTACCTCACGCTAGAAGAATTGTTGATCTCCAAAGGTAAAAAAAAAAACAATATAAATAATTTATCAATAATTTATCAATAAAGTGATCAATCTAATATGTTCTTATAGCTGCTTTTATCTTATGTCAATAAGATACCGTTGTCTTTCTCCCAGATGTGGGAAAACCTTCAATGGTCATAGTGATTCGATTATAAGCCAACTTCCTTCAAATTTCAGAAAAAGAAATGGTGTTGCTAGATACTTCTCTCGATCTTCCCACTGATCGCATGAGCAAAGCAGTCGCTAGTCGTCGTCAAGTCATAGACTCAATAGTATCATCAATCTTTAATGTTGAAGCTGGAATTTATCGCGTAGACGAGACTGAATGGGCTAATGGTACGCGTTCTGATTTGGTCTTAACTCCTGATGTAATTGATAATGAACAACGCCCTCTCATTGTTGAATTTCAAAAGACTGTTGATAGAAAATTTATAAAGAGAGCAATGAGCTATTGCCTTCAAGCTAGTATTCGATATGATATTGACCCTGTAATTCTGATAGTATGTACTGGTACAATAACTGAATCACTTAAAGAAAAATTTCAAAAAAACAAACGCTTACCGTTTTGTGTTACGATCCCCTGCGATCTTTGGGCTGCCGAGTGCTTAATTCTTAGCAAGGAAACTATTGAAGGATATATAAACGTAGAAGAATCACTCCATCCCTTGGTTGCTTTTGGAATGTTTTTAACTTACCAAGCAAGCACAATCACCCTATTACCAAGAAGTGAGGATCCAACTCTCGTTTTATTGTATGAGATTGCAGAAAAATCTTTCCAAAAAATGTACTATAAAGACATTTCGCTCTTAGAAGAGCTTAAAAATATGTGTGACACCCAACTTCATGACTACAAAAATATGATGACTACTCTTCAAAACAAGGTACAACCGCTTGATACAATTCTAACGAGTAGTATCCATTTAACCCAAGGCGGGAAACAAAGTATCACCAGAAAGGCTGACTCATCATTAAAACTATTATGTTCTATTGCCAATTACACTTGACAAACAAGTATGCATCTTTTACAGTAACCGTTGCATGATCTGATAAATAAGTGTCTCGTAATACTAAAGATTTATTAGAATACTCATGCTCCCGATCCACTGATATGGGACAACGTTATCCGGAAACCATCAGTCAACAAATACAAGAAAAAATTACACAAGTTAACCAAAAGAAGCGAATTTATGATGATATGATAGCTGATGAAAACATACTTACAACTATACCTATTACCGCTCCATCAAGAGATATGCATAAAGAAGCAATGGAGTTTGTTAATAAATTCAAAAATGAAAGAGCTGAAAATGGAAAAAGAATGGACTGGAAATCATGCCTTTCTCAAGGATTGAAGGAGGGATTGTTATTTGGATATAAAAGCTCAGAAAGTCTTCGAGCCCAATTCTCCAAATATAAAAATAAGAAAAGCAGTACTTGAATAAAAATATCTATTTTTTAAAAATTTGTCTCTACATGTGGTATTGGACAAAATATTACAATAGAAAAGTAATAAGATAAAAGTATATCTTTATTCGAGGTAAAAATAGACTGCTGCTATGAAATAATTGATCCTTTTTATATTGCACAACTCTCCTGAGTTCCGATTCTGTTCTTTGCTATTACTAGCAAGGTACCAAGTAAGTGCCACTAGAGGATCAAAATATTGTTCATCTTCGACGAAATTATTTTTAAAAATGAAAAAGCACTTTTCAGCCCACTAAATATCACGTAGCTGTTGCCATTGAGGATTATCTAGATTGGTTGATAAAAGATTCTTTACAGACAATGAGATCTTATCGGTGCAAAGAAGAGCAAGAATTGGCTCTATATTATATATATGATTTACTTGTAGGCAAAAATCAATCGATCTTTTCATCGACTCTTCAGTAACATCCCTTTCAATCCCCAAGATAATTGCAAATTATTCAACCTGAGCTGATGACTGAGGCAAATAGAGAACGTGGTAGGATTCTCTACTCAGAATTTCTGTCTTTGCATGTGTATATCGATTGCTATTCTCACCTAATACTGATTTAGTTACAAGATCAATTACTCGAGGATCCAGAAGAAGATCTATCACTGAAATACAATAATAAATAAGGTTTTTGTTAGCATTTAAGTGACTTTACTTACTAATATTGTACTGTTTTGATTTCTGACGATGAGTTGTTCTATTGCAAATTAAACAAATTGATTCACTTTAACCGTTGTGGAATTACCGCGTGGCGTAGTTACAGTTAAGGTGTTGGGAGCATTACGGGTGGGTACAGGTACGGGTATGGGTAAACACAGTCATGGGTACGGGTACGTGTAAGGGTATACTCATTTAATAATAATTAATAAATTTATCTCTCTTTTGTTCATTTCGTCTTATTCCATCCGTCTTATTTTTGAATAAAAATTATAAGGGATGCTGCCCTCTGCATGTATTTTTATGAGGGACACACGAACGAGAGTATCCAAAAATGCAAAGAACGTATTGAAAAGTGGGGCAATGTCGAGATGTGCTACAATACCTCCCCAAAGGAAGCAATTGTTGTTTTGAAACAACAAATTCTTGGTGATCGCTATACATTCAGAAGAAGTCGGAAAAAGAAAGAGATTTGAATTACGTACGTTGAGTACGTTAAAAAGAATGACTTACTTTTGATTTTCAACCTTTTAATTTTCTTTAAAAAACAGATGCACAACTAAAGCATTTTTTAAATGAAGCGTTTTGCTATGAAGACCCTAATAATTCCAAGGTCTACAAAATTAAATCCGTTGCAACCAAGGTGTCGTATTTGAGATGATACAAACACTTGATAGTCTTCTCTCTTAAACAGAGATTATAATCAGTACAAATATGATTAATTGTATTGATGACGTTCATCTCGAGATCGTTCAGTACACACTATATAAAGCATCCGCAATAATTACAAAGAAGCTATCCCGGTCAATTAAGATCCTTCTTCGCTTTTTATCAAATTAATAAAGATCCTTTATTTGTGTCTCATCGACTTTATAAGACTTTATTTAAAATTAGCCAGTGAATACCGCTTTTGCCACACAATTTGTTAAGCTTACCATGTTTCCACGACCATAAATGATCGGTTTTACTGCACTACAGCTTCACAGTATTCGCAATACACCTTTACAAAATTCTAAATGGTCTTTTCATTTGTTTAATTATTGCCAGGTTATGTTTATATTATGGTATGTGAGACCCCACGAGTTCTTTCTCTGTATTTTGGGAGTTAGCCTAGTGACAATTTCCAATGGTTTGGAGTAAACTAGAAGATGATCACTTTGTATTTGGCGCCCAATTAATCCGCATTATTTTAAGCCTTTGTTTCTCGACATTATTACCCTTTGATCAGACTCTCACTTACCCACATTGTCTTACATAAAAGCATAAAGCTTGAAACGTAACCCAAATTCGCACTATCACATACCACTTTCCATTAGATTCTAGTCATACAGTGATATTAAAGAACAATTCATTACTAAGATTCCAGGTAATACTTAAGTGAGCCAGAAATTACACTGAACATGAAGCCTAACAAATAGGTAAAAAGTGATCCAAAAATACACTGTACATGAGCTTAAAAAGTAGGTAATACGTGATCCAAAATGAGCCTGTTGATTTCCAACTCAACAACATTTACTGCATTGATCTCCATGCAAGCCAAGAGCTTTTGTCTAATAAGTAAGCAACTAAAAAAACAAAAGACTTTCTTTATTGCTATCTCTTTTTTTTTCCCTTTCTCTCTTTCTTCATCGACCTCTTCCTCTACACCTGTCGCTGCTTTCTTTCTACTTTTTAGCTCGACGGCATCAGATTTTCTTTTCCCAAAAAGTATTTAAATAGTAATCGTCAAGTGCCTTTAAAATAAGGTGTAGTCGGTAAGTTCTCTCATAAAAAAATATGAAAAGCAAAGTTCTGTAAAACCTTATACTCCTCTTTTGAAAAACGTTCAGCTAATGACTTTAACTGGCGGTTTTTGGAGCGAACTTGGCTTCAGCTTGAGGTTTGAAAGCATTGAAAGAAAAGTTTCTGGGACGGATTTGCGCGAAAGGCTATTTATTGCCTTTTTAAACGCGCTTTCCCCGTCGCTTCTTGAAGGAAAGTTGTACTATTCATAAAAACAAGCAATCTGAGGTTGTTGTAATTTTGAATTATATGTTGACGGCAAGTCAAACTGCATTTAGGCATTGTTGAGGCTATAAAAACAAAGTGAACAAGCAAACAAAAAAATGCTTTTCAAGATCCAATGAAAGTCACACGTCGTGATGCGTGATGTACAATCAGGGTGAATCTTCAACTAAAATTATTATTATTATTTTTCATTTTCATTAATATTAAAAACCAAATCGTTGCTCAAGGGGTCGGGAACACTCAATGAGGCGACTTGAAAAAAAAACCTAACCGTCGACTGCGACCTGGTGTGGGGATCGGTCACATAGCAGATTGAATGCTGTCATCAGAGAATGATTTTTTTTACAGAAGAAAAAAAAATATTCAACCTGGAAATGAGCCCTTTTTATACCTTTATGTTTCCCCCTTCAAAAAAATTTTTTGGCTAAGAAATCACAAGACCCTTTCGTGACGGGGACTTTTTGATTCATGCAAAATTATTTCATGTGATAGTAACAAAAAAAAGTCACTGTGGCTGTTGTATGCTACGTTTATGAGATAAGCTGTGTGTCTCTGCCCGTGACCAAAACAGTATTCTGGGTGAACAGGTGTATAGGACAAAAAAATAATGGGGGTGGGGTCATATCGTGCCTTGTTTTTCTTAAAAAAACGACTTGACCGATGATCAGCATGAAAATAAACTAGAGTCAGTCAGCTACTAGGAAATGAACCTTGAACTGAAATCCCTTTGCCGTACAGCATGTAAAGAAAAGCATCCGCGATAATTTTGAGAAAGTAGCAAAGTGATTATGCCAGAGCCATTTAGTCAAAGTCATTCTAACTTTTGCTGTGTGTAACAAAGAAGGATGCAAGATCATCTACTACCTAATCTGGCATGAGAATTAAAAAAAAAAATCTTGGAATATTGATGACTGCGGATAGAAACCTGACGGGAATAATAAGGGTCCATGTTGACTACCCAGCACGTCAATTGACCAAGCAGAAATCATAATTAAACTGTGAAAGTGGATGGTGTTACACTGTGCGTCTTTTTTTTTTCTATTTATTTTTTGTGCTATTTCATTTAATAGGGTGCACATCTGAATAGACATTAACTTCTATGTGCTGTCTGTCATACTTACGGATGTAATTAATATTGTATGTATGCATAAATATCTCGAGCAGCTTATCTTGATTACCATATCTAAACTAAAGTTATATATATATATTTAAAAAAAAAAACGTCAGGTCCACATCTTTAGCTCGACATTAGCTTTTAATATGTAGACATATATTAATTCTAACGAGCATAGAGGTAATGTGCTACATGCTTTTTTTTTTACTGGAGAATATTTAATGTGGTAAATACAAGAATTTGGAATTAAAAATGTACACATAAATGCAAGCTATGTAATTGTACTGGTGTAATCAGTTGTTGATTCTGCATTGGAATTTCATAGACTAAGACTCAGGCCACTCAGAATGTTATCTGTCTATTTCATGCACATTTGAACAGGAACCAAAAAAAGTCACGTGGTCCTAAAAAAAAAGTGACGTGTATGTAAATGTAAGTGGGTGTTGCGCGCCTAATTCTTTTTTTTTTTTTTTTTTTTTTTTGGAGCACATAACAAACAAATTGAAAAAATAGATGATTCCTCGGTTACCTCCCTTAATATTAGCTTTATTAGGAGGCGCATCTATCTATGGTATCAAATATGCACTTGACCGGTTTGAACCTAAAGCGATTGGACCTGGTAAAGATTTCGAACGGCTAATGTACCGACGCAATGTCAAACGAGTGGGAGTGGCAGCAGGTATAGCTAGTCTAGCGTATGCTGGATACACAGGTTAGTTATTCAAAAGAAAGAAGAGTATAAGCGGAGAGATTGAACTGAATTGACAGTGTATGGACATATGAACAAAAAGGAGGAAGAGTTTTATGAAGATCAATATTCTGTGCGAGAGAAACAATTTGTAATGGATAAGGCACAATTGGATGCTGAACGTAAAGAAAAAGAGAGTCAAAGGCAACAAGAATTGGAACAAGAAGTCGTTGCTATGAATGAAATTCTTAAAAAGAAACCTTCTGAGATTATAACACAATAAAAAAAATGTGTAACTTTTTTTTTTTTGTACCTTTTTGATAAACCGAAGAAAAAAAATCATCACTTGGTTTCAATCACCATAAAAAAAAAAAAAAATACGGGGCAAGTGTGTGTAAAGCGCGGAAATGTTGTAAACACCCGTTCGGGAAAACCATCGATCGGAGTGATGAGAACATAATTTTTTTTTTTTTTCTTTCTTACTTTCTTTTCTTCTTCTTTCCCTCTTTCTTTCAAAATATAAACTATGCAAGGTTGGTTGGCATCTTTTTGCTTCTCTTAAATTAAAATGATTTCTAAATACAATAGGGAAAAAGGTGTTGAACAATTACCTCACAAGTATGTTACCTTTTCTATTTTATTATTTATAAACTATTACTCATTTTTTTTTTTGCAACAGTTCATTCAAACTCGTCATTCGACAACAACCTGTACATTCACGCATGTGTGGCATTGGCGAAAGAGGTAACCCATAGCAACCTATTCTACATCACTCACTAACTCAATACAGTCGACAGAAGACCCATCGATCCACCTCCAGTTGTCCAAATAAAAATGAATGCCAGTAACGACGATAGGTAAAATACATAACCACCTTTTATATTTAGTGGACAAAAAAAAAAACTTATTTTTTTTTTTTTTTTGACAGATTATCGACCCTGTCGTCTTATTTATTCCTGATTGCAGTATTGGTGCCTGCAGATGGCAAAGAAGACGAAGAGCAGTTAAACATACTCTTACATAGTAAATTAACAGTGGGCCGTACAGTCTCATCCTTGTATATCCTTCGAGACCTGGATGGTTCTGATGGCGCCTTCTTTGTTTTCTCTGACATATCCGTCAGAGCAGAAGGAAACTATCGTCTAAGAATGTGTTTATTCAACATCAAAGAGACAACTGTCAATTATAACCTGTCCGTCTTGACAGACCCATTTACTGTCTATTCTGCGAAAACTGTAAGTTTTTTTTTTTTTTTTTTTTTTTCATCTCTCCCTTTTTTGTTATTATTTATATTAAATTTAATCTTTTATTTATTCCAGTTTCCTGGCATGTATCGTTCATGTCCGTTAGTACAAAATTTTGCTAAACAAGGTCTGAAAATTAGAATTCGAAAGGAATCAGGCCCAAGGCCATCGAGATATACCCAAACAAAGAGGAAAAGCCTAATAAAGCCGTCCACTACATCGGAGGAAGACGAAGAATTCGATGACACACAACACCCATCTGCATTTAAAAGAGTCATGACCGCTCCAGGTAACACTTATTTGTTTGTTTTTATTATTATTTTATTCCTTCTAAAATATCCTGGATATAGAAGAGACTTCACCCACAATATCCAATAAACGTCGATTGAGCTTGTCCTATTTATTAGACCTACCAGAAGAAAATATTAAATCAGTCGATACCTGTCAATTAGCCCCCATCAATGCATCTATGTCTCCTTCATCGTCACCTCTACACCAGTCATCCACAACAACAGATTTACCGCCAATACAACAACATTTCATGTATATGCCCCAACCCTCGCCCAGTACTACTAAAATAAAATATTTATAACAAAACCCAGACTTCTGGTTTTGGGTATGCTAATTTGCCAATACATCCCAAAAAAGATAAATACATCCCTGCTAAAAAAAATAATCGCATCTCATCGTTATCTTGTAAAAAACTTCGATTCCGATCCAAAATTAAGTGCTCCTAAATGTAATATTAAAAAAAAAAGATGCATGTTTTCAAAGAGACCTATCTATCAATAAAAATGGTTGATTTACTAAATCTGAGAGATGCAGAAATTATTTATATACATATATACAAATGTACATGTGTGCAAAAAAAAAAAAAGCCCCATCATCGGTATTATGTAACAAACAAAGAGGACATCTCCGATTTGGTTACATGCTTCCCTTTATTTAAACTTCTCGCCCCTTACAATGTGTCCGACTTTTTTTCATCTGTTTAACTTTTTTTTTTGTCTCATGTGAAGCATTTAGCTTGATCCGTGACACGCACATGTATATTCATATGGAAATGTAGGCTTGTTTTATTTATATGATCAGCATAATAATAACAAAGCCTCATTTAGAATGTCAAGACCACTTTAAAGGAGCTCCTTTCTTCTTTTTCCGCATTCGTATTCTGTTTCAAAGCATAAAAAGGAGTTCTTACTCCCTTCTCCATCATCTGTAAGCGCACACATGCATGTATTTGTATGTGTGTGGGACTTCCTTGGTTCGTTTTTAATTGTCAATTGTCATATCGAAAAAAAAAAAAAAAAAAATTCGTTGGTCACAATTTACCAAACTCCTGGATGAGGTATCATCACCATGGAAACGGGTGTGAAAAAAAAAATTAAGTACTGTTTCCACACCCAATGTTCGTTTCTCCTCAGTGAATTAAATTTATTATAGGTCTTCCGGCCAATGTTCATTCAATTGATTAAGTCGTCTTGTTGTACGATTCTATTTTCTTGACAGGGATCCTGTTCACCGGATCTTTATTGTACTCCGTAACACATTTCCGAAATTGCGCAACTACAGACAACAACATTTTTCAACTTCTGCTGGGAAAAAAAAGTTGCCTCCTTCGATTTTTGTCTGAGCACAGGCTGTAGTTCATTCTGTCATATTGGGGGCAATACTTTTTTTTTTTTTTTTTTTTTTTTTTACATGTCCTTCATGGGGTACTTCAATTTTGTTGTAGGACCAACATTTCGCCTAGAAATTTTGACAAGCCTCCTTGCTACTAGAGGTTTAAACAAGAAGAGATATCAGTATATAATTGTGCCTAAACAGAAAGGCGGAATGAAATAAGCTTTGTTACTGAGCATTTATGTTTTTTCTCTCATTGAAAAAAAGAGTATTATGGTAAGTAACATTCAATCTTAGGGGCCCCTTTATTTGTCTAGAGTGGGGGATGAACTTTCATTTGAACCTCTTTTAAACGATGTGGGTGAAGGTAATAAATATTATCGTGCTGGCATTGATACCGACGCCGTTAATTGTAACGCACTTGTTCAAAGCACGATATTCTTATCATTTATTAGTTCTTTGGTCACAAAAGAGTTACACGCCGAATTCAGTTGCTATTATTTAAAAGGCATTAGAAAAATTTAAAATAGGAGATTTACGACGGTACACTTCTTAAAAGAAGTTTAGCAAGGATTTGAGTCTAAAACTGATGGTACGATTGTCAATTTATGGCAGGCTTTAAACGTACATCATTTAAAACATAATTGTTTAAAAATCGTACAAGATTTTCCCAGTGATAGAGGTTTATATATATATATATAAACAATTTCTTTCAAAACATCTAAAACTTCCAGTCCTTTTGCGTGGTTCTTTTCTAAATATTTTTTTATTATATACAGTGTTCAATTCTTTATCGCCTTTAAAATACAACATCAGTGTGAGGCTATTATATTTAAATAACCGTGTATATTTTCACCAGAAATTATCCTTGTAGTCTTGAGCACCCTAGATGATCGACAGATTGAGTGTTCAAAAATTGCCATCAGAATGGAAATTGATACACCATAGGCCATATTAAAACGCCACTTCGAGACTTTAAAGTCACTTTGCTTGATATGCCATCTTTTTGTATGGACTATCACAACAGGCTGTTAGTGCTTATATCGTTCGAGATTGTCTCCCTTCAAGACAGGTCATTATAAGTGTACGAGAACTGTTCCAGTCCATCCATAGGCTAAATTTTCAAGAGTGTAAGATAACACGGAACATTTACGTCATGCATATTTTTTTTTAAAAAAAAAAAAAAAAAAAAAAAAAAAGATCCGGCCACACTCAAGGCTAATCAGCCTTCCCGGGGGCATTTTTTCTATCCGACGTGACAACTTTTAAGCCAATTATATGACATAGTTCTTTATTACATAAGCATACGTATTAAATATAAATCATAAGTGTATAATAATAGTTGATAAACGCATAATTGCTGATAAGCGGAATATTTCATAGTTTGTTAAAATGTAATATAAAGAGGATCATGGTAGCTTGTAAATAATATGTATCTGCCGCCGTCTTGAGTAGTAAAGTTGGTATATATATTATCAATGAAGGTCCCATTGTTTGTCGTCGATTGCATATCATATGACATAGCCGAACGGAGAACATATTTATTGAGAAGTTGAATAAATTTGGTTCTTTTAGTTGATTCGATGTTAAAATTGATATTAAAATCACCACCAATTATTATTTTGTCGTTCCCAGTAATATCCAATTCTATAATAGGGAGAGCTTCATCTATTATTTTTCTTCATTTCTGAACTTAACGGTTTTCCTTTGCTTCTCTTTTCGTAATCTACGACGTTCTCGTTTTTCTTCTGCCGTTAATAGTGTTCGCTTTCTTTTTGACCTACGCTTGTTTTCTCTGTCTTCTAGTTCCGCACTTGTTAATCGTGGTCTACCCATTGAGATTAATCGATTAAAAAAAAAGTAAAAGGATTTTAATTTGCTTGGGAATCTCATTTCAGTGCTGTCAATGCAATTTAAACTCCGGAGTAAATTGAAAAAAAAGTGAGACGCGAAACGTCACAAAAAAAAGAAAAACAATAAAGGAGGTTTACAGTGCTATTGCCCTATACCACTTTTTTTTTTGTGTTCGAAACTCCCCTCCCTACAGCAAATTTTTTTTCCAACTCCGGAGTTTTTTTACAAAAAAGTGAGACACGAAATTTATTGGAGGAGAAAACCTTAAGGCCATTTTTTAAAAAATGCCCTAAAAAAAAAAAAAAACTCTTTGAACATCACGGCTTAATCCATATTTCCGGATTATATCACACCCAATCGCAAGTGTCAGTGTAAATGTATTCAAGCAATTTCAAGAGAGAATAGATTCATAGCACCCATCTTACAGCATTAAACAATAGCCGGTCATTTATTTCAGTTTATTAATGACACGTTGGAAATTATAACTTGATCAGTTTTATGTAAAAGGGGGTGGGGGGAAGGAGTCGCAGTACTTTATTCGATGATGACAATGCAGGGTACTTTTTCTTCTTTTTACGTTCTTTAAAGAACATAGAATAATGACACTTGTTGCATCCTAGTTGACTGACAAAAGCCCCTTTTGTTGGGTCGTCAATTATGGGATTTTATGTACATGTTCACCTTACGATAAAGGGAGCTCGGTCTAACTTATTTTATTGACTCATAACACCACCAAATGCTTTAAAATATCACAGCAATTGTTCCTTTGTATTAAATGGATGTGTTGAGTTTATTTACATAAAAAAAGTATATATATTAAGTAGTAATGAGGGTAAATAGAAAAGGAGAAAGGAGGGGGGTGATGAAGGGATAATTGTAATATAATGTCTAAACGGTTTGCTTCTTTTCGGAATCATCATCATAACCCACTTCGATATCTTGTTTGGGATCAGAGACACCATAGCGTACATCTTTAAAGAAGAGAGATAAGATTAAACCAATGGAGGCTACTGCGATGGGGAGAATAAAGACTTTGTGTAAAGCATCGGAATAAGCTTGAATAACCGGTGTTTGAAGTTCAAGAGGCATAGTACGAATAAATAAGAAATTCTTGAGTGAACCATAACTATTGGCTTGTGTTAAGACATCAAGGGGGAGTTTAGCAAATTCTTCCTTCAAGATGGAACCGTACATAGTTTGATAAATAGCAATACCGATAGCAGAAGCCAACATCATGAAGAAGTTATTACAACTGGTAGCAATAGCCAAATCCTTCTTTTCAACAGCGGATTGTACAGTTAAAATAGCATTTTGTTGAGAAAGACCAAAGGAGAAACCACAAAAGGCAAGATAACCTGCTTGTTGACCCCAACTACTCTTTACATTGACAGTATAAAACAAACCGTAACCAAGTAAATTACATGCTGCACCAATGATCAAGTAAATCTTGACACGAGGTAAAGAACGGACTAAGAAACCGCCACCGAGAGAACCAGCAATAAGACACACCATGAAGGGAATCAAACGAAGACCAGACTCGGTACTACTGGCACCAAATACAGCTTGGTATAAAACAGGGCCGAAATACAAGGTACCCACAAAGGTAAGACCCAAACAGAACATGTAAGCATATACAATGACAACGGCTGGGTTGAGCAAGACACTGGCAGGTAAAAGAGGATCGGTGGCAACATAACCTTCAACATAGATTAAAGCAATCAATGAAACACCAGCTGCAACAAAGGGACCCACACAATGCGCACTGCCCCAGCCATAGGTGGTACCCCAATTAAGAGCCAAGAGTAAACACACAATAAAACTTGAAGAAAAGAGAGTACCGAGCCAATCTACACGCTTTATCTTGGAGACAAATGAAGTCTTTTCAGTGTCCTTGGGGTCGTGTAAGAAGAAGACCATAATAATGAATGAAATAGCAGCAAGAATCACATTAAGCCAGAAATCCCAATGCCATGAAGCATGATCAACAAAGGCACCACCTAATAAAATTAAAGTTAGTAAAGCATGTTTATGGTGGCGGGGGGAGGTACATACCTAAAAGAGGACCAGCAACACTGGCAATACCATATACAACAGCAAGTAAAGATTGGAAACGAGGACGAAGATGAATAGGTGCAACGTCAGTGACAATAATAAAAGTCATGGACATGACACCACCACCACCAAAACCTTGGATAGCACGACCTGCAATCAACATATTGATATTGATTGATAAAGCATTGATCAAGGAACCGATAAAGAAAAGAACGATACCAAACATGAATACAGATTTTCTATTTTTTTACATGTTAGTTCAGATGATGTGAATAAATTTTCTTTTTCAGTGAGTTACCTTCCAAAAATATCAGAAAACTTTTTTGTAAAAAAAAAAAAAAAAAAAAATGGTTAGTAACACATTATGTATACAGAAAATATGATTTTGTAAAACTTACTCGGCCAGATAAAGGTTGGAATGCGTTCAAGGCAACAAGATAAGCAGTAGCAATCCAAGTTTGTGATTCAAGGCCGTTTAAATCGGTAGCGATGATACTCATGGCGGGAGCCACGACGGTAGAATTTAACGACATCATGAACATGGCAAAGACAACACCCACCATCAGGACGGAGAAATTGATCAATTCCCGCTTAGTTTTGAACTCCAATTTTTGAATGGGTTGTTCAGTTGCTTCTAAAGTAGCCACATTGTCTTCTTGTGAACCGTTGGTGGTAGAAGAGGTTCTTCCTTGATATAATTCCTCTCTTGATTTACTAGTTTCAATCACATGATGTGTTGATTCTATCGTTTCCTGGTACTTTTCTTGACCAGTGATTGTCGACATTTTTTCTATGTTATGTTTTTTTTTGTATAAAGTGTGTGTGTGTGAATTAATAATACAGAAAAAAAAAAGAGAGAGATCAAAATAAAATCATCCATTTTTATATTGTTAAACCCAAATGGTGATACGGTTACACCGGATCAAGTAACCACCGTTGAACGATACGAAATCATTGGTGGAGTAATCGGCTGTTTTTAAAAGCATCTGCCAAACTCGCGGTGTAAACATTCAACCGCCAATCAAATCTCTAAAGACATATCATCCACTCACACACACGAGTCCCCCGATGAAATAAAGAAGGTTTCTTTTTTTTTTTTTAAAGGAAAAATTGATTTCCTCGAATGATCCCGGCTAGGAATAAGACCGTAAATGTATATATTACGTGTCTATTGCTGACTCTACCCCCATAGATCCCCGGCGTCCCGAGAACCCCATTTATATAATTTTACTGTTTGTAGTCGTATTTCTTCTCTTTTCAGGACAATATCTAATTTTTTTCTTTCTTCCTTTGGGCGGAAAAACATTAATCCCTAATAGATGGTACCACACAAAACGACTATTAATATTGATTTTGCTATGAACCCCCCTTGATCTGGAAAAGAGGAGCTTCAAAACTATAGTAGTAAATTAAATGGAGATCTTTTTTTTAAAAAAGGAATGGATTTGATTGGATGTGTTCTATTTTTAATTTCTGCTTCTTTTTGTTTGTTTTGTTCTTTTAACTCAAATACACATGTGTGTGTGTGCAACAATTCTTTTGTTTGTGGGTAACCTATCAAAAATTCTAATGCAGTACCGTTGGTCTAACTATATTGTTGATAGGACTTTAGCTTACTTCAAAAGAAAGAAAAAAATGGGGTCCACGTATTGTTAAAGAGCCTGTGAAACATCGAACCGAGTTTTTGTCGCTTTTAACAAAAAAAAAAAAAAAAAAAAAAAAAAAAAATCACACACACACCTCACATACATGAATATCCTGGAATCAATGATAAATACACGAGTATTTTTTTTTTTTTTTATCATTGGGTGGGTTTTTATTTTTTTTTTAAAAAAAAAAAAAGCTTGTTACTGTCAAGATTTCTTTTCCAGAACGTGGCATTTCATAGCACATACATGTGCCGCACCCCAAAGTAATTTCTTTTTTCTTTTAGAACATTATCATGTTCTTGGCAGAACGTATAGAATAAATGACACGCTTTTTTTTTTTCAGAAAAAAAAAAAAAAAAGGCTTGGCTTGATTGTACCATTTTTTGTACAATAAAAATATTGTCTGAATTCAAAATGTGCCACTTGTAACTGTCATGTTACACCCCACCTGAATTAAATTAGGTATTTATAAAAAAGAAAAAAATTAGCGAGGATCCATCCTTTTTGCGGGAATGGTCTTCATGTAAATAGTTACTAACATTTTATGTAATGTGGTCAATGCTTATCTATCTACAACAACAACAACAAAAAAGGCTAATGTTACAAGAATAACAGAAGTTTATATTACAATATTCTAATTGTGGGACAGAAGATAATTTAATAAAATTCTTTTATTCTATTGCTAATATTTGATAACGCTGGTTTTTGTGCTAACTATTATATTGTTCGCCACTTTTCTGGTGTATGTAACATATCTGGGGTGACAAGGCACAGAGAAAAATCAGTTGCCCCAAGGTTGAATGTAGTTTTTGCTCTTTCATCATTCTTTAAATAGTAATCATTTGTCGCTTTAGGTCGAGATTTGTATGCAGTTCGCAATGTGTTTTCTGGCTTCTGTAAACGGTATAAAATTTTTGCAAAGACTGGATAAAGTGCTCTACTGTTTACTTTTATAGAGATTTTTTCAGCTAAATGTTGGATCCAAGCTTTGGTATCCCATTTTATTTCTTATATAGTGTTTTTTGTGAATAATTCGAATTAAGAATGATGTAATAAATTTTAAAAAGTAAAATTATCAAACTGCAAAAATAAATTAAATTATTTATTGTACAAGAATTTGTGTTATCATATATATGCAGGGTAGCTGGACATCAACCATTGAAGTACCAGATTATACTGATTCAATCAATATTTATATTGCTTGAGATAAGCCTTGTATATATAAGCTGCATTTGTTTTGTAATTCTTTGATATGGTGCAAAAAGCTGTTGTAATCGAAGTCTTTGTGAACAACCCTCCTTACGCTTCTGCTTACCGTACGATGATCTTTCTGCTGAGTCTTCATTGTAAATTAATACTTCTGCATAGGTTTGATCAGAATCAAAAGAGATAAAAGAGGTGCTATTATTGTTTTCAGTTGTTGAATCTAATAATTGTTAATGTTTCGTTATTTCATCAATGAAATTATTTATAAATCCATCGATGGTAAAATCTTTCTGTTTAAGTCGATTTTTTTTTTGTTGAACCCATACACCTGATGCTGGAATGACAGCTTCTGTAAGGGAAGCAAAGTGATTACTTCTTATTTTTTTGCTCATAGTCTTTTTGGATTACATTTGCAGTGCCTGTTATATGTGTTTTCTTCAGAGGCTTTTAGTAAAAAATTTAATCATCTTTGATTTATCTTTTCGCCTTACTTGAGTTTTATGCCCATTTCTTTTGGTACAGAAACTTGACTTCTTCCTCAGCATAACTAGGTGAGAACGAAGCCAATTATTGCTGTTCGAGCAATAGAGCTTCGAGGGCGCTTTCTCATTCACGGAGCCTATTTGTAGCAAATATGTTAATATTTTGTGGCACACAAATGGAGTAAAAGTCAATGTTGTTTGTGCACATTATGTAATATTACTTTCCCAGCATGGCTATCTTCCAAAAAGTAAAGGTATCGGCTTATGTCTTACACCTTCTGCTGATTGTAGTAAATATTTAGTGTTTGACAACAAGTATAAAAAACTGTGTGTACATACTTATTTTATCATCCCCTTGTGCTTTGCCCGAAAACGGGCAAATAAAAAATGAAAAATCGAATTCAACGACATATAATTGATACACATCATATATATATAGTAAATATTCTATTAAAGTTGCCTGTTCAAAACAGTTTGTATCTGTATGTCGCAATTTATTTTACGAATCATGATATATCACCAACTGATTTGTAACCTCTCATATATTCTTGATTAAAACATGTTCAAAACATATTTGATGACAACTTCTCAACTATCACTCAATCGTTGGCCATCTAAATTACTTACAACCTATAAATACTGATTATTTAGCTCAAGAACCAGAGGTCTGTGTTAACCCTAACTAATATGTCACGCTAGCCAATACCCCTTTTTATTGTAACTGATAGTTTTACTGTGTACTAATGTTTTTTTTTCTTTTCCTTTTTCTTTAACATAAGGTCATCGGCTTCGATATATAACCCTTCATATACACAAGTAAAGACTTGAAGAAAATGGCCATAAAGTTATGCTAGAATGAGAATCCCATACAACACTATCGACGTTACAGTTTTTCATCACCATAATACAAATACAAAAGCCAAGTAGTTCGTAATCACTGTTCAAATTTGCTCACAAATATTGATATAGTATTATAATTTACAATTCCATCGATAATGCATTTTTATAACCCGTGAATATCATACCTTCTTTATTGCAACAAATCAGGAACAACAACAACCCACTCATCCATTTAGTTATTTTCATAAAACGGTACTGTCCCGAAAAGTGTTTTCCATTGACTACATTTGCACGAGAATATATTTATAACTTTTATCAATAATATTATGTTTTTTCTTTATTATCCATTTTTACATGTCATTTTTCATTCTACCCTTATCTTTTGTCATTTGTTCGCGTTTCGGGATTGGAACATACAATAATTGAGTTGCAATCGCCACAATTTTGCATGAAAACTATAAAATATAGCCAATCAAATTAATTTCACGTGGTTATCACGTGATTTATTTATCTCTAAAACAATGTGGGTTTATAATAAATTACAAATAAATTTAACATGAAGCCTAGCTAGCTCAATCGGTAGAGCGTGAGACTCTTAATCTCAAGGTTGGGGGTTCGACCCCCCCGTTGGGCTTTCATTTTTGTTTTCCCCCATCGATTGTGGTGCGCCTAGACGTCACGATATATTTTTATTGATCATACTGTTGTTCGTGTAATGAAAGTATTAAACAACTGTTAATTACGACATGAGCCGATGAAAAAAAAAAAATTGTAATTATCATTCTCTCATGTTGTAGTCGCGCGATATGAGAACGTATTTTTTGAGAATTTCGGATAGTAGTAGCGCTGGAGCGCGCCTCTACAAGAAGATATAGTTCCCCCTTGTATCTCACGGCTATTACTGTATAAAGAACGAGTTCAGGTCAAAAAAAAAATGTCAAAATGATTTGATCAGAGCGAATTGAGACCTCACACTTTATTAAACTTGTTTAATTTCAAGCCATCGAGGTCCACTATCAAGGGTCACGACTCCAAGAAACCTTCCCTGCTCTTCTCTTTCAAAACGGTCTTATATATCCCTGAACAGAATGAGTATTTTATCAATTAAAAATATTTGTGAATGGTTTGTTGAATGATGTCGAGGTCCTTATTTCTCATTTAATTACTATCACGACACGTCCTTTTTTCATTTTTCAATCCACAGTTATACGAATTTGAAATTTCTCCAAGTCAGTTAACAATACTCGAAAAGACTCTGGGATAAGGACAGGAACCAATTATCAATAGCTTCCATTCTATTACCATCTCTTAAACACCTCTTATACTCTTTTTATATGTACCACTTAGGTTACCGGTAGATTGCAGTAGGGATCTATCTAAGCTTATTGTTGTATAAAACTTTATCCTACATAAGAAAGGCCGGAATTGACTGATACCGAAAACCCAGCAAACCAATTTAAACTAATTTCACTCGCAGTTATTGATAAACTGCACACAAGTATTATATGGATTCATTTGAAAATAAGAGAATTTCTTATGTTGATAGCAGATTCTGCCACAATCAATAGCGGCTCAATATTGACCATGTAAAGCTTTTTATCATTTACAAGATTTTAGCGATAAAACAAAGAACAACATCAAAGGTTACAGCCTCTAATTGTAATGTCAGCTCAGTTCGACTCGATTGATCCAGTTTTAAGAATGAATAAAACTGTCTCCTTTACTTGGCAACCGGTAAAAAATTAACTTCGATTAAAAGGTATGTATAGATCTTCGATTGTATCATCTGTCAAAAAAATGGAATTTATACCAAGTAGGACGATTTTCATAAACATGTTTGTACGAGGTGAATGTTTTCCACGAGGTCCTCCTGTTTATCCGACGATTTCAACAAATGGCAGTCGTTGATTTATAGAAGTATGAGATGAAGCACAGTGTATAACATTAAAAATCAATCCTACTTTTTTAATTTTTATTTAGACTCATGAATCTAATGCGTGTTTAATAGGGACCTTGGTTAGAAAAATGGCATATTCTCGGTTGTATGGTAGGGCCGTGAAATCCATTGGCAATGGTGCGTTGGACGGATGATCAAATCAATATGTAGCAGGGCCAATTGTTATTTATTCGCACAATTCAATCAATTTTTTTTTTCTTCTTTAACCTCCCCCCACTCTAAAAAAAAACCTAAAAGATGGCCGCCACATATACACAAGCCGAAGTTGATAAGCACAACACCAAAGGTGATACTTGGATGATCATTCACGAAAAAGTTTATGATGTCTCCACTTTTGCTGAAGACGTAAGTAATTTTGTCCCTGTAATTATTTGAACTTTGTTAATTAAGCCTCCCCCCCTTTTTTTTTTCATTTGTTGCCAGCATCCCGGAGGTAAATCCAACATGTGACAGACCGATGGATAGAACCAGACATACTAAATCATTGTTTTATTTTGACGATAGGAGAGGAAGCTATCTATGATGAAGCTGGTAAGACAAATGAGCGAGATAAATGAGGCTGAAATGGTCATACTGACACATCATTAGGTAAGGATGCCACTGAGTCTTTCGAAGATATTGGTCATTCCGACGAGGCCCGTGAACTTTTGCAAAAGTTTTACATTGGTGAATTAGACACCACTTCTCCTGGTGTAAGTACCATTTTAACTGTTTTGACATGTTTGTTAACTTTTTTTTTTTGGCACATTTTCATAGGCTGTTAAGCCAACCCCAGTTCCTGTCACCCGCATTCCCGAAGAAAAGCCTAAGGGATCGTAAGTTTTTTTTTTTTTTTTTTTTTTTTTTTTTCTCTTCAGGATGTTTAACCAGTTTTTTTTAGCGTTCTCCGTGTTCTTATCCCTGCCGTTGTTGTTGCTGGTATCCTTTTATACAAATATGTCATTGCTCCTCAACAAAAGCATTAATTTTTTTAAATCATTATTATATTACATTAAAAAAAAAATGGCCCATTGTTTTGTAAAAAAAAAAAGAAAAGAAAAAAAAAAGCCTTAAAATAGATTTATTATGCAAACGAAGAAAGAGAAAGAGAGAGAGATAAGCGTTGTGGGGTCATGTTTTATGATTGATTGGCCACATGTTGCTCATCAAAATGTTGATAGGACTAAGGCGTTCCCATAGAAACCGTATCCATGACGTGAAGTTGTGCACACAAACAAGAATGCCGATTCAGAAAAAAAAAAAAAGAGCCTATTTTATTGTGTTTTCTATCATACGAAAAGATTACATCATGCAGCCTACTCATAATCGAGGGAAACATATTAAGGAGCTAATCTTTTCCCATAATATAAAAATTCCTATATTGGTGATCTACAGAAAAAAGTTCACGCATTGTTTAATGCACTAACCCAAATAAAATCCAAAGTATCACAAGTTAACAGGCCTTTTCTCTGGCTTCTTTTCTCAATTAAAGTATGTCCGACAACAATTGACTCAACTGATAATAATCAACGTGTATGAATTGCCCCCCCCCCCCCAAAGCAACGAGAGATTCTTATTTGTAAAATACGAAAAAGCTAGAATCATTATGAATGAAAATTCTAAAAAAGTCTAGATATTTTTCTATGGGTTGAGGATGATGATCCAACAGGACGATCTGGAGCCAGCAGAGCCTAAATGCCGCGAATATCCGATACCCATACCCCTTCACTAACAGACAATCTACATAGACGTATAGCTCAAATGCCCCCACATTCGAGTAACCAAAAAAAAAAAAACATTGTTACAAAAGTGAACACTGTACCACTAACTATTAGCAACAAGAAGTTTCAACTTTTAACATTTGGCTTATAAAATATGCTCTAGTAGCTGACAAGATATTCCCAAATGAGTGAAACGAAGCATCCGCTGCTTTTTTTTATCAAATCCAGTGATTTATTAGACAGTTTACTAAAAAACTACGAGAAAACAGTCTGATTTACACGACCACAAGACTTTGCGTCACTTGTCACAGAAATGTGAAAAACAATTACAGTACCCATAACACAAAAGGATAACAAAATATAGCTGACAGGTCTTGTGGGAAATTTTGATGAAGAATAACTCAGCTGGTTAAAATATATGACGATGATTAATCATTCGAGCAAAAAAAGTAATACTGTCATTGACCCAAAAAAAAAAAAAAAGGTGTGGTCAATAGATGAACGTACAAGCAAAAATGTCATGAGATGAAGGGATTCTTGTTGTTCCAATGAAGGGCGCGCAAAAATGCAAAAAAGGTAGTTTGTTTGTTGTTTGATATGGCATACCCATCAATTCTTCTAACATACACACAATACAAAGAAGACTTGTGATATAAGGTTCCATTTGTACCAAACTATTGATTCTACCACCACAGATCAAACCAGCTTACCAGTAATAAGATGAGCATTTACATAAGCTAAATACTAATCACGAAGACTGCTTTGTAGAACTGATTGGTCAAAAACCCGGATAAAACGAAGGATGGTATTGTTAGTTGATTATTAAATCTTTAGATATTAAGAAGCGCGCTGCATGGATTTAATTTAACAAGGGCAATACTAATTAGAATCCATGTACGATCGAGTAATGATATCTTGTAGACTGACATAGAATATACGATTAAATGTACTCTTATTGCCGAGTCAAGGCTGTTTCATCAACTTTAAGCACAGTATGGCGTGGTCGTAGAAAGGAGACACCCCTTAAGTTGTAATTTCAAAGACATTAACAAAACTCCAAATTTTTTTATAGATGCTATATTTGGTCCTAGCGTGACCAAGGCAATATTGGAAATTTCCCAAGGTAACAGCGCCATCGGAAAAGAGAAAGGGCCCAGGTGAAGCCAAAATACCAAACACAGGAAAAGGAGTGTCACCTTTACCGACCATTACTTTAACTTTATTATGCCTAGCACTTTATGCAATATGAATAGTTTAAAGAGTTTACAAAAAGGCATTAGGCCATTGTCTATTTCCAGTTTACTGCTTAGAAAAAAATAATACTACAAGGTCCATTTCACTGTAAAAGATTATCATTGCTTTGTATTTATAAAAAAATCAATATAAAGTTTTGACAGAGAGGAATTAATGAATAATGTGAACGACTTGACATTATTCAGCTGTTGTCCTAATTACAAACAGCGAAGGCAAATCGACTAAAGTTAGAATGACTGCTCTCGGTGTCAATAAATTCATACTCTTATTTTCAATTTAAGAGTTTTCTATCGAAAATGAGCCAATACCATATTTCCTGTATCTTAACGATTCAAGTCAATTCTTTCGTTACATATTACTATAGGTTACAGTGGATTACTGTCGTAGCAAATGCCGATTCACTTTAGATTCAGTGTATTTATAGCCTGTCCTCTAGTAGTTAGCAACCAGCGTTGGTTGGTGTTATAAAAAAGAAACACCGGCACAATTTTTTTTTTCTAGGCAGTGAAATGGAAACGGATCGGTGGAAAGGAGCTCGTCTAAATTTAGCCAATAAAAAAAAATCGTATATTAGAAATGGATGACTTTGATTGTGTTTATCCTCCCTGAGATCAATCCTACTGTACAAGTCTGGTCTGTTTGCAAAAGATGAAAGTAAAGAAAGGAGTCACTTTTACATAAAGAAATTCTATCAGCGAAGATAAGGGAAGATAAGAGAAGGGAGGCTTGCAAGGCTTTTGCAGATAATTAGTAACAAACATTTTATGACTACCTGAACAAGAAACTAATACCGTGTAGTATTTATTTATTGGTACTTTAAAAAAAAGAGAGATTGCTTATATTCTATCTAGGCTAGTGCATGATAATATTATAAAAGCAGTGCTAATATTTTCGGGAAGTCCTGTAGCAGGATAGAATAGATGCAATAGACAAAAAGCGAACATGGTATAGTATGTTATTTCAATGGAATAAATTCAAACCTTAAATTTTTAATCAATAATATTTATTTCTGATTGACCTGATTTGTATCCTTCCCTATTTTTTTTTTTTTTTTTTTTTTTTTTGCATGTCTTGCATAATTAAATAGTTACATGTGGTAGCATATTCCGTTCATGTTTTTTTTTTGAAAATACACAAGTAAAAAAAAAAAAAAAAAAAAAAAAAAAAAAAAAAAAAAAAAGGGAACGAAAAAAAGGATAAGAAGGGTTTTCCGTAAATGTTAATCACCGCATGACCCCAGAAGAAAAAAAAAAATCTAGCGTAACACCAGATAAAGAAGATACTGGTATTAGGTGACACCCGGTTATATTCTCTTTTTAGACAAGTGAGGGTAAGGAGAAGATTTACTAGAGATAGTGGGGTGTACGTGTCAAATAGAACGAGTGTCCGTGTACGTATATAGCTCTGCCCTTTCCCATGACTATTATACAATAATGTACACAAATCGATAACCTCACATGGCCCATAATCCCCTTTCATTAGCAATATATGTTAACACATGCAGATTCTACCCAATAAGAGCCGTTTGATCATCCAAGGCTATATAAATCTTTTTTTTTATTTCCAATTCCTTTATCTTTCTATCTTTTTTCTTTATATTTTTTTTTTTTTTACTCTTTATTTACATTTACCTCGGTTTAACCTCGAAGCTTATTTTATCTTAACAATGTTATTTGAGTCACACCAATTTGGTAAGAAAAAAAAAACAACTCTTTTTTTTTCTTATTGTAATAATCTAATATAAAATAAAAGATACAAATACCATGCTTAATACCAAAGACAAGTCGGATAATATGCCAGCTTCCATGAAACATTACTATGATAGCGAAGACGATGACGAAACATTGGCTACAGCTATTGATGATTTATCAAGTCTACTTTTATACCCATCGCATCCTTTGATCGATACCGAACTATTCTTAGATCAAATGCAAGATCCTACAAACCCTCATATCTCTCAATGTCAAAATACTTACTTTATGGATGGCGGTGTGCGATTCATATCTGTAGGTTTCATTTACTATCTCATTATTACGTAATGTACTCATCTTTTTTTTTTACTCAGCTGCCTACATTAGGTAGCAGTAATACAAAAGCAACGTCACCTCTATCTCGTATATTCGAAGAATGGCTAGCAAATAAACTCTACAGTCATCCTAATAAGATGGTCAATTTAAATAACTATCAGCAAGATGACGATATGATGGCGATAGATGAACCCGAAGATATTTACAATGACCAATTACCAATATTAGAAGATAACATTGAATTATTATCCGAAGATATTATAAATATATTCAAATCAAGAAAAAGAGCACTAAAAGGTCTCTCCAACATTCTAATCAAGATTAGAACAGGACATGTATATACCTATCATCAATTGGAAAATGGCCAACCATTAATAACTGAAGATATGGAAGACTTTTTCCAACAGTTTCCGCTCTTTGTGGAAATCCTTATATACGCAACACAAGAAGAACACATGAACAATGAAGAAGACGATATTAACTTTTTACTGGTTGTTGAAAATACCACTTTGAATCCTGGAGATCCTTATAAAGCAATGGAAAATATTCAATTTTAATTATTAAAAAGTAGTTTATTAAGACTTGTCTTGTTTATTGAATATTTCCCAATCAGTAGCCTAGTGGCGTCCCAAAATGTCTAACTAATCTACTGAATCAAGCTAGCTCTTTTTTTTTTCTAAAAGAAAAATGACAAGAGCCCCATTCCCGACAAAAAAAAAAAGTCATGCACGGTTTTATATTATACTTTTTACAAGTCTCATCTTTATGCTACATCCGGTTTATAGTTGAGATTTGTATATGACAAGATTTTTTTTTTTTTTTAGACGACGAATTACATCATTCACTTATTTTGACATATCTTTACGACAGTTGGTACGCTAAGTTCCGATAAGATTAAATATTGAAGCACGTCATAACGTACTTTTCTTTAACATTTTCTTTTTTGTTATAAATCCAAAGGATTACTGCTTGCAAGCTGCACATGTATGCACCGCATTATCACTGGAATTTATAAGCTTTTTGATAAAGTATTATAGATGGATAATGGGCGTGTCTAATTATAGTAGTAGATAATGCGGTTACTTTGGCGTAATTAATTTATACATATATGCAAGGAGCACCCGTTGAATATCTTTCCCAAATAATACACAAGGTCCCATTTTTTTTTATCTCGTCCCTCTAAAATGGATCATGGCTCGATTGAGTAAACAGGCGTAACCTATATTCTAAGAATACTTTCACAACAATAAGTTTATCATGTAACGATCGACCTGTCTCTATGTCTCTTATCTAATGTACATATTAAGCTTAAAAGATAGTAAACACATTTTCCAAAAAGAATATGAAGCTCAAGATTGTTTTCATCTAAAAAAGCACACAGAAAAGAAAAGAAAAATCTTATCGAGAATACAATACGTTTTTTTATATGAGCGTATCTACAACAGAACAACATGTGAAGATCACTTAAGGTACCGTGCTCAACTTCATTGTATGCATTTTTTTCTCTCTCTCTTAACCACAACTAACACTAAGCCGACCATTCAAGCGCAGTGATACACACTGTCATTTGATTTAAACCAGGTGGCTTATGGAGAGATCAAAATGGATAAGAAAGACCGGGTAAAAAAAAAAAAAAAAAAAAAAAAAAAGAAAAAGAAAAGGACTAAATATTTACTTTAGAGAGCTGATAGCTTAGTGTAATGCACTTCTGACGCTTTTGACTAAAATGTCCCTTGTTTACAGGAACGGTTTTATCGCACACAAATTATGACGCTTCTAACAAATAAACAGGGTACGTCCTTGAAATCACGGTGCACGTCTTAAATACCTGACGAGCGACTGATGGGACTAAAACACGGTGCCTCCCAAACAACCGGTTCACCTCTACTTAGCAACCCAAGCCATAAACAATAATAATAAAAAAGCTGTTTTGAAATCATCCGTAGAGATATCACATTGGCTCGATTCGAATCAAGATAAACAAAATCATGTGAGTTAAGGAGACAAAAAAAAAAAAAAAAGGGAGGGAAAAACGCACTGTTGTCTTCCAGGCCAATAAAAACCCGAGGCTTTATAATATCCCTTTACATGACACGCTCCTTAATTCGGAATATCTAGTTGTACAAGAACTTCTTGGAGGGCATAAGAAAATGATACGAACTAGTGATAAAATGTGTTGTGCTGTGGAATGGTATGTGGATGCCAATCCAAATGATATATTTAGGTTATCTACGAGCATCATATTACTCTTTTTGGTATAATGCATTATTTGGATATCTGATCCACACACATTCATGATTATCGACAGGTAGCAATAATGAAAATTTGGTTGGCGGCCCAAATTACTAGCAACACAGATGTTCCAATCAAATGACCTTATTGATACCTCTGATCGCAATCTTTTAATACTTTGTAATATATTACTAAACATTCATGCTCCTTTTAATACTGATTTCAGTTTATGATTAGAAGCTAAAAGCTAGTTTCCTTTTTTTTTTTTTTTTTTTTTGATAATCGTTTCATTAAAGGAATAGCACTTCCTTAATTAAATTATGTTGTCATAGGTTGCAATTCACATCATCATGTACATGGATCTCCTTTTAGTTTTTTTCCCATTGGTACTATACTTAGTTCTTGAACCGTGCGGATATCTTAATACACTAAATAAAGGAAACTTGTGGATGGGTAATACCATAGTGTGCATAATAAGAGTAATCCTGTAAATTTAGCACAACAGACATAGTTTAAATTTTCAAGGTAAATGAAGTGTGTTACTTATAATAATAAATTTTGTACCCTACAATGCCTAATAAATGCGCTGATATGAGCCTGAAGTTTGTTATCTCTCACAAGATCGAAACTTGATTTTTTCATTTTTCTTTTTAATGTAGAACATGTTTTTGTATTAGATATAATGTTAATATATTCTCCACAATATTATTCCCTTTAAAATTTTTTAGCACAACGAATAACAGTAAAACACGCCTTTTATAAATCGGTTACTGTCAAATGATCCTAAGACCCTATTTTGTCTTAGGATAGACCCCCTTAATATCTGACCAAATATTAACTTCCTTTCATTGTAATAGTAAATTGACCATCTGGAACCTCATCAGGACTTGATAAATTAACGTGTACCATGTAGCCAAAAAAAAAATATGCATCCAATACAGTTCTTTGTCTAAATATGAACGTGAGCTTCTTTCTATTGATTACAGTGGTAAAAGTAACTTGTCCAGATCGGAGTTCAATTCTCCTCCTATTATAACCAACAAGACTGTTTATTGAATGAGTGGCGGCAATGACCCTAATGGTTGAATATATATATATGGTGTAATCATAGGCCGTACCATGTCCTACAGGGACGATGTACCTGTATACAATACTTGCCAATCGTGCGCGGGGAGTTATATAGTCAAGAAATATACTGGATATGGTAATTTATTAGAATAACAAGTAATTCAGATCCTTCTACAACATTACATTAAGCTTTGTGATAACATGTCATTTTTGGCAGATGGTAATAGTCGACATGTGGGACATGTGGTGTGGGTAGCACTATATTTGTAAGTCCCGCCACCAATTATTTAAAGAGGCCAATTCTTGATTTTTACTGTTTTTCTTTTTTATTCATTCATACACAGCAAACAGAATTATAATGACAACTTCACATTATATCACATTAGGAGTTACTGAAAAAGCAACTTCCTCTGAAATTCGTAAGGTATGAACGCGTCTTAATATTTTTATTTTATCAATGTAACTCATTTATTTTTCTTTTCTTAATAACAGGCATATTATAAATTGGTAAATACATTTTCATTCAAATAAACCGACTGCGTAGCTAACTTGTTTATAGGCTCAAACTTATCACCCTGATAAAAACCCCAATGGAGCCGAAAAGGTAAAACTTTTTTTTTTTTTTTTTTTTTATCTGTCTCCTTTCATGACATTGACTTGCCGTAGTTCAAAGAAATTTCGAACGCGTATGAGATTTTATCTGATCAGGACCAAAAAGTGGCTTATGATTTAAAAAGAAAACGCGCAACGGATTTCGATTTCGAAAGTTTTTATGCAAGTACTCCTCCTTATACCTCAAGACCACGACGCAGGACGCCAACTCCACCAGCTCCACCAACTCCACCAACTCCACCACGACCACCCAGCCCTCCACCACCACCTCCTAAGAGTAAGGCGTTGTTGATATAAAATGTGGAAACTCCGCTAACAATTTTTTTTTTATAGGATCAGACTACCACATCCACACTACTGCGGAAATCTCTTTAAAACAATCATATCTCGGCGTGAGCGCCCTCAAGGTTTACTACAACCTAAAGGTGAATTGCCAAACATGCCATGGGTAAGCAAAATGATATATATATATAAAAAAAATTAGCATGATAATAATTTTGAAATAATAGTAATGAGAATACTGCTCTCTTTACTGAGGGTTGTGTGACTTGCAAGGGTGTTGGATATGTTCAAACCCGCTTGAGTGATAATAGAAAGAAAGTATCTGTTTTATGCTCTAGCTGTGATGGAGCAGGTGTAAAAAGTTACAAAAAGAAATGCCAGACCTGTCTTGGGGCTAAAGCGACTCGTGTCAGTGTGTTGATTCCGATTGCGAAAGGCATCCATTCCGGCCACACGATCAAAGTGGAGAACTATGGCAATGTCATGCCCGACAACGTTACAAAGGGCGACTTGCTTATCAAAGTGACGGTCGAAGATAAATGGGGCTGTTTCTCGCGTCAGGGAGACACCTTACTTGCTTCCATCGATATTAAACTACGAGATGCTCTCATGGGAGTGAATCGAAAGAGAGATTTTATTAAACATATGGATGGCCGCCCATTGAATATTCAACAAACCCCCGGCACAGTGATCACACCCGGCATGGCCTTCTTTCAGAAAGGTGAAGGTATGCCCCTATTCTCTGATACAAAGGACAACAAGGGTGATCTTATCATTAAATTTAATGTTATCTTTCCTGCACACATCAACATTCCCAAGGATTCATACGTTCGAGATGAAATTGATATTATGTTCGAAACGGAGGAAGAACGTGCGATCCGAGAGAACACGATTGTTATCGAAGATGACGAAGACCAAGATGATGATATTAGTTCACGAGACGGAGATACCAATGAAGAAGGGGATATATCTGTAGATAGTACCGATGGCGCTCAGAACGAGGCCCATAGTTTAGGAGACGACAGTGAAGATGAACTGGTATCAGATTCTGTAAACGATCCTTATGACGATACAGAAGCCCAGTTTTATGATTGTGATGATCGTAGCCACTCGGATTCAGGAAGCTCATACTCTCATTACAACGTACACGAAATCGTTGATAGTGACAATTAAGATACTTGAAAAAAGTCCATCAGTATTGAATATGATATGTATATATGAAACGAAGAAATGTTTTTGGTAATTCAACAAACCATACCCATACATGAGCGTCATGCCTCGTATGGAAAGTATTGTGATTTCTAATGGCATTAGTAACACACAGTAGTCAATCAACAACAATTGATTGACGATTAATTAAAAATAGTTTGTGCATTGGGGACAGTCTTGGGAATAAGTGAGTGGGGGGGGATGGGATACGCTTAATTTTTCATTGTCTTTGTTTTGAGTTCCATATATCAGACTTTTCGTTCACTATTTTGCCTTACTTGTACCAACTATGCATTTTTATTGTTACTACGTAACTACTCAGATGTTTGCGTTAAAGAGAGTATATATGTTTAATACGATTACACTTCAGTTATTGAGCGGACCAATTCATTCCTTGATACGACTGAGATTTTAATTATTTGAGGGACAATACAGTTTTTACACTTAAACTTACTTTTTTTTTTAGATCCGTATATAAGCCATTTGAGAACATTTTACTTTATTGGATTGTCATATTTTGAAGCCCTTGCAAGCTATTTTTTATCATTATTAATAATACAGTGCAATGTCAGATTTACTATTATCTACTTTCTTATTTTAAATTCTGATTACTGTCAATAATGCAAGTTTTTTTAAATACTGTGGCCATCTATGATCTGTGTTAACCACACAGAAAAAACATGAATGTGAGTTATGGACAGTCTCGTATAGGGTACTAGGGTTGGAAGCGGTTTTGAGCTTCCCCCAAGGCGCGGGCAATGTAATGTAATCTTTTTTCAAGTCAATTTCCTACCTAGTAATGTTTATCTTAATTTTTTTTCAGTCTGGGATCACTCCTCCGAGGTTTTTTTTTTTCAATGCTAAATGAAAAATGAAAGACCAAGTTATTTTTTTACCTTGTTCATGCATCATGCAAGCTAGAGGGCGGTTATTTGAAGGATCGTAACTCATTTTGGTAAAACCTTTATTTTTGTGATAAAATAATCTTTATGACCTCAATATACCTACAAGACCTCCTCCTATATTTTATGGACAATCCTTTTGGTATACCATAGCTTCTTAACGAATCCCACCCCAACTTTTACACTTAAAGCTATCTAGAATAAGGTCTGAATAATACATACTTGCTGTCTCTCCTTACAATCGGGGTTTTTTCTTCTAGTGACCACCTTTTTCGAAGTTACTTTAAGTTTGGTAGAAATTCAGTTATTTCACTTTCTTTTTATTTTCTTTGCTGAAATAAGAAATCAAAAATGGTAGTCGTTTCACATTACACTACCTTAGGAGTACCCATATACGCAACCAAAAGGGAAATCCGTAAGGTATGAAGACTTATATTTGAAAAGAAAAATCTATATTGATAGCTTGTCTTTTTTGTTGTTGAATTGAATAGGCTTATCATAAATTGGTAAATGTGGTTTCCTTTTTATCAATAAAAGATGGGACACTTAAGCACACTTGAATAGGCACTCATTTACCACCCAGATAAAAATACGGAAGGCACCGAAAAGGTAGTCATATACACATCATAAAGTCTTTTTGGATAGCAATACTGACTTTTTGTTGTTTAAATGATAGTTCCAAGAAATTACTAATGCGTTCGAGGTCCTCTCTGATCCTGAAAAGAGATTTATTTATGACTGCAAAAATAACCCTCCAAATCCAACAACAGACGGTAAATTAAAATATAAATATGTAAGACTGAATACTAAAAAAAAAAAAAAAAAAAAAAAATGCGTAGAATCGGAATATGACATTCATACATCAGCCAATATAACACTGGCCCAAGCTTATACAGGTGTATATGGGTTGACAGTCTCTTACACTATGAAAACGAATTGTTTGAAATGTTACGGGTAAAAAGAAAAAAAAATTACTTTACTAATTGATGACGAGTATATTAATTCTTAAAGCCTTTTAGTATTAAAATTAATGTAAAGATGCCCCAAGTCTGCAAAGCATGCGACAATACGGGTCGCTTTGCGACAAGTACAAACAAAAAAAAAAAAAGAAAGTATGTATCGATTGTGTTGAATGCAATGGTACGGGTTCCATAAACTGCTTTGCCGAATGCCCTTACTGTCAGGGACTCGAAATGACTAAAACCAGTGCTTTTATACAAATCCCAAAAGGCATAGCGAACAAACATCAATTAAAATACTACAACCTTGGTAACTATCTACCCGATAATACAACTAGAGGATCCTTATATGTCACAGCAATTGTTGAAAACGAAAGTGGTTATTTTAGGCGTATAGGTGATGATCTATACGCACTTGTCAATGTTTACCTGAGAGATGCTTTGATGGGGGTGGATTTGAATAAAACAATTAAACATCTTGATGGCAGTCCCCTCATTATCGGTCTAGAAGAGGGTGTGGTGATAACGCCTGGAATGACATTAGTAAAAAAAAACGAAGGCATGCCAATTTACAGTGAAACCAACAGCCAAAGAGGAGATCTATATATCACCTTTGAAGTCAAATTCCCCACAACGATCAACATCCCCAAGAGTAAAAAAGTGAGAGAGGGTATCGATCTCATGTTTGAAGCAGGAGAAAAAGAGGCAATGCAATCAATGTAGTCGGAGATGCAAAAGAAAGAGAAATACACAATTTGAACTCGACGATCATACACAAAAAAAAAAAAAAAAAAAAAATTAGTTCAATGCCTAACATTTGATTAATAAAGTAAATCTCAATAGTTATCTCTCCATTTTTAAAAAAAATGTAGCAGAAAATTGCAGTGTTGATCACACATCATAGGTATTTAAATAGGTATCGCGATATCTCATCCTCACAACAATGGGCATATTGCTTCTTTTCTCTTTTTTTAAGCCCATCATTACCCTTACTTGCCATTATAAATAAAACAAATACCTTGTTTATACTCTTTTTTCCATCTTTATTACGCTTCCATTAAATTGGGCGTTATACTTTCAAATTGTCCAATAAAGGTTCATTTAATTGCAAAAAGGGTCTTACTTAAAACGTGATACAGTGCGCAGTTCAAATCCCGAGACTGTGTTTTAAAAAAAATAAAAAGAGGTCAATTTGATTTTTACTGTTTTTATCTTTCAAACATTCAAAAAAACAGCATTAACACCATGTTTGTCTCCCATTATACAACCTTAGGTATAAACAAGTCAGCTACTTCCTCTGAAATCCGCAAGGTAAATACGCGTTTTTATTATTTGACATTTCAAACCCTCCCTTTTTTTTCTTCTGGAGAGGCATAAATAGAACGCGATTCTAACCGTATATTGTTTCTTTGAAATAAAATTAGGCTTATCACAAATTGGTAACTATAGAAATTGTTTCTTGAACGAAAAAAAAGATGTATAATTATTAATTTGATAAATTTTTTTTTTGTATAGGCGCAAACTTATCACCCGGATAAAAACCCTAACGGGCTTGAAAAGGTAATTCCCACACCTCGATAACAGTAACAAATATTTTAACCCTCATGCATAGTTTAAGGAAATCGTCAACGCTTATGATATTCTTTCTGATGCTGCAAAGAAGCTTGCTTACGACCAGACGAGAGAAGCGTCGTCGTTTTTTAGGGCACCCAAAGCTCCTGAAGCGCCTAAATATCCTCCGCCTCCACCAGCATCCGCAGTAAAAAGTAAGACACAATATATATATATAAATAATATAAAAGAGTAAATCTGACAATTTCTCTATACAGAGTCGGATTTCAATATTCGCACTTCCACCAAGATTTCGTTAAAGCAAGCTTACATTGGTGTTACAGTCGATGTTTGGTACAACATGAGGGTGAGCTGTCAAGCTTGTCATGGGTAAAGTATTTAAAAATAAAAATAAAAATAAACACCCATATTCATATTTCTTTTTCTTCTTTAGTCAAACAAATAAGTACCAATCAATTAAAATATGCGGAGGTTGCCGTGGTACAGGCCGAATGAACTTGTTTACATCGGTGCCAAATTGTCCTGACTGTGACGGAAAGGGTACTAAAGTCAGTTTAATTAAATGCCCCATATGTAAGGAAGCCACAACACGATCAAAATTAAGCATCCAAATTCCAAAGGGAGTCCGTCATAATCAATCTCTCACTTACTTTAGCAATGGTGACTATTTGCCTGACAGAACAGCCAGAGGTGATTTAATCGTTCAAATAATTATGGAAGACGGGGACGGTATCTTCAAACGTCAAGGCGATGATTTATATGCAACGGTAGAAATTACTTTGAAGGATGCAATGATGGGTATTCAACCTGGTCATTGTAACTTAAATCATTTGGATGGTCGTCCACTCCATATGAAACAAGCCCCAGGTATGGTGATTTCGCCTGGCACAAAAATCATACATAAATATGAGGGTATGCCGGTCTATATGAAACCCGACTTCAAAAAGGGAGACCTTCATATTACATTCAAAGTGGTGTTCCCAACTACGATTCATTTACCCCAGTCACAGTATGATATTGACTGTGTAAATCGTCTCTTTGAAACGGACGCCGAACGTAGAAAGAGAGAAGAAAATACAGCAAAAAAAGTCGATAAAGATCTCAGTCGGGACGATGAAAGGGCTAATTTACAAGAATTATTGTCAAATGCATTGAATATTCTCAAACTTCAAGATCAAAACGAAAAAGGAAGCGAAGAGTGGAAAGAGAAGCAAAGATTAGCAGAGAAAGAAAAACAAATTAAGGAACAGAAAGAAAGAGAGATCAAGGCAGATCTAGAAAGACAATTAAAAGAAGAGAAGGAACGACATTTAAAAGAAGAAAAAGAATGGCGATTAAAAGCAGAGAAAGAACGACAATCGTTAGAAGAGAAAGAAAGACGAATCAAGGAGGAGAGAGAGCAATACATTAAAGCTGAACAAGAGCAAAGAGCAAGAGCTGAACAAGAGCAAAGAGCAAGAGCTGAACAAGAGCAAAGAGCAAGAGCAGAACAAGAGCAAAGTTTAAGATCAGAACTAGAGCAACGTTTAAAAGCAGAAAGAGACCGAAGAATAAAAGCAGAATATGAGCACAGAATCAACGCTGAACAAGGGCAAAGATTGAAAGCAAAACTCGAGCAAAAGATCAAGGCGGAAAGAGACCTTCGACTAAAGGCAGAACGAGAGCACAGAATAAAAGCAGAACGGGAGCAAATATTAAGAGCAGAACAAGAACAAATAATAAAGGCAGCAAAAGACCAAATATTAAGGGTAAAGCAAGAGCAAAGAATAAAGGCAGAAAGAGACAAGATATTAAGGCATGAACACGAGCAGCAGATCAGAGCTGAAGTAGCGCGACAAATATATGCTGAGATAGAACGACAAAGGAGAGCAGAGGAGAAAAGAATGATGGAAGAAATGGCTAGGCATGATTTATGTAAACGCAAGCGTTGTATGGAGCCTGAGTCTGAAGGGGATGATTACAGAAGGAAAAAATGAAAACTTTGTTACACGCATTAGGGCTGATTTTTAAATTTTATTCACAATACGTTTATGTCAAATAAACTTTACTATTTTTCGAGCATCACCGTGATGGACTGAGCGATAACCATTAAACGGTAACACACAGTAAAAAAAGAAAAGAAAGGTAAAACGTCATAATGTCCTGTTACAGAAAAATAAGCCATAAAGTGTTTTTCATTGGTGTTCCTAGCTTCATCAGATACATGATTGGTTCACGGTCGCTCCCCGCATTTTGAAGTCCCGGATTACCTATAAAAAGATTTGGCATGTTGACTTTTTTGGATTTCCTCATTTTGTTTTACTCTACAACTAAATGACCAACTCACTTTACTCAACATTAGGTGTTAATGAAAAAGCTAATCCTCCTCAGATTCGTCAGGTAAGAGCCACATGTACTTTGAAAAAGAGTTTTTATAACGAAAATAACACACCAATCTGTCGGTTCAAAAAATAGGCTTTTCTTGCGTTGGTAACAGACAATTTAATATTTTTTTTATCCAAACATGATGATTGTTTACTAATTTAAAGACATAGACCCAGTCTTATAATTCTGACAATTCCGAAAAGGTAACACGTTTTTTTTTTTGTGATTGATGTGGCGGAAATAGTCATAGTAATCTGTCTTGTAAAATATCAAGTTCAAGGAAATCAGTGATGCGTATTGCATTCTTTCGGATACTCACAAAAGATCAGCCTATGATTTAGAAAGAAAAAAAGCCATTGCTAACACCTCTGAACACTCACAATCAACATCCACCGAAAATGCTACACAAGTAGGCGCTCCTGTATCCAAAGCAGCCGCAGTAGCAAATGCAGCCGCAGCAGCAGCAGCGGCAGAGGCAGCAGCAGCTATAGCGGAATCCAAAGCAGCAGAAGCGGCAGCAGCCGTATCAAAAGCAGTAGCAGCAGAAGCAGCAGCAAAAGCAAAAGCAGCAGCGGCAGCGGCTATTAACAGTATGCAATTTTTATGATGTTCATTTACGTATATCTGACATGCGACTCACTCATTTGATTTTTTTTTCTTATAAAAAAAAAGGATCTGATTACCGAATTTTTACTTCGGTTAAGATTACCTTAGCTCAAGCATTTACGGGTGTTGCATCTTTTTCAATTTCGTACGACCAAAAGATAGTCTGCCAATCTTGTCAAGGGTAAGTTAACAACAACAATACAAAAAGTAAGAAATAGGGATTCGTATTCATGCTACTTTTTTTTCTAATACAAGACAAACATGTGCCTCAAAACCTATCTGTGAACCTTGCGAGGGATTAGGCCGTGTTTCAGCTCTTGAAAAACATATCACGCTTTGTCCAAAATGTAATGGCACAGGCTATAAAAAGGGAGCTCCGAAATGTCAGACATGTAAAGGAGTAGTCACTACGCGTGCTATCCACCAAAATGTGACGATTCCAAAAGGCTTGGTTGATAATCAAGAATATATTATCGCTAACAAAGGTGAGTTTTTACCGGATGGAACACAAGGTGATTTAATACTACAAATGCAAGTGGAACAAGCAAGTGGAAACTTCCAGATATTCGCTAAAGGCTTGCATGTTAATTACGAAGTCAGCTTAAAGGATGCCATTATGGGTATTCCTAGGGAACATGCACTTATTCACTTGGATGGTCATCCTTTATATTATAAGCAAGCTCCTGGGGCGGTCATTGCTCCTAATAGTCACCGTTTATTCCCCAATTGGGGAATGCCTATATATAATGATCCAAATGGCGCTCGTGGGGATCTTTTTGTCACATTTAAAGTGATCTTTCCTGCCAACATTTGTCTTCCAAATTCTCAGTATGTCATTGACGGTATCCATCAAATGTTTGAGACCGAAGCGGAGCGTAAATCCAGAGAAACAGTTCTTACTCGCCATCAAGAAAGAACTAACGTAAAAGAACTATTATCAAAGGCCCTTGATATTCTCGGTCAAGATTGTAGTAATAAAAGAAAAAGATGATAATAAATAAATTAATTTGTAGAATAAAGTTTCATTGTCACATATGTAACAGTGTTGGGATGATAAATTTATGCCTATTATTGCCTATGCATTGCGTTACACAACAAATGCAATAAGCTGGTTTTTAAATGCAAGCAGTAAGAAAAAAAGTGTCAGTAGAGTGGCACAGCCACACGAGGGAGCCACTGTATGGAGATTATATAAACACATCCCCCTCCTTTGCACAGTCACGCAGAAAACGTGGGAGAGAAGGGGAGCCGTACCAAAAAAAATTAAGCAGTGCATTGGGTGGTTGGGGGCTGATCCTTTTTTTTTTCGTTCTCTTCCCCTTTTCATACACTCTCTTTCTCTCTCTTTTTTTTCTATATATAGTTAATGACCAATGCACTAGATGAGACTTCACATCAGGTGTTGTATACCAATGCTCAACCTATAAAGATTAACGTAAGTCTGGAGGCTGTTTCAAATATAAAGAAATAAACTAAAAATAATTTGTTGTTTGTAGCCGAAACAAACTCGTAAAACACAAAAAAATGTCAATAGAGAAGAGAGTAAATCTGGATTAATTTGTTATTATTTGAATAGAGCATGGACCATCCTCACCTGAATTCAATAAAGGCATGCTAAGGGAAAAATTAAATTGAATTGCATGAATAATATCTTTTTCTTTATAGAATCCATGTTTATATGTGACGATAGTGTATCTCAATATTCGATCGAAGGCTACCATGGTGACATGAATGATGATTCAACCGAAAAATCTCATAGGTAAAGTAAAATAATAGAGGGGATTCCTCATTTGGGGATTTATATAAATTAATCTATTTTTGGTGGGGTTACAGGAAACAAAAAAAGGGCTTTTTCGAGCGTATGGGGCTCAAGAAAAAGACCCCACAATATACGACCACCGTCTTGGAAGAACAACCTCAATTATCCGACGAAGAAGAAGAAGATGACGATGAAGAAGAAAGTTGTTCTTCTATTTCATCTGTAGAAGAAGATATTGCCCCACCCGTCAGTATATCATCTGCTCCCACTGTCATATCACATCATGATGGCAAATATATCAAGACAAAGACCAAACACAAGAAATACAGTCAGGAGTTTGCTCGTCTCATGCTGGCACAAACCATCAATACTTCATACAACGAACAGACGGATCATCAACATCGTCGTATGTCGTCCGATTCATCAGCAGAGCCTAACCCTAATCATCCTTATGGTGCTATCTGGGCATTACGCTTTAGTAAAGATGGAAAATACTTGGCTTCTGCTGGTCAGAGTTGTGTTGTTCTTCTCTGGAAATTACTGTTGAATGGAGAGGAATCCATCAAAGTATTGGATGAAGCACCCCATATGGAATATAAGGGTCATACAGCAGATATCCTCGATCTTGCGTGGTCTAAGGTAAATTGTGCTTTTAAAGCAAGAGAGAAAGAGATATTGATGAAATGTAGAACAATTTTTTACTTTCTAGTTCCATGGATAATACAGTGAGGTACATAATGAAAATGACTTTTTTTTTATGTGGGAATAAGATGATTGAACAAGCACTATAGATTGTGGCACACCACACAAAAAGATTGTCTCTGTGTATTCCAACATTTGAATTTCGTTACTGCCATTGATTTCCATCCTAAGGTAAGCAATTAAGAGAAACCTAGGTAACTTTAATATCCATGCTCAACACACATGTAAAAAAAAAAAAAAAAAAGGACGATCGATTTTTCTTGTCAGGCTCGATGGATGGAAGAATTCGTATATGGAGTATTCCCGAAAAACGAGTGGCGTTTTGGAACGAAATTCCCGACAACAAATTAGCCACAGCAGTTGCTTTTACGCTCGATGGTAAAACCGTCATTGCAGGTTCGCACGACGGTCATTGTTATTTCTTTGAAACCCAAAGCTTAAAATATAACACACAAATTTCCGTCATGAACGATACTTCCAGTAACAGAAACGCATCATCTAAGAAAGGCCCGAAAATCACAGGAATTGAAGTCATGCCCGGTTTACCACCTGGCGATGAAAAAATATTGATCACCAGTAATGATTCTCGTGTACGATTGTATAATATGAAGGATAAGAGTTTGATGTTTAAGTATAAGGGCGTGGAAAATACCGCGTTACAGATCAAGGCCACGTTTAGTGATGACGGAAGATACATCATTAGTGGATCTGAGGATTGTCATACTTATATTTGGCGAACGGAACAATCCAGTGTCAACTCTCCTTTACATCATTTACAAGAAACCAGAAATAAAGCCATGTCAGCGTTGGGACATGTAGGCGAATCCACCCTAAGTGGCTTTGGTAGCTTCGATAGCCCATCACCGCAACAACAAACACGGATATCCAAATGGCTTAAAAGACGAGGAGGAGGGGATGATCATCATCATCATGCCAGCAACAAGATTCGTAGTCGAACCGAGTACTTTGAATCACATGACCACGTGGTCACCAGTAGTATTTTTGCCCCAACAAAGACACGACAATGGGTGGCGAAATCACGACAAGATACCATTTATAATAACACACCCATTAATTTGCGTCGCATGTCTACAGCCAGTAGTGGGGGATCGCTTTTATTTAATGAAGAAGAGGTCTATCCGGATGGACATATCATCATCACTGCAGATTACCGTGGTTTGATTAAAGTATGGCGTATTGATTCGGGGTCCTATACCAATCATGCAACCATTGATACCCAGACATCATTACTTTCTGAATCTGCCACTTTTAAACCTTCCTCTCCCAAAGTGAAAAGAAACTTTGGTGGTTTATTTGGTGCACGAAATAATAAAAATTGATATATCAAACACCAATCCACAGATAGATAATGTGCATGTATATATATATCTCGTATCTATACTTGTTGACAATAGACTATTTTGATCGGTAGCTTCATACATGCGGCTTGTCTATGATACATAATGTGGACCTTAAAGTCTATTTGAGGAGACTTATAATGCTGGCGTGGAATAAATACTGTCCTTTCTTAATTAAGTCTTGTCGATGATTTTCCTAGTCTTGTAAGAAATGATTTAAGTTTTTTTAAAGCTGATCCCAGTGTTTTTGAAGCTGATCCAAATTTAGTTTAAGGTGATTCCACTCTTGTTGAAGGTAAAGTCATTTTGTAAGTATAATTTGATGGTAAACCCAATCAAAACATAAAGTCGACCCTTAGATCCTAAATCAAAAAGCCAGAAAAAAGATGATATGTCAACGTGTGTTTAAGTGACACTTTTATATTAAAATGTGGTACTGCTAATAAACAATTAGGTGGTCAAAAAATAGGGCAAAGAAAGAAAGTACGGATGTGTAGACATTTCCCTCATTAACAGTGACATCTTATTATCTTTCTAATAAAACATCCACTTTATACAGTTGTCGTTCTTCATCCTTTTTTTTTTGTTTATGTTTTTTTTTTAGTTTATGAAAAAAATAATATATATGTATATAGATACAGGGGTTCTTCTATTTGCACAACATAGCAATCAAAGCACCACCAACACTTCCTCCTTCAGAAGCCACCTCTAATGTGATCTTGCTACTGAATTCTTTACCGTACCATTCCTCCAGTGCACGTCGCACGCGTCTGTCCATACCAGGGTAGAATTCATAGGTGGATCCATTGATACCCACGACGATATTGTCCTTGAGGTTTTGTTGATCCAATAAAGAGATGATAGAGACAGCGGCTAAATAAGCGGACCGTGTAGCGACGATACGACAGATACGCTTCAGGATGGCGATATCGTTTGAGGTGGGGGTATTAACACAATTAAAGTTAGACATGACCTCGAGCGATTTAATGGGATCATCACTTTCCAAGGTACTCATGTAAATGGTAGGGAAAGACCAAGCTTCATTAAATCCTTCGGGTACATGGCCCTCGAATAATTCACCAGCCAAGATAAAGTCCATAGCAATCAAACGCGTGAGTTCACCCATGTAAGCACCGGATAACATCTTTTCATAGAGTTGGAATAAAGGCTGGCTGTGAGAGAGATCAAGGGTTAAATCATACCCGGTTAAAGGTAAATAAGCCTCTGTACCAAAGATATCAATCTCGGTATTGATTAACATTTCGGTACCGGCGGGGTATTTGGCTCGGATGCTGGGGTCTAACTTTGTAATCTTACTGATATCTTCAGGGTAAGCAGCATTGATACCTGTGGCAAAGATCAAACCAATACGACATTTTGGGTTGGTATACGCGTGAGCCACCAATGTGCCCACTGTATCATTCAAGATGGCAGTCACTTTGACATTCAAGCTCTATGTAGGAAATTAGTATGCATGTTTCCCACACTATTTTTTTTTTTTTTTAAAAAAAAAACTCTTACTTTGCGCTTGAAGGCTTCATGAAACATATCTGCAAGATCACGACCTTCAGTATTTGATAGAGTGAATCCCTTTCCCATTCTAAGAATTGTACCACGATCTACCGCTGTTTGACTTAATAAAGAGAAGATATTAGTAAGGAGGACAGCTATGAAAATAAAAATGATGTTTACGTTACTCAACAGGGAAACTCCAACAGACACCTAAAGCAAGTGTTTCCTTTCCAGAGACTTGGTCTTGAGAAAAGAGATGTTTTGCCTGCACAGTAATGAGATGGTGAATGGCGTCTGCGATCCAGTCAAAGAAGAGAGCGCCTTCACCTGTTTTAAGCTCGGTAGTGGGTTTACGCTTTAATTCGAGTACAGTGGATTTACCAGCACCTTTTAATTCAACAGCAGCGATACGTAAATTAGTGCCTCCCAAATCCAACGAAAGAAAAGTTCCGGTCTCATGGCCCGTTGGCATCTTTGTGACGAATGAAGGAATCATGGTAGCCAAACCTTTAGAAGGTGTCTTTAAACCCGTTTTGTACTCTTGGTTAAACCCTTCCACAATAGGCGCAAGTTGTTGCTTTGTCAGTAAAAAATCCTTTTCAATTGATTGGAAAATCGTATCCGTCGTCATATTTGCGTTTAAGAGAAGAAAAAAAAAAGGGAAAAGAAAAGAAAAATAAAGGGCCCTTTTTTTTTTTTTTTTTTGTGCGTGATATGTGTGTGTGTAAAAGGACCCCGTTTTATAAGAGCCAATGAAGTTGCTTCGGGGAAATAACCCAATGTTATTTGTTCCACCCTGGACCCTGACCCTGAATAACGATTGGTCTGCTACCCTTCTTATGTAAGGAAAAAAGGTCCTCTTTTTCGGCTGAGCACCAACCTTAATTGTTTTTTCCTTTTGTACTTTCAATTTCAGACCAATGAAAGCAATTGTTATCCGGGTAAAAAAGAGGTTCCTGTCCACAGAGTAGCCTATTCAGTCAAAGCTACTGTTTGGTGCTAGTCATAGACCGAGAAGACGTCCTGTGGATAAAGTGTCCAAGCGATGGTTTTTTTTTCTGGTTCATTACTTTAAGGGTACTATAGTGATGGCGGCATGAAACCATAATAATCTTATCATGAGCAATGATGGATTTATTAATTCTAAAATTAGGCTTATTTCTATTTAGAGAGCGCTCCCATAAGGGTATCATATAAAAAGCATGATCGGGCAGTCCGCTCGTAAGCTAAAAATCATCAAAATAGCCTTCATTCTATGTGATTACATGTAATACATACAAGTAGTTATAATAAAACTTTTTATATAACTTGTTTATGCGAATAATGGAAAAAAAAAATGAAAGAAGTCCCGTGTGCTACTGATGACGATTTAACAAACAGGGTCATTAAACAAAAGGGTTCGAATTCCAATATTCCCCGGTATTCGCATTAAATACCATCGCTGACCCTTCCTCACGAATTAATACTCATCCGATTAGCCATACGTCGTTGCATGTTCGTACTCAATTTCAATATCGTCGGAATCAATTATTTCATTACTATCAAAGATGATGGACGAAGGAGCTCTTGAAACGGAACAGTCCCCTCGAGGAGGGTGTAATTGACGCGGGCTTGAGTTTCTCATTTGTAGATCGATTTATCACTGGACGTTTGAGTTTAAGCGGGAGAAAAAGAGAACTTTAATTTACTCAAATTTCAAGACTAGAACCTCACTTTTTGAGTCGAAATGTAATACCTTGTACTTTTAAAATCTTTGTCCAAGGGACTTCACCGAATAACGATCGTCGACTTTCGTCGGCTTCATCGGAGTTGGTATCCATTTTACTCGAGAGCCCCGCAGACCATCGTCTTGAGCTGTGGTAAGCCCATAATTGTTCCTCAATGACACAGTTAAATGCATCCCGTTGAAGATTTTCCCGCCAACACAGTAAAACAAGCAATAAGCACGAGCGAAAAGATTTGGTCAACTACTATTTAAATTGTATACTCACCTATTGCTAAGCGACAGAAATTGAACGACAGAACAACTTTTGGCAAAAGGAAAAAATGAGGCACAAAATTGGGGACACTTATGTATAAGCCAACATGGATATTAAAGCAATTTTTGGTAAGACAAGAAACTATTTACTCTACCCATTTTATTTTACCTGCAATAAGCAGCCATTCATCTGTGAGTGTCTAGTCTGTACTTCAAATACATTACTTTTGGTCATACCAAAGAATACGCTTTCCTTGGGGACAGCCAATTTTTTACTTAATTTGCGACAACCAAAGTGCATGTAGTCACAACGTAAGATATAAGGTATTTCACCCTAATTCTTAAGGCTCGGAAGCAAAAATGTAGAACAAAAAAAAACAATGTAAAAACTACGGGTAAACATATATTTTGATCTACTTATGCTTCTCATGACATTTAAGTTACTACATGTTTATTGTGTGCTCGTTTGATCTTAACTTTCGGCAGAAATATTAGGATAAAGTCCAAACGAGACGTTGAAAGTAAACATTAAGTTATATAGACTTCTTTACCTCAGCTAAAATATCTAATCCTACATTATGACTACGAGGTAACGCTACCGTTGACGCTCAGCAAAAAAATAGATTCCATAACACCTTGGTTGCCCTTGAGAAAAAATTGGCTTGGATACCTGTTTATTATTACTAAAGCCAATATGATAAAGCATATCTTTGAAGACCACATTTAGGTTCTTTTATAGAGTTGAAAAGACGCAAACGAGACGAATTGGTTGAAATAGTATGGATAAATTGATTTAGTGATAATGTATAAACAATTCTCTGAGTCTCTATCTTTATCACAAATGATTTATATTTAGTACGGGTGGTATACTTTGAATACACATGCGAGTGCAAGCCTAACTTTAGAAGGAAAAAAAAAATTATGACCAGAATATTTTATCCGACTATTTACAAAGCTAAGCTTGTGTATCTTTCGGTTTACAAAAGAAAAAAGAAGTGACACGGAACAAAAAATGTTTGTTCTTACAAAATATTTCTAATACAGATATATTTAACTTTTTTTTTGTAAATAATGCTACCATGCTACAAATTTTGCTACTCCACCAGACTTCCGATGGAAGGGTATGCACGTGATACAAAGACTTCCTCGTACCATTTTGTTTGTCATCAGGTTTTTATTTTTTTATTATGTGAGGTTTGCTTTGCAATTGTGCATGTAAAGGCAATTATTGCAATGTTTGTTAATAATACACATCATTACCAGCTTTATATTTTTTTTCAGCGATTCACATCATATTATAAGTAAACATGCACCTAAATACTTAATAGCATACAGCTTAGCATTTCTCTCTGTTACGCACAGCTAGCTTTGTATCCAAACGCTTCGAGGCCGGAATTTTATTTATTTAAGTTATACGCCGCAGCTTGTTACGGTAACATTTATAATATTCTGATAATTGCTATATTTGTGTGTCAAAGGATAAAAACTCCAGTTTTAATAGTATGTAGTGTAACAACATCTTTGTTCATAAGAGGTCGTACTGATTTCCAACTTGTTTTTTTTTGTATAAGTTTTAATTGTTCACCTGTTTTGTATTTCAATGGTAGCTGTTTAAAAGTAGCATAAAAATATGACTGCTTCGGTTCTTTAAAGTTACATCAACAAGACCCAAAAGCAAAGTTGGTCAGTACTTTCGTGTTGTAATCCATGCATTTATAAAATCTACACAATAGTGAGGATATAGCATCAAAAAGTATCACCACATGAAAAAAATTTAGATGCTGCGCTATTGTCTAATACTGTAACAGTCATCTTGACTCAGACAATGTTACTCCAGGCCGCACCACAAAAGTAGGCGTGGTATTGTTCCCAACAAGAAAGGCAACGAATCAATTTTTATGATTATGGTAATTTGGGTGCTTGACTGTGTTCAATTTGGAAGATTATGTGGCACTGGGGTGACACCTAACATTTATTTTTCACATGAATGGACAGTCATGTATGCGTGCTATTGTTTACAACTGCTATTTAATACATCTTAAAGTGACAGATCATAGCATTTTATATTTGAGTGCTTTTTTTTAACACATAGGCCAATTTATTCTACTTTAGAATTACGTGATCATTAGCTTGTATGCTGATACCGATTCCTTGTTGTAAGACAATCTAAATATCTGTATTCATTTGTATAACAGTTACTCATTAGTGAAACTAGGGATACAAATAGAATTCTTTGATTGAATTCTTTGATTTGATCCTTGCTTTTCTATAAATACAGCGATTTATTATTCTCCATTTTTTTTTTTGAGTATCCTCTATTACCTATTTACACAATGCTTAAATATATCACATTATTAATGCTCTTGGCTACAACGGTGCTTGCTGACTTGTCACTGAAACCTACTTCAGAGACGGAGCTTTCCAGCTGTTTCCAATGTCCTGGTGAAAACAACCGCTGTTATCTTTTCAATGCAGACAAGAAGCAAGCATGTTTAAAAGAGAGTAATGGAAGCACCATCACCGATTCATGCACTTCAGAAAATACTTTCTTCGACTATAAAAATAACAATTATACTATGAAGCCGGAATTCGTTAATGGAAACTGTCAAATCACATTAGGTGTACCTATTACTGGTCAAGGCCTATCTGGAACATTTTGCCAATCGACTGATAATAAGATGGTTACGCTCTGTTTGGTTCACTTGGAAAAGAATAGCGCATCAACGCCTGTTATCCCTAGCTTGGAAAGCGGCTCTCCCCCTTCTATCAATTCTGTTGCTGCATCCAGTGCTACTGCCTTGGAATTCTTCTTGCCCTGTGTGTTCTTAACATTATTGGCAGCTTTGTCATTTATTTAATTTATAATAAAAAGTATCTAATTTAATGCTCTCTGATAAAGTTCAAGTGGCGGGAAAAGAGAACAAAAAAAAAAAAAAAAAAAAAAATAGGTGGGTTGGGCTTTTATTTGCAAATGAAAGCTATGTTATGTCAGGATGAATGGATATAATAGAAATTTAGCAGTGATATTCTTTTTTCATTTGGTGATTGATTTAACTTTGAATCATACATTATTACACAAACTGTTTATATCAGAAATCACTACCAATAATGTTAAAGCATGCCAATGGTGGTAAGGCCAAAGATTTATGAAAATGAATCATGCTCGAAAATGCTTACAAGGTATCAAATCTGAAAGTTTCCTCTTACAATAATCACCCGATTTAAGGGTGACAGATTTTTTTTTTTTTGGAAATTGCACCCTTATATCACGAAAATACCCTTAAATTGAAAAGCAAGACTACTTGATAACAAATATCACAAAGGCACAATCATTTATAAAACATGATCATTACTGCGAAAAAAAAACAAATGTTCGGATGTTTAATACAAAACAGAAATCACGGTAAGATCTGCAAACATTGAGGATGTTTATATTATCGGGTCTCTTAGGGACAGCCAAATTTTCTTAGGGACAGCCAGGGTGCACGTAGTCGTAATGTTGGGATTATGATACTTTAATAGATATCAAGAGGTCAATAGAACTTAATAACTTGAAATATATACACATTTATCACAACTAACATAGTTTAAACCAGTATATGTATTTTAAAGCTAACTTTCAGCTTCTCGTTTGGACTTAACATTAATATTTCTGCGTAAGATTTAATTCAAACGAGCTCAAAGGCGAAAGAGTGATAATAGAATTGTCAAACTAAGTATAAATCGTTTGATGTACATTTATTTGTGATTTTTACATTGTTTTTGGATTATATATCCTTGTTCCCATGTCTACATAACATCCAAACTATAGATCTTACGTTGCGACTACGTGCACTTTGGCTGTCCCGAAGGAAAAATTGGCTGTCCCTAAGAAAAGCGAACAATTATGTATAAGCCAACATGGATATTGAGGCAATTTTTGGTAAGACAAGAAACTATTTACTCTACCCATTTTATTTTACCTGCAATAAGCAGCCATTCATCTGTGAGTGTCTAGTCTGTACTTCAAATACATTACTTTTGGTCATACCAAAGAATACGCTTTCCTTGGGGACAGCCAATTTTTTACTTAATTTGCGACAACCAAAGTGCATGTAGTCACAACGTAAGGTATAAGGTATTTCACCCTAATTCTTAAGGCTCGGAAGTAAAAATGTAGAACAAAAAAAAAAAAAAACAATGTAAAAACTACGGGTAAACATATTTATTGATCTACTTATGCTTCTCATGACATAAGTTACTACATGTTTATTGTGTGCTCGTTTGATCTTAACTTTCGGCAGAAATATTAGGATAAAGTCCAAACGAGACGTTGAAAGTAAGCACTAAGTTATATAGACTTCTTTATATCAGCTAAAATATCTAATCCTACATTATGACTACAAGGTGACGCTACCGTTGACGCTCAGCAAAAAAAAAAAAAAAAAAAAATAGATTCCATAACACCTTGGTTGTCCTTGAAAAAGATTGGCTTGGATACCTGTTTATTATTACTAAAGCCATAATGATAAAGCATATCTTTGAAGACCACATTTAGGTTCTTTTATAGAGTTGAAAAGACGCAAACGAGACGAATTGGTTGAAATAGTATGGATACATTGATTTAGTGATAATGTATAAACAATTTTCTGAGTCTCTATCTTTATCACAAATGATTTATATTTAGTATGGGTGGTATACTTTGAATACACATGCGAGTGCAAGCCTAACTTTAGAAGGAAAAAAAAAAAATTATGACCAGAATATTTTATCCGACTATTTACAAAGCTAAGCTTGTGTATCTTTCGGTTTACAAAAGAAAAAAGAAGTGACACGGAACAAAAAATGTTTGTTCTTACAAAATATTTCTACTACAGATATATTTAACTTTTTTTTTGTAAATAATGCTACCATGCTACAAATTTTGCTACTCCACCAGACTTCCGATGAAAGGGTATGCACGTGATACAAAGACTTCCTCGTACCATTTTGTTTGTCATCAGGTTTTTATTTTTTTATTATGTGAGGGTTGCTTTGCAGCAATTGTGCATGTAAAGGCAATTATTGCAATGTTTGTTAATGATACACATCTTTACCAGCTATATATATATATATATTCAGCGATTCATATCATATTATAAGTAAACATGCACCTAATTACTTAATAGCATACAGCTAAGCATTTCTCTCTGTTACGCACAGCTAGCTTTGTATCCAAACGCTTCGAGGCTGGAATTTTATTTATTTAAGTTATACGCCGCAGCTTCTTACGGTAACATTTATAATATTCTGATAATTGCAATATTTGTGTGTCAAAGGATAAAAACTCCAGTTTTAATAGTATGTAGTGTAACAACATCTTTGTTCATAAGAGGTCGTACTGATTTCCAACTTGTTTTTTTTTTTGTATAAGTTTTAATTGTTCACCTGTTTTGTATTTCAATGGTAGCTGTTTAAAAGTAGCATAAAAATATGACTGCTTCGGTTCTTTAAAGTTACATCAACAAGATCCAAAAGCAAAGTTGGTCAGTACTTTCGTGTTGTAATCCATGCATTTATAAAATCTACACAATAGTGAGGATATAGCATCAAAAAGTATCACCAAATGAAAAAAATTAAGATGCTGCGCCATTGTCTAATACTGTAACAGTCATCATGGCTCAGACAATGTTACTCCAGGCCGCACCACAAAAGTAGGCGTGGTATTGTTCCCAACAAGAAAGGCAACGAATCAATTTTTATGATTATGGTAATTTGGGTGCTTGACTGTGTTCAATTTGGAAGATTATGTGGCACTGGGGTGACACCTAACATTTATTTTTCACATGATTGGACAGTAATGTATGCGTGCTATTGTTTACAACTGTTATTTAATACATCTTAAAGTGACAGATCATAGCATTTTATATTTGAGTGCTTTTTAAAACACATAGGCTAATTTATTCTACTTTAGAATTACGTGATCATTAGCTTGTATGCTGATACAAATTCCTTGTTGTAAGACAATCTAAATATCTGAATTCATTTGTATAACAGTTACTCATTAGTGAAACTAGGCATACAAATAGAATTCTTTGAATTCTTTGATTTGATCCTTGCTTTTCTATAAATACAGCGATTTATTATTCTCCATTTTTTTTTTTTTTTTTTTTTTTTTTTTTTTTTTTTTTTTTTTTTTTGACTATCCTATAATACCTATTTTACACAATGCTTAAATGTATCACATTATTAATGCTCTTAGCTACAACGGTGCTTGCTGACTTGTCACTGAAACCTACTTCAGAGACCGAGCTTTCCACTTGTTTCCAATGTCCTGGTGAAAACAACCGCTGTTATCTTTTCAGTGTAGACAAGAAGCAAACGTGTTTAAAAGAGAGTAACGGAAGCACCATCATCAATTCATGCGTTTCAGAAAATACTTTCTTCGACCATAAAAATAACAATTATACTATGAAGCCGGAATTCGTTAATGGAAACTGTCAAATCACATTAGGTGTACCTATTCCTGGTCAAGGCCTATATGAAACATTTTGCAAACCGACTGATAATGAGATGGTTAGGCTCTGTTTGGTTCACTTGGGAAAGAATAGCGCATCAACGCCTGTTATCCCTAGCTTGGAAAGCGGCTCTCCCCCTTCTATCAATTCTGTTGCTGCATCCAGTGCTACTGCCTTGGAATTCTTCTTGCCCTGTGTGTTCTTAACATTATTGGCAGCTTTGTCATTTATTTAATTTATAATAAAAAGTATCTAATTTAATGCTCTCTGATAAAGTTCAAAAGGCGGGAAAAGAGAACAAAAAAAAAAAAAAAAAAAAAAAAAAAAAAAAAAAAAAAAAATAGGTGGGTTGGGCTTTTATTTGCAAATGAAAGCTATGTTATGCCAGGATGAATGGATGTAATAGGAATTTAGCAGTGATATTCTTTTTTCATTTGGTAATTGATTTAACTTTGAATTATACATTATTACACAAATTGTTTATATCAGTAATCACTACCAATAATGTTAAATCATGTTAATGGTGGTAAAGCCATAAAGATTTATGAAAATGAATTATGCTCGAAAATGGTTACAAGGCATCAAATCTGAAAGGTTCCTCTTACAATAATCACCCGATTTAAGGGTGACAGAAAAAAAAAATCTTGGAAATTGCACCCTTTTATCACGAAAATACCCTTAAATTGAAAAAGCAAGACTACTTGATAACAAATATCACAAAGGCACAATCATGATCATTACTGCGAAAAAAACAAATGTTCGGATGTTAAATACAAAGCAGATATCACGGTAAGATTTGCAAACATTGAGGTTGTTTATATTATTGCATTATTTACATATTGTGTAATTCTTTAGATAATAGTTGTTTTTGGTTTGAAAGTTTATAGTTATCTGTTTATTCGTCGGAGTTGGATGGTCATATTACTATCTTGTCTTTACAATCACTGTATGCGTCTACTACTGGACTTACAGTATTTTGGATTGTAATGATACCAATAGGTACCTTTTCCCTGGCCTTCAATGGCTCTACATTCATACTTCATCTCCTCTAAAAATCTGTTTGTATTTAAACACATTATTGACCTCTTGATTTAGACCATCTTGACTAGCAACAAAAAAATTTTTTTTTTTTTCTTTTTGTTGTATACAATTTAATGTGAGTCTGTTTTTATTTTAGAGATCAAGTATGAATGATACTTGAACACCATTTGCTTTTTTAAAAATGAATCCATTGTGTGCTAACAGTAGACTGAATGTATAAAGATATGAATAAACCTCTTGTCAGCAAAAACAATAGTACAGACTAGGCCAAACATTTTTTATATGTATACATTTTTTTTATTAGAGAAAAAAAAAAAGGTAGTGTTATAAAAAAGAAGATTGAAAAATAGGGATACAAAAAAATTAAATGCGTTAAAATATAAAAATTATAAAAAAAAAAGTGGAAAAAAGAGTTGGGGAGTTATATAAAAAGAACCATTTGTTTTAAAAAAGACGGTTGTGAAAAAAAGAAAAAATACAATTAATATCTAAATGGGGATTTGGGTTTTTAAAGAGAAAAAAGGAAAATAAAATAATTATAATAGGTAAATAGTGATTGAATGAGGGAGAAGAAGAAAAAAAGAAACTTTCTTTTCTTTTTTTTTTACAACTTGGCAGCCTTGGCTTCAGCAATAGCACGAGCTTCCTTAAGAGGATCGACTTGAGAGTAGGCAACGATAGCCAACATACCAAGTAAAGCAGCAAGACAACAACCTGCCATAGCACCCTTACCAGCAGCAGTGAAACCATCATAGAGTAAATAGACACCACTGGGTGCACCTTCAAGATCAAGACCTTGCTTACCAGCAGCATTACCATTGTATTCCATACCAACAGCCTTACAGGTGTTCTCGAATTGTTCGGGTAACTTCATACGTTGTTGAGCTACATCAGGAGCTTCAACAAAGGTAGCAGCAAGACCTGATTCCAAATGCCATTCAATATGACAATGGAAGAACCAGACACCAGGGTTATCAGCTCTGAAACGGAGGAGAACAAAGGACTCTTCAGGTACTTGAATGGTATCACGACGAGCAGGGTTATCTAAATGCCATTCAACAACAGAGTCATCACCGGAATAAACACCGTCACCACGACCTACCAATTGGAAGACGTGACCGTGAAGATGGAAAGGATGTGCACCAGCATCAAGATTGTTCAAGACAATTTCAACCATATCCAAATGCTTCAAGACAAAGGCTTGAGTTTGAGGACCATAGACTTCTTCAGATAAGGAGTAGTTACCTTGAGTAAGCAAAGTGTTGAGAGAGGGAACCTTGGGAGAGAGATAAGGAAGTTCGTTAAACATACCACGGTTAATACCGTTGGTAGTGACTTCGAAAGCAAAAGTTAAGTTGACTTGGTGATCAAAGGGAACAGCATGTTGAACTTCAAGAGGGACAAGAGGGAAATCATCAAATTCACCATCCATACCAAGATCTTCACTTTCAGCAAACTTGGTATCAGAGTTATTATTGTAGAGAAGAGGAATGGTCAAGTTCACCTTGAGATCTTCAGGAACGATATCGAACATGTCAATGTTCATATCAGCATGCATGTAATAGTTAACATCGGTGGTATTTTTGGCAGTGACAAGAACAGAGACACGTTGAGCAGCAGTTAAAGAAACAGCCTTGGTAGTTTGACGAGCAACATCAATACCATCCACTTCGATAATATCCATATCGTGACCATCAATACTAAAGAAGAACATGGAGAAACCAGACATATTGATCAAACGAAGACGGTAAGTCTTACCAGCCTCAAAGGAGAGAGTATCATTGACGTTGTTAAAGATGAAACCAGATTCGGGAACAGGTTCAGCACCAGTTGGGTTATCTTCGTTTAAGAAAATAGCGAGATTCTCTTCACTTTGCTTGTGGTACCAATCTATGGTAATAATATTAAGGTTTAGTAAATACACACAAAAAATGAGCTATAAAGGGTTATATTTACCTTGGAAAGGAATGGTTACATCGTGATCGTATTTGTAAGTTTCGTTTTTGGCATGTACAACAAAGGGTGTACGAAGACCATCCATATATTGACCCATGAAATGGGAATGGATCCAGTAAGAACCGTGTTGAGCAACAACGAACTCGTAAGTGAACTTTTCTCCAGGAGCAATAGGACTACAAGGGGGGGAGAGGGGTAAAATATAAGTAAATAGTATATAGAAAGATATTTTTCTGAAGAATTTACCATTGAGTGACACCGACGGGACCATCCATATAACCAGTGTTATTTTGGAACATACCATGAGTGTGAAGAGCAGTGTTAATGTTCAACTTGTTATTGACATTAATGACAAGAGTATCATCTTCAGTACACTCGACGGGAGGTGGAGGCCAGACACCGTTGACACCAACTACTTGACGTTCAAAGAGACCATCAGGGTTTGCAGTAGCATATGTGATATCCCAATCATAAACGACACGAGCAGCTTGAGCTAACCCGGTTGAACCAGCAACGAAAAGACAAGCAGCTAAAAGACGCATATTTTTTTTCTTTTTTTTTGTGAATGAAGAAGAAAAAAAAAAAAAAAAGAGACACATCAAAATTAAAAAAAAAAGATCAAGATTATATAAAAAAAAAAATTATAAAAAAAAAAAAAAAGGAACCCGAGTCAAAGAAAGTATTATCTGATCGGAGATTTGTTTATTTTAGTGTTTCCCCCAATCTGATAAAAAAAGAAGAGTTAAACCAAATTGTGTTTGTATAACGGTTTCCCGCGTCTCTCCGGTACCCGTTGCACAAACACACTGTGATGCGTGCCACAGCTTTTTTTATCAGATGTAAAAAAAAAGAAGAGAGAGAGAAAGGACCGATCTAAACTCCATTTCAATCAAAGAAAAAATCCCATCTTTATATAATCCCTAACTTTTTCGTTTTTTTTTCTATTCTTTTTTTTTTTTTTTTTTCTTAACACAAAAAAGTAAATTAAAAAAATGGCTGAAGATCTTTTTAATGTGCCAATTTTCTTTATTCTCTTTCGTGAGACGACAGAGGCAGCCATTATTGTGTCTGTTCTCTTGTCATTTTTAAAGAAAATGTTCCCTACTGAATCACCAGTTTACAAGCGTCTTCGTAAGCAAATTTGGCTCGGATCTGCTGCTGGTCTGTTTATTTGTATATGTATTGGTGCTGCTTTCATTGCTGTTTATTACACTGTCTTGAACGATCTTTGGGGTAATTCCGAAGATATTTGGGAAGGTGTCTTTTCTCTGGTTGCTGTCATCATGATTACTGTAATGGGTCTTGCTATGCTTAAGACTGAACGTATGCAAGAAAAGTGGAAAGTCAAGTTAGCTCTTGCCATGGCCAAGAAGGATGATGGAACCAAATCTACCTGGAAGGAAAAAGTTCAAAAGTATGCCTTCTTCTTCTTGCCCTTCATTACTGTCTTAAGAGAAGGTCTTGAAGCTGTTGTCTTTATTGGTGGTGTCTCCTTGGGTATCCAAGGTAAATCTATTCCCATTGCTGCTATTATGGGTATCGTCTGTGGTGTCTTGGTAGGTTTCATTATCTACCGTGGTGGTTCTTTGATTCAACTTCGCTGGTTCTTTGTTGCCTCAACCATCATTCTCTATCTCGTCGCTGCTGGTTTAATGTCCAAGGGTGTTGGTTATCTTGAACAAAACGCTTGGAATGTTGTCATTGGTGGTGAAGCTGCCGATGTCATTGGTTACAGAGTCACTACTTCTATCTGGCACGTCTCTTGGGGAGACCCAGAGAACAATGTCAGCTCTAACGGTGGTTGGCAAATCTTTAATGCCATTCTTGGTTGGAACAACACCGCCACCTATGGTACCATCATTAGTTACTGTCTCTATTGGTTGTTTGTCATTGGTTACCTTGCCTACAGTTACTTTAAGGAGAAGCGTGATGCTATCCGTAAGGCCGAAGCTGGTGAATTCGATATGGGTGATGCTGCTTTGGAACACGCTAAGCAATTCATTGATGAAACTGGTGAGATCCGTACCGATTACGTTGATGTCGAGAGCAAGGAGCATCATGTTGAAACCATTGATACCAACGGTGTCAAGCACTAATACCAACATCACTCGCTTTCACATCTTAAAAAAAAAATCAAAAAAAAAACCCTCACTTTATCTCTATAGAAACTTATTTACTACTACACACCCCCACACACACACTTTTTACATACTTGTTATATTCGTGGTAATGCCACACATTATTCTTATTTTTTTTCCCCACTCCTCTTTTTTATCATATTTTTTTTTCTTCTCTGTAATGTTATTAATATCATTTTGATTCTCATGTCAAATTTTCCAAACATAAAAAAAAAAATCTTTATTTCATTTATCTTTGTCTATGTTTGAGTTTGTCTTTTTTTTTATCTCTGAATATTATGTTTGAGTTAGTCTTTTTGTCATGGAATTTTTTTTTTCTTTATCTCCAATTCCAAATTAAAAAAAAAAAAAAATATATATATATATTTTTTAATCTTAGATCATATCCCCTGCGATAATAAATTTTTTTTTTTCTTTTTTTTACATTTGATTTTTTTGATTATCAGATTCAGATATGTGTAACGTGTAATCAGTGAAACAAAAAGATTTTATGGGCGGGGGATAGATTACTTTTTTGACCTGCCGAAAATCAATTTGTGTAACTTAAAACCCACACTCTCTCTTTTTTTTTCTTTCGGATAGCCAGAGTGTATATATTATTATGAAATGATGCAGCAGTAAAAATTATGATCTTTTTACTATTTTTTTTTTATAAAAAAATAAAAAAATTCTTATCAGATTTTATTTTTAACATGTTTTCTTTGTTATTCATTTGTCTTTTTTTTTTCAGGAGATCCATTGTTGTAAAAATGACATTATAGATTCGGCAGTGCCACTATTAGCGGATGCGGACTACAACATCTGATAAAAAAAAAAAAACTTTTTTCACATCTTTACCAATTTAGGAAGAATACAACGCTAAGCTACCCTAGGACAATTTACCCTATAAAGATTTTTTTTTTATAAATCGTCTGATTTTAGAAAATATAGTTCCAATAATTTCAACTGGGCCGGGTAGATCCATATGTGTACAACCCAACTGACAAAAAAAATTTTTTTTTCTATTGTAATCAGCATAAATCCTTGTTACAATTCATTGTATTCTTTTTTTTAAAAAAAAGAAGAATAATAATCATGCCATAATCTTTTTTATTTCTTTAGATTTCACACACAAAAAAAGATCTGATAAAGTCAGACAAGATGAAAAGGTCTTTCTACCCCCAAATCCAGGGGGGGAGGGGGTGTGCATTAGTATTATTTCCTCCGATTGGGAATCAAAAAGGCGGGGAGACAATTGGCGAACTCATCCACCGTGGTTCGGGATTAGATATAAGCGAAAAAACGTCAATTCAATTTCTTTTAACGTTACATTGCATATTCTTGGGATCCTTGCAGATATCGGATCAATCTTCATCTTTTTTTTTTCACATTCGGATGCATGTGATGCATTGGCCTCTAAAAGATTGTATGTGTGTGTGTGTGTGAATTGCTCTTTAGTGTACGATTAAGAACGTCTGAGTAATACATGCTTGATCTCTCTCTCTCTCTCTCTCTCGTTAATCGTATGTTTCATGATGGTTGGATTACCGATACATTATAAAAAAAAAATATTTAGGTTATACAAAAAAAAAAAAAAAAAAAAACGAAGCACATAGTGGGGGTAAAAGACATTGTTTTCCCCCATTTTACCAAAGTTTTTGATCTATTGTTTATTAAGTTTTCTGTCTTTGTTTGTTTAATACACTTGAATGTCAGATTGATCATCCAAAAAAAAAAAAAGGGTCCATTGTTCATTTGTTTTGATCTCACACCACTTTTTTTGTTTACCTTCTTTTTTCACAAGGAAAGGAATAAATAAACTAAATTTTGTCCAACATGTGCACCAAGTATTATTAGGGCCAATTCTCTCTCTTTTCCCGTTTCTATCTGATAATTTCTAATCAGATCTTTTTTTTTGATGGATCATAAAAAAGTCTTTTTTTTTTTTGTGACCTGGTTGTACTTGATCCCTTTATTAGTGTCATTTCGCCTTCTTTAATTTTTTTTTTTTTTTTTTTTTTTTGCTAGAATTTGAAGAAGGAATTATAAAATAATTCTACCCTAAATTAAAAGTCCTTTTTTTTTTTAATCTTGGGGGAATGAAACCGTAAACATTCGGTCGCGCTCTTGTAGGTGCAACACAAACACTCTTGTGTAGCCTCAATACCCAAAAAATGATACACACACAAAAAAAACCAAAAATGGTATATTGCCTCTCCCCCATACTTGATTGGTCAATTCGTCTTCTTCTTACCATGATCCTATCCTAGTCATAAAAGGTTTAGAAGAGGCCTCTTATAAGTTATCATGTATTCATGCTGAGAGAGGTGGGCCTCAGAGTTATCCTTATCAAGTTTTAAGCCGGATAAATTTAGAGACATTTTTTTTCTTTTTTAATTCCCTCAAACAAATCGACTACAACAGGTACAATTCTTGTTTTTAATGTCATTAGGTGGGGCTATCAGAGTTGCTATGACACTTTTTTTGAAGGAAAAGAGAAGCAGTATGATTTCTCTGGGCAGGTCCTGGCCTTTTTTTTTCTCTTTCAGTAGAATAAATGCACGCCCAGAAGTTGATGAACGCCGTCTTACAAGTTATATTCTTGGTCCTTAGCTTTTGACTTGGCATGACTTTGTGTAGTCTTGAAGTTTCTCCTCCATTTGTGAGCGTGGAGGAAGGCCACACCATAAGACGCAAATGGAAGACATTAATTGCAACTCGACAAATATCATTTCAAAGGCTGTGAAAAAAAAAAACTGTTTCAAATTCTGCTGCACTTACGCTCTAGGCGATTCATTTATTAATGATAGACAAACTATTAAATACACGCGATCAAACTGTAGAGACATATCTTCTCTCTCTGTCCCTCCATACCATTTAAATGGTATCCACTACTAAATAAGACTGTCAACTAAAATAAATCAATTCGGTTTCCATATAGAAGAAACTTCTTTTAAACCAAATCGTCCTTTACCCTGTGATAAAATAACACAAGCTGATAGAAATGAAAAAAGAGACTTATAACCTACCTAAAAATATTTTTCTTCTTCTTTTGATTAGATTCTTACGTGACAGGGGAAATCTTAATTCATGCAAAATTATTTAATGCGAAAAAACCTTTTCGAAGGCAAAAAAAAAAAAAAAAAAAAAAAACTGTGGCTGCACACACACACTCGTTTCTATATAACAGCTTGTTTTCTTTTTTCTTTTTTTTTTTTTTGATAAGAAGGGATCGTCACGTAAACAAGGGAGTTATTCTGCTGTTTGGACAATTATTGTAGTAGAATAATTGTTTCAAGTCAGACAATCATACGAATTGAAATGACAAGCATGGATATCTGAATAAATCTGCTTTGACGAGCTACAGCTAATTGCTATATGAGAAGTGTTATAACGCTTGTGTAGGAATCCACTACCTATTGATAGTGTCAAAAATAACACATCTTTTTTTTAGGACAGCTGCTCTTTTCTAGTGTTAAGAGCCTGACAAATATATTGACAGACAGCAGTACGTGATTTTGTAAAAAATGTACAACTTTTGATCAAAACTTGCTTCATGTGCTCATACGTGAGAAAGCTGACAGTTGCTATGGGTATGTTTTTTAGTGTAAATAATCCTTTTATTTAATCCTTTCACTCGCGTATATATCAAGGATGAACCACTTTAAACACGGTGACTTATTATCTGGCTCTAAACAAATGCCCAACCTGCATTTTTTTTAAGCGGATGATTAAAAAAATATATTTGTGTAAATCAGTGAATTTTCGTACTCAATATGCGTCCTTCCTTCATACATGAGTATATATATATATACATACGCATTGAGTGTGTGCCTTTCAAAAGCGGTTCAAGACACATTTGTCATGACTAGACTTTAGTTTCAAGTCATATATACAGTATATAAAAAATGCACAAGGTAGGTGTACTATAAACATAATCAAGACATCCTCTTGTGAGTGTGTTTCCCTTTTTTTAATTATAGCAAATATCGATTTTTTTTATTTTATTTCATTTGGACCAAAACTCCTTCAAATCGAAATTCATTGACAGCACGACATTTTACAGATGTAAAACCAAAAGGTATGTCGAATTTCCAGTTCTTTTTGGGTTCGTATTGAAGTCTAACACCTGCAAATGCAACTGTCTCCCATAATTCTTTTGTCCCTTTTGTCTCCTTTAAATTTTGTACGCTATGCAGTCGCTGTAACGTTGGACATGGACTGTGACCATGTTTCGCTTTAGGTTGATACAAGTGGTACCAACGTTCGCCAGCAGAGCGCGCCTTCTCCTCCTCCTCTAAGGAACAAATGGTGGAAGAGCAATTTGATTGAAAGCCAGCATCCTCCATTCTTAGCCCCATGTTTAGTCCACGAAGATGAATGAATTCGAATACGTGATTGGGCATATGGATCTTCACGGCAATTTCCCCGTCGTACGGCTTGGTCATATGATCCAACGAGAGTCTGGTCAATTGAGGACATCGGATAGAGAGATAATCAAACAATGCATTGTTCACCATCGAATGTTCCAAAGAGAACGCTTTTAGACCGTGTCTTTTGGTCACATCATGGCAATGAACAAATAAATTATAAGTATTTTTTAAAGTCAGACTATCTAACCCTGGGCAATAATCCAAAATCACGTCCAAATCAAACTCGGTCAATGTCCCAGGTTGAGGCGAGAGCACGAGTGTTCTTAATCCCGTCAGTTTACCCATGGGTACCAAAATATCTTGTTCGTAATCCCAGCTCCTATCCCAGTTCACAATCTCCAACTCTTTCAAGGTCTCTATCGACCTGTTCATCAAGATTTTAAAGTTACGTGCGCTTCTTCGTAGATAATCAAAGTTGTAAAAATGAAGAGAGAGTGATTCCATCGGTCGACTATTCATACCGCGTAAAAACACATCGCAGGGGAAATACTTTTCATCAAACTGGCCAGAGAGTTTCACCAGCTGCTTAAATTGGCTTGCCATATGCGTAAATGAGGCCTTCATAAGGGCATGCTCACCTTCTACTGGTTCATGGAAATATTCGGGTTCCAGAATTTTTAATTGGAGATGGAGTGTCTGTAGTTCCGGGTATTTGTGACCCCAATAATCTAAAAAGGATTCATGATTGATGCATAAATCTAACCGCAATTGTCTTGTTCCACGAGCGATCGGTAATGTTTCCATGTCGACCAGATAACCGTCCTTTGAAAATAAGCGTGCATGAAATCCAGATAGCTCCAATTGTCTTAGGCGCGGACAGAGGGTATGGATCGATTCAAAATCAGATATCGAAATGGTTGTACCTACCTTGATCCCACTCTCCAATTGAAGACAGGTCAAGTTGGGTGATAAACCCAATAAGGACACCACCACAGAAAGATCGGTCTGTGAATCATCCACTTTCATTTCCAAATACGTCAAATGTTGGCCTGTGTCACGTAAAATCGGAACTGTCAATTGGAGTCGCTGCATGCATGGAAATCGAGAGAGATAAGTCCAGCGTTTGATTTCGTTGGTATAACTAAAATAGTTCCAAAGTTGTGGGTTGAAATCAAGGTATTCGAGAAACGGGCAGTACAAGGGTAATTGTTGAAATTCGGCATTGCTCATGCCTACACGAGGTGCCAAGCTCAATCGACGCATGAGAAGACCCAACGGTACAGACTGTGTTTTTTCCCACTCCTTTAGTTTTAAAAAGAGTGCCTTAAACTCTTTACGGCTGCGAATAGACAGGCTTTTTAAAACCACAGACTGGAATCGGTCATGCCAAGCATGACAGATGAGCATGCAAGTCTTTTTGTCTTGGAAAGGAATCAGGTCTAATATTTGAGAGAATACTTCATTGGGTAAATTAGATAATGACATTGGTTGATACATAATTTCTTGATAGGTAGTAGAGTAAAAAGCTTCTTTTTTTTTTTATGTAGTTTTCATGCAAAATAAGCAAAAAGTTTTTTTTTTTTTTTTTGACAGCTGAAACAAAATGTTTTATGAAATAATAATTTCAACATTTTTATCTTTTAGTTCGTTTTGAATCGACTCTAGAAATGGCTCTTCTTTAAAAAATGGATTTATTTCAACTTCAGCAGCCAAACTGGGATCAAGCCGGATCACTAGTTTTCTTGTCTTGTCACAAGCATTTGAAAATACCACAGCTACAAAGTCTTTAATGGGCCCTACCAATAACCAAATATCTGATGGCTCTGTGAAATGACTAGGAAAAGCCCTTGTATATTCAATCTCCAAATATTGAATTGATTTTGGCATATGCTCACCCAACAATCCAGGTCCTATACTGAAATCCACAAGCTGTAATTGTTCCAACTGTGACATCATGGCAAAGCATTCAGATATAGCTGCTTCTGCATCTGCTCGCACTGGTTGTAACACAGAGCATCGATGACCCACCTTTGATAATTTTCCCAACTGATCCCATCCATGCAAACTCAAATGTGAAAGTCCTGCATTATGTTGCATCACAGTGCCAAAAGTCTCCCTCCAAACAAGTGGTGTCCATGCAAAGCAAAACCCAAAATGAAGTCTTTCCAAATGTCGTAAACTTTTCATAAACTCGTACTTGTGATTCAATTCATAACTAATATTATCCCATGACTGTAGTAGGATTTGAATCCCCTGATCATATCTCTCGATATCTGCGAGATAATAAAGTTCGTCGCGTGTTTCTTCGGTATCCTCCAGAATCGTTAGTATATTGCGTTGATCGAACAATTCCTCATCACGTATACTTGTCAACCTGAATGACTTGACTAGTGTCAATTCACCATTTAATTTGCTTACAGTATGTATGGGTGCGAACCCTGAATGCCCATCTTCTTTAAATTCAAATTGGACACGTTCCAAACATGTGTGTTTCTGTATCAAATCCGCGCTAAATCGTCTAGAGTCACACCAAGTCTCGATCTCTGTGCACACAAGCCAACCTAGTTTATCTGATTTAGTTACAAGCTGCTGCGATACGTGGTCGATTTCTGCCAGACAGAGATTCGAGGTATGTAAGTGTTCAATCTGAGTCAGGTGTTGAAACGGCAATGGTCTTAAATGGGCATGACGACTCTCGATCGGTTTGGATAAATAAAGGGACCGGACCGCTTGGACAAGCGAAGAGGATAAAAGTCGTGTGTAGGCTGCATGAAAATTCGGTTTATCTATCACAAGCTTTCGCCACTTGTAAAAAAAAAGTTATGGTGTTTTTTTTTTTTTAACATTCATGTTTTAAAATTGCTCATGACAGACTAAGACTTACAACAGAAGGTCGGTGCGAGATGGCGTACCATTGACGACACACTTGAGATAATGTACATAATGTCCAAGGACACCCATCACACGCTATAAATATGAGCTCCAGGCAATCATCGCTTAATCTGTTGATGAGTGTCATTATGTTGTTAAATAGTAAAAAAGAAGAAAATAAAAATACAGGTTGATTGCACACGCGTATTAATCACCGATTATTTGGTTTCACAATTTCAACAGTGATGTTAATTTTTTTTAGCACCTACAAGATCCTTTTTCGGAAATGTCTAGACCTCCGTATTTTTTTCAAACGTATTTTTTTTGTACCACTTACAGGAATTCTGGCCAGAAGACCAGCAGACCAGTATGATTGCACCTATTTACAGTCCAATCCCAGCTATTCACGGTTCGTGAGTTCCAAAAACTCAAGAACTCTGCCTAGGAGGTCGCCCTCCTATTGCAAAGATTAGCCGCAGCCGCAATATCACAATTATATATCTTTTTCGATTTAGCTTCTTTTCAAAGAAACAAGAGTCACTACTAAACTAACCTTTTTATGTGATCGGTTACTTTCATACGATAAAAGAAGTATGTTAAGGAAAAAGAAAAGGAGAAGAACAAAGTGTGTGAACCAGCTTTATTTATTGATAAACAAGCTTATGTCAGGATGATTTCATTTGTCTATTTTATCATTCATAATGTTTAAGCCTTTACTTAAAATAGAAACAGTTGCAAAAACCTCCCAAGCAAGTCAGAGCTTGGTAATTGTCTATCTGCATTCCAGTAGTAGCTTGTAATGGCAGTAAAGCAGATTTTATGGAAAACAGAAAACGATCATCCAATGAAGTTTAGATGATATGGCATGTCAATCGACGTGTAGACCATCACGTTTGAAAAAATACGTTTGAAAAAATACGTTTGAAAAAATACGTTTGAAAAAATACGTTTGAAAAAAATACGGAGTTCTAGACATTTCCTCCTTTTTCTTTAGTTCATTTTCAGTCTTTTCGTACCTTTCCATGTCAAATATTAATCACTTTTTTGATGATTATATAAATCGTATCAGGTTGATTTTACTTGAATTATAAATCGCTTGTTCTCGTCATACCACTGAAAGTCTATTCACAAGGTGAAAACTCATGGCGAGTAAATATATGCTTCAGATCTATCAATATATTACCAGTCTATTGGAATGTAATGCTTTAAGCAGCATAAACCTCAATGGTTTATCCACTCTGACTACTATGTAGATACTCAGTATGGAAGGACTAAATTTAAAGTAATATGCTTCACTACAATTCATTGGTACTTCAAAAATTAGGATTATCCCACCTATCTTTTAAGTTTTTTTTTTTTTTCAAGTACATGGCTGTCAGAAAAAAAAAAAAACTTGTCTGACACCTAAACACTTTTTAGCTGCGTAGCTTGGTGCAAGCCGAAAAACAAAAAAGAGTCAATTTACGTCGTCCGACTCAGGGATTTATTCTATTTACGCATTAATAAACTGCAAAACCACAAATTCAACGATGGTTGTTTATGTCCTATAGAGTCATAAATCTGATTTTCTTTGAGTAAAAACACATTATTTGAGAAGTAGGTATTCTATGATTTAAAGTTGCAACACTCTCATTATTAATGAATGGAAGCCCATTAACACTGCCCAAGAGCATTAAAAATCCGCTTCATGCATTGGATTGAAGCAAAATCCAGCCAATGGAATTGCTCGTCCACGAAGAAACGGAGCGCGCGTTCTGGATCAATCTTGAAACTATACAGCTGATAGATTTGTTTATTACGGTTAAAAGTTGCAAGTGGGGTACAGTATTTGTAAAATATTTTGCTCGAAAAACTAACTGGTCAAAACAACTTCAAATACAGTCTAATCCTGAACTTGTCTTTATGGACTTGGCTCGTCTGGGTGTCTTTTGCCCCAAACGTTGATGTTTAGAAAGATTAACCATAAAGTAATAGTGGTGCAGTGTGTAGGTTACCGAGTTTTTTTTATAACTGGGTACTCGAACTCATTGATGGAATTTAGTCACATGGCTTACCTATTAAGCCTAGAAGTTCCCAAAGAAATCGGGCGACGTATCTTGTCTTTTACATAAGCTAGACAAACTTAAACGCGTAATTTTGTTGTATGAGCATGGATATTCTATAAAATACAAGGACTCAAGAGCACGCCAGGAAGATTCTGCTTTACCATTTAGGATTATCAATCTAAAGCGTCGCAAGCAAAAAATCGCCCTTGGCCTCTTTGTTATGGTGCTTCTCTTTCCTTTCACACAGAAATTTAAAAAAAGCATCATAGAAACTCTGGTAGTACATCAATTTTTTTTTTCTGTGGACAAGCACTCAAAACTTCTTCCCACCTTCTTTGACTACAACACAACAGAGTCTGGCTAGATCAACATGTGATTTGTCTCTCCTATCGGTGCAACCTTCTTCAGCTCAACGCGTATCGACTTTGGGGGTATTTATCTCGCCTCCTAAACACCCTGTTGTATCTAAGAGCAAGAAAAAGAATAGCCGGCTGACCAAATTGGTAAACAACCGGAATACAAACAAGTTCATTGATAGCCGTCCTATCATTCTTCCCTGTGCATGATCGAGCCCCCAACTGCTGAAGAAAGGATGACCAAGAAAACTAAATTGGGCAAGCAGTAGGCTCTGTAGTTGGGAAGTAAAATAACTAGAATACAAATATCAAAGTCTGATTGCAAAGAAATAAAAAGTTTTGATACATGAATAAAACTAAAATGGCTATAAGCGTGTGTTCAAAAGAGCATCACATTAATATTCAGTGAAATAATAAATACAAAACATTTTATTGTAATTGTAACGGTTTAAGAAAGATAAATTATCAATAATCGATACCAGTGAGTAGGACAGACCAGAGGCATTTGAGGAGTTTATTTGAGTATTTAACAGATGCCATTAACAAGAACAGGACAGATTTTAGTTTATAAAGCATTGCAAGGGAACTTGTGTCCGTAATCATCATAGCAATATTTGATACCGACTCTCTTTTCAACGTTTGCAGCATAGGTGGTAGCAACGAAAGCTAAGACGACAAGAAGGGTACTTTTGAGCATTGTTGTAAATAAAAGATGTTTATGATAATGCTTAAACTAAAGATGAAAAAGATCGTCTTTTATAACAATTCTATGTGTTTGTACAATAGCGATAAGTGTGACTTTTAATGGTCATCTAAAACTAATGTTACAGTAAGCATGATAAGTAAGGTGTAGCTTTGTTTGTAATCTAAGGAAGACATTCCACAATAAATTACAGCCATTTTGAAGGTTATTTCATCTTGATTCCGCTGGAGGTAGTGCAACGGCATTATTTTTTGTTGTTGTTGTATATGTGATATCTTTAACCCGATTCAAAGACTCATTATGACTATAAAGGTAACTTTATCTATTTTGGGCAATAAAGATTTTTACAGCGGGACTTGTCTAACCATGATTGTTTACAATGATACAAAAAGAGTGATGCACAACTATCACATTGCGATAGATAGCGAGTTCTTAAAATAGATGGTAACCAAGACAACGTTTTTTATCAGCTCATGATATACGTGTTTCCATCCAGTTTACTTGGTGAGAGATACACCAGCAGTGTAATATAATGATATCTATGCACATACACTGTGAAGAAAGGTAATTTTCACTTAAAACACAAACTTATTTTTCTGGAAAGTCATATCCGCGGGTGTTACAATAATTTTTATATAACACATTTATTTTCTCTTTCTTTCAGTAAGAAAATAAGACAGCGGTTATCAATCTATTTGTATACAGAAGAACTTTTCAATATTCAAGGTTTCATTATTGACAGAACGTAACAATATGTGATAGTTGGTATAATAAATACTGATTACAATCACCAATAATGAGAACATTTTAGCATAAATGAGAAGTAGTTTAAAGTAACCACAGGGATATGATTGGTCCACAAGAGTGCACACACTTTATTTTTTCTTACAACATGCTACAACAGTCTCTGTATCACAATTGTACGCTCCATGTTATTCCTTCTGATATGCTTCTTTTTTTGTAGAAAACGCCATGAGCCACTTTGTTTCTTTAATGATACACTTCAGAATACAGATAACAAGAACACCAAACCCTTCCTGATACTGATAGCTTATTACAACCATGATAAAAAATTGTTATGCCTCATAATTAAATGTACAATGTCACGGTTTCGTCATAATTTAGGTAAATTAGACCTTATCATTCGAACCAAAGAAGAAATATATGCTGCATGTCAACGCAAACAAACCAATGCTCAATTCTTATTATGACAGTGGTACATAGTAAAGATAAAAACGATGAGAAACCCCCACCAACATCAATAGATAGAAAAATAACAAGTAACAATTGATCAAGTCTACAATGCTCGCTGAAATATTAGGATTATTGGTATAACTATTTTAAAACCTATTATCTATTTTATTTCGGCAGACGATGTATCACCAAGGATCTTCATACATGGCAAAAGAAGAAGAATGATTTTTTAGCCATGATCCCGTTACACAAATACACGGTCACTTTTTGTCGGCCTATTTTGACATGGCCCTGAATAAGAAAAAAAAAAAAGAGACTCTTCCTAAGATTATGAGTGAAAAGATTCCAAAGCTTGGTCAAGATCTCATTGCGGGTACAGTGGGAGGATGGGCTCAAGTGATTGTGGGCCAACCCCTCGACACGATTAAAGTGCGTTTACAAACTCAACCTTCACCTGCCATTTACAAGAATGCCACCGATTGTTTCCGTCAGCTGGTCCGACAGGAAGGAGTAAGGAATGAACCCCTCGAGAGAAGAATAAAAAGGTTACTAAATAACATTTTTTTCTCTACAGTTGAAGGGTTTATATCGTGGTGTTATGCCTCCTTTGGCGGGTATTGGATTCTGGTAAGCCGCACGCAACAATAAAAAAAAAAAAATCGATTTTATGCTTACTTTTTCTTCAAGTAATGCAGTCATGTTTACATCCAATGGATATTTTAGACGTTTATTACAGCATGATGGAAAAGCATTATCAATCGGTAAAAGATACAGTGATACAGTTATCTGATTAATATATTAATTGTCTTTATACTAGTCGAAATTGGATTGGCAGGATCAATGGCAGGCTCTGTCATGGCATTTCTCAATTGCCCTATCGAGCTTTTAAAAGTCAAGTTACAAACTCAAGATCCCAAGGGAGTGATAGGCCTTTCTGGAAAGCTGGAGCCACCCGTAAGTCTAACTTAATTTGGTGTAATTTATGGTACTTAATCCGTCATTTGATAGTTCAAAGGAGTGATTGATTGTGGTATCCGTAGTGTACGTGCACAGGGATTTATGGGCATATATCGTGGTATGAACATGACATTATTGAGAGATGTACCCGGATATTTTGCATACTTTGGTAAGTTACACGGAAGAACAGGAAAGTTATAGAAAAACTAAAACGTATTAAAAATAGTCGGTTATGAGAGTTTCAAATTACTTTTTAAATCCATGAGAGAAGATGGTGAGCTAACCACGTTTGATTTATTGATGGCGGGTGGATTATCTGGATTTGCTGCTTGGGTGCCATCCTACCCTCAAGACGTAATTAAAAGTTGTTACCAAAACGACCTTAGATATAAATCGTATGGAGAAGTGATAAAGACACTCATGAAGACTACAGGTCCTAAAGCTTTCTTTAACGGTATTGCTCCTGCTATGGCAAGAGCATTCCCAGCAAATGCAGCGACTTTCTTTGCCTATGAAATGGCCATGAAAGCCATGCAATAGCCATTTTTTTTTGTATACCTATAGAAGCAGAAAAAAACAAAATAAAAACAATTAGAAGTCAATGTTGTACCTACTGTCAAATATAAAACTTGACAGCTTCGGGTCATTGAGAGGAGATTATGCATTTAGGCATTTTGGCAGGTGATGTGTGTGACGGTTTAACAGAGACGGTTTTTTTTAAACAAAAAAAAAAAGAAAAAAAAAAAAGGGAAAAAAAAAAAGTTTCTACTTTACACAATACAACCATGGCGAAAGGAACCGAAGCACAAGCTGTTCAGAAAGTGAATGCTCGAGATTTAAAAAGAAGCCAGGACAAGGAAGATTTAGAGACTTTGGAGAAAAATGCCTGTCAACCTGTAAGTTAATTTTGTCAATCGATCCAATAAAAGAAAGCGATTAACATTCTTCGAAAAAATAATAATAGGAAAACTACAGTACCGCCAAATACTTTACTGATTTACCACTTTCAGCAAAGACCCAAAAAGGTCTCTCTCAATGTAACTTTAAGCAAATGACTGAGATTCAACGTAAGGGTATTCCCCTTGCTTTGGCCAAGCGTGATGTTTTAGGTGCTGCCAAAACCGGTAGTGGTAAAACCTTGACCTTCCTTATTCCCGTAAGTGCATTGTTGTGCTAAATATAGGCCCCGATGTCTAACCCATTACATAGCTTCTCGAGATCTTGTACAGACAATCATGGAATGCAGCTGATGGATTAGGTGCCTTAGTTATTTCACCTACTCGTGAATTAGCTGTGCAAATTTTCGAAGTATTAAAAAAAATTGGTAAAGCACATACCTTTTCAGCAGGTTTGATTATTGGAGGTAAAGAATTCAAGGTGGAGCAAGAGCGTATTGCCCGCATGAACATTTTGGTGTGTACACCCGGCCGTCTTTTACAACACATGGATCAATCTGTTGGATTTTCTTGCGACAATCTTCAAGTCTTAGTATTGGATGAAGCCGATCGTTGTATGGATATGGGTTTCCAAAACACCATGAACGCCATTATTGACAATTTGCCTCGTCAACGACAAACCTTGTTATTTTCCGCTACCCAAACACGATCCGTCAAAGATTTAGCTCGATTATCACTCAAGGATCCCGAATACGTTGCCGTTCACGAAAAGGCAGAACACAGTACACCAAAGACCCTCAGTCAACATTATGTCGTAGCCGAACTTCCCAAGAAATTAGACGTACTTTACTCATTTGTCAAATCTCACTTGAAGAACAAGACAATTGTTTTCCTTTCCAGTTGTAAGCAAACACGATTTGTGTTTGAATCCTTCTGTAAGTTACAACCGGGTGTGCCCATCATGCATTTGCACGGTAAACAAAAGCAAACGAAACGTGTGGATATTTTCAGAAAGTTTACTTCGAGTCAACATGCTGTTCTTTTGTGTACGGATATTGCTGCTCGTGGTTTAGATTTCCCTGCAGTGGATTGGGTACTTCAATTGGATTGCCCTGAAGATGCTGATACCTATATTCATCGTGTGGGTCGTACTGCTCGATTTGCTGCTGATGGTCATGCCTTGATGATCTTGAACCCCTCTGAAGTCGAGGGCATGTTGGAAGAATTAAAAAAGAAGCGTGTACCTATTGAGGAAATCAAGATCAGAACCAGTAAACAACAAAGTATTCAAAAACAACTTCAAAGTTTCTGTTTCCAAGATCCCGAGATCAAATACCTTGCACAAAGAGCCTTTGTCGCTTATATGCGATCCATTTATCTCCAACGCAACAAAAAGGTGTTTGATGTTACGGCTTTACCTGCAGAAGAATTCGCTCTTTCTCTTGGTTTAGCTGGTGCTCCCAAGATCAAATTTGTCAAGAAGGCAGAAAAGAAGATCATGGGTGCTCAAGAAAAGAAGGAAGCATCGGATGAATCTGAAGAAGAAGAAGAGGAGGAGGTCGCAGCACCAGTCAAGGAACAAAAGACCAAGATTGACCGTATGTTTGGCAGAAAGAATCAAGATATTTTATCAGAGCATTATAGCAAGCTTGTTGATTTCGAAGGAGATAAGATCAAATTGGAAGGAGGAGCTGATGATGAAGACGATGATGATTTCCTTACACTTCAACGTGCTGATCATGCTTTGGAAAGTGAAGAGGAAGACGATATGAACGAAGTTGAAGGAGAAAATATATCCAAGAGAAAGTTGAAGATGAGTAAAAAAGAAAGAGCAAAGAACATGCCTCGTGGTGACAAAACCATCTTTGATGATGAAGGTGTTGCTCATGCCATGTATGAACTTGTGGATGAAAAGGATTTCTTGAAGGATGGTGATGCAAAGTCCCAGATTAAGGCTTTCATTGATGAAAAGGGTGAGCTTATGCAAACTGCTGATAAAGAAGATAAAGAAACTGTCAAGCAAAAGAAACTCGCAAAGAAGATCAAGAGAAAGGAAAGAGAGAGAGCTGCTTTGAAGGAAGGTGAGAGTGGTTCTTCTTCAGAAGAAGAGGGAAGCGGTGATGAAGGTTCTGCCATGTCTGAAGATGAGGAAGAGCCTGAGAGAAAGAGAAAGTGGTTCGAGGATGAAAGCTCAGACGAAGACTCCAACAAGAAGAGAGTGATTGATGTCGCTGCACCCGAGACATTGGAAGACCAAGAAGCACTTGCACTGAAGCTTTTGGGCGCTTAAATTATAATAAAAAAGTGTGCTGTATCATATAAGTAATTAGAAATAAAAAGAAATAACAGTAAATGTGTTCCTGTATAGTGTGTGTGTGGCTTAAAAATAAAGTGGATGGCTTTTAAAAAGGCACATAAAATTTAGTGTTTTGCTTTCCCGTATAAATAAATATCTTTTTTTTTTTTTTTTTTTTTTATTTTCTATTTGCGGAAATGTCAAACGATGAAGTTATAGCTTTGAAGCAGCATTGTTTAGCCCTAGAGTTAAGGAGTGACCCTATTAAAGGAAGAGGAGTGTTTACAAGGGAAAGACTAGTCCGAAATACGCTTGTAGAGATTTCACCTATATTGTTGTTTAATGAAGAAGAATACGCAAGTCATGGGAAATACACTGTACTGGATCAATACACGTATTGCTGGCAAGGTGGATTTGCACTTGCGCTTGGATTAGGCTCTATGTTTAACCATGATAGCTCACCGAATGTTGGTTTTATTCGAGATATTCCTAATAAATTAATCAGATACGTTACTTTAAGGGACATTGAGAAAGAGGAGGAGTTATGTATATCCTATGGCAATCATTTGTGGTTCGAGGATGATTCCAATGATCAAACACAAGTCTCTTCTGATGAAGATGAACCTTTTCCCTTTGCTGCCGATGATGATTAACTCCTTAACTAAATAATAATTTCTCCCTAATATTAATCATCATCATAATAAAATAAACAGACACACACACACACACACACACATACACACACACAAACTTTATTTTTTTTTCCCTCTGTGTGGGTGTTATGCATCAAAATCATCATGTGATGGATTAAAGTTGCGTTTTCAATATTATCCCCTTCTTTTTTTCTCATTTTCTTTTTTCGCCCTTTTTCCTTCTCTTTTCCAATTCTTTAAAGTATGACAACAACAGTGACAACAGCCAGTTCTATTATAGGCTATAAAGTTGGAAACATTTATAAAATAGGTGCCAAGATTGGTTCAGGCTCATTTGGAGAGATTCACAGAGGTAAAAAAAAAGAAAATTATCGTATTGCAAGGAAGCAACTAAAAAGCGTGATAAAATATATATAAATAGGCATTGACGAAAAATCAGGAGAAGAAATCGCTATAAAATTAGAAAAAGTAACGGCCAAACACCCTCAATTGGAATATGAATATCGTGTATATAAGGCAATCGGTAGTGCCACAGGCATACCCAGAGTTCGACATTTTTCGACAGAGTACAATTACAACAGCATGGTTATGGATAAACTAGGACGTAAGTACTCTAATGTATCTTATGTATTATGTTCTAAATCATGTGTAATCTTTACAGCATCACTTGAGGATTTGTTTAATTTCTGCAAGAGAAAGTTCTCACTTCCGACAGTAATTATGTTGGCAGATCAAATGATTACAAGAATCGAATATTTACACTCGAAAAAGTTTATTCACCGTGATATTAAACCAGATAACTTCCTGATGGGTTTAGATGGTCATAACTACCTTGTTAATTTGATAGATTTTGGATTGGCCAAAAGATATAGAGACTCCAAGACAAATGCACATATACCATGGAGAGAAGGAAAAAACCTGACAGGAACAGCAAGATATGCCAGTATACACACCCATCTTGGACGAGGTATGGATACATTTCTACCAGCTATTACTTACCTGTATACTAACACTTAAGCAGAGCAATCTCGCAGAGATGACTTGGAGTCACTCGGCTATGTGCTTGTCTATTTTTATCGAGGCTCTTTACCTTGGCAAGGTTTGAAAGCCAAGACAAAAAAGCAAAAGTATGACATGATCAGTAACAGAAAAGTAACAACGCCACTTGATAAACTATGCAAAGGAATGCCGTTTGAATTCATGACGTATCTTGACTACACTCGCAAGTTAACCTTTGAAGGACAGCCAGACTATAACTTTTTGCGTGATTTATTTAGAAAGGTTGCCATTCGTGAAGGCATCGTCCTTGATTTCCAGTTTGACTGGTTAATATTTATGATGGAAAAGGATAACAAGATTAAAGGCATAAGTACAATGGATACAAACAAGCTTGTCGTTCCTCAACAGCAAGTTATTTAATACACGTGATCTCTGCTTGAATTTTTACTTTTTTTTTTCTTCTCTCTCTTTCTCTTCTCTTTTCTTCTTTCATAAACACAAACATGTCTGACCAAGGTAGCATTGGCCATATTAATTAATAAAGCCCTTCTTTTTTTGCTAACAATAAACGTTAAAGGCTCTACCTATGCCGTACTTCAAAGTGTACCAGTCATGATATCTCCCCAATATAGATTACCAAAGAAGGTTTGTCTCTTTTTTTTTCAAACAGCATGGTTTTAAACACGGTATTCACACGCAACTAGATTATGGTTTCGTCTGAATTAAAAATGGTGCCTGACGACATAAAGAAACTAGTAAGATGACCTTTTTCTTAATGTACAATCTAGACTTAATCTCTCTCTTTCTCCGTAAGCCAGCATACCCATTTGCAGTAGAACGAGATGTTATCGCTCAAGTAGAAGCGGCCCGAAAACAAACGTTTGAAGCAGAAGAGGCTTTTAAGCTCTTGAAGAAACAATACCAAGAAGAAAAGCTCAACCAGAGAAAAGCTGCTGCCCGAAAAATCGCTCCCGGTTTTCTCGACACAGATACTCGTATTTTGAAGCCAGAGCAAACCTACGTGCAAGAATTCCCTATGCACCCCAATAATACGTCAACGGAAGATGAAGCAGCGAGTTCAAACACATCACCTCATACTTTACAACCGTACGTTAATTATGACAAGGCATTTACCGCAGAGTCTGGTCCAGATAAAGTAAAAACAACGTGTATATTTTATATGTGTTCGTATTTTGCATATTTAACTATTTTTTCTCATGGTATAGCAATTCGATTATCACAAGTTCGAACAAGGATTGGCTCCAGCAGACCCTTGGGATACACCAGAGAATGATATGGTGGCCTTAAGATCCATTCTTAGTAGTCCCAAGACGGATTATAATGCAAACCGTGCATCCACACCAGCTTCTTACCCACCTCAACAATACCAAGCCCAACCACAACAGCAACAACAACATCATCAACAACAACATCAACAACAACATCAACACCAACAACAGCCAACTCAAGCTGCACGACCTTATCAAAAGAATGAAGGAGGTAAAATGGACATTGAATAATAATAATAATAATAATAAACTAACATTCATGATAATAGTTTACTGGAATTTCCAAGGAAATAACAACGGAAACATGTATCCACCTCAACAAAGACAGATGCATTCGACGAGCTCTGTACCTGCATTACCGCCCAAATTATTTGGCAATTCTTCGAATTCTTCCTCACCAGTGATTTCACCACCACCACCCGTACTTCCGCCACCCAGTGACTATCATAAATCCAATACGACACCTACACCCCCTCCTTTGCCTCCATTACCAATTACACCGAACGAGAATTTAATCACAGAGTTGGGTAATATGGGATTCTCAAGAGCTCAAGCGATCGATGCATTAGAAAAGAACGATCATGACTTAATCAAGGCAACCAACTTTCTTTTGGATCAAGCATAAGGATTTTTTTTTAAAAAAATAAAAAAATAAAAGAGAGAATAGTTTATAAAACAAAAAAGAAGAAAAAAAAAACAAAGGAGAAAGATCAAAGTGTATTGTTTACGTGTATAAAAAAGTGTGTGGTGACGGGATTATGAACCCCACCATGAAAGAAGACCCAAACCATCCTCTGAAATTGCGCACTATATATATATATACAAAATTAATTTGTTTCCATGGCGACTAATTTTAAAAGAGAGTTAATACTTACAGTGATGGAGTAAGGTGGTATCTTGGTTGAGTTAGCAGCAAGGTCGCTATTTGCTGCAATATCAGCAACAGATTGACGTCTCCCAGAAGTTGAGATGGGATGATTTGTCGGTGTAGTATCTGTAAATTGTTCACGCAACACTCTAAATCGAATTGATTCTTCTATATCCATGAACATTTTTTCACCCTCATAATTCCATACCCAAACTTGTTCTGCTGGGTCACTGATAATAAAAGGACGGATGAGTATATGTGGTTCGTCTTTTTTTTTTTTGTCCCTTTTCTCTCTTACAATTTGGATCCAGGTTGAAGTGCTCCGCCAGGAATTAAAATATCGTCAAAAAATCCCATTGAAACTTAAAATAAACGTTTAACACTCTTTCTTGCAAACATGGACACACAAAGCTTACCTCGTACACCACTGGGCGAACAACTCTTGATTTTACCGGTCAAAATCTCACCTACAAAAGGTCTGAAAACGACCACTCTAAAGGTCACTATTTTATCTTGTGAGAAAGAGAAAAAAAGGGAAAAAAAAGGACAGACAGAACAAAGCAAAGGAAGAGGGGGAATCGAGGAAAGGCTTTTATTTACCTTTAATGTAACTGCAGCCATCGCCATAAAGAATGAATCCTTCAGAAGTGTGTAAAATATCGTGGACGCATATACAAAGACCTACTTCTTGCACAACCTTATTGGCAAATTTTTCGTTCAATACATCGGTAATCGCACCATTGTCTTCCTTTTTAAAGTCATTAGGTACAATTTTAACTGTGTCTTCAATTTCAGAAAGAATGAACATTTCAATGAGTGCCAAAAAAAAAAATATGTACAAAAGAAGGACACAAAAAATTCTTTTTTTGATAGGCCAAAATGTGACTTTGGATCGCCCTCTTAAAAAAAAGTGACAACCCACCATCATGTTGGATTCCCTCCCATCAATACACTGGTTGTTTTCTTGGTATTGGGCCTTGTTTTTTTTTCTGGCGCTCCAACAAAATGAGCTAAAAAGTTAGTTTCGCATACGATTGGACCCAAAATAGTACAGGAAGGCTGGCTTGCTCAATCTCAAGACTTGTATCCTCACGTTTTAAATGGTTGTTCTATTCCAATTTACATCTTTACACATCTACATCATGGCAACAGCCATGAAGGGTCCAGATTATAAAAGAAAATTTCCTAGAACAAACTACTGATACGCCTACCCATGTAGAATTCATGTAGTGGATTAACCTCTGGTTCAATTGAATGAAACAATTGTTCGAAGTCACTTTTTTGAGTGACAAACAAATAAATGCTTATATTTGTTGTTAAGGATTTATATATATCTCTCTCTCTCTCTCTATTTCTCTCTCTCCTTTTTTCTTTTTTTTTTAAAATACAAAAATAGGAACCATGTCTACGGGAAAGAAAAAACAGGAAGAAGTAGTAGTTGAAGAAGAACCCAAGTCAAGATTCTTTCCTGAAAAAGGTAAATGCATTATCTTTTATTTCACGCGTTTTTTTTGGAGGTCTCAATTTATGGTGATCTTTACTTGTAGAAGGCACAAATCTTCAGATATACATCGCATCCGTAGATGACTCCAAAAAATTTGAGGTGGATACAACCTGCTTGTTTTCCAAGTGGTACGACATTACACCCAAGAAAATAAGCAGCCTGGTGGTACGAAAAACAGTGTAAAAACGGATTCTATATTTCACTTTTGTTACTAAAAAAAGGGGGCTTTACTTGTCAATAGAACACATTACGTACAACTGAGATCCTAAAAGAATGTAATCAAAAAGAAAAAGATACCGCAGAAGAATTGGCACAAAGTCTATTAGAAGAAAGGTACCGCCCATATCTTAAACTTAAATACCCTTTCACTAAATGCACCCTCTCACACTCCCCATTCTTTTTTTATTATTTCAGCAAAAAAATAGACATTGTTAAAAAAGACAACTTCTTTAATGAAGAGGTGACAGTGGAGGAACGGGAAATTATAGCTCAGCGTGTGGCACTTCAGCAAAGACAATTTGCAGCTTATGAAAGACGTGAGAATATCAGAAAATCTGCCAAGATCAGAAAAATGTTTGATTACGTATGTGACGAAGAGATTTTAGAGTGTCTCAAAGACTGCAATGGAGACGAAGTAAGATCATAACTGAAAAAAGATAAGAAGAAAACTATCATTCAATGCCAAAGTAATCTTTATTTATAACAGGATGAGGTTATTTATCGTCTAACAAAACCGGCGTATTTGTGTGACATTCGTAAAGCTATTTCATTGAAATACGCCAAAGAAGAAGAAAGTTATGCACCTTTGATGACTTCTGAACAGCGGACCGCTTACGAACAGCTCTTAAAAAAGAGATCAGTTACTTTAAAGAAAACAACCAATGATCAAGCCAAAAAGTGAGTTATTATCTTGTTTTTTTAGTACAAACATATATGTTAAACAATGGCTTTTTTTTTTACAGACAATATCGTATGTGTGGCAGATTAGGTCTAGATGAGGCTTTGGAGCAATTCCAAAATAATCAAATTGATCCTGAAAAGGCCTTTGAAGGATGGTCACAGGCCCGTATTAAGGCTTACCAAATGATTGATCAAAATCCTAACAGTTACTATTATCGATTCAATGCGCCTGGTGAAGTACAACGTAAAGGACAGTGGGACGAGGTAAAAGTAGTTCTACAAACGCCTAGGAGCTATCGACTAAACATTAAGTTTCTTTTTCTTTTCTTTTTTAGCCTGAGAAAAAAATGTTCTTTGACAGATTAGCTGATGTCGGTGCAAATGGTCAATGGGGATTATTTTCTATGACTATTCCTGGAAGAGTTGGCTACCAGGTACATCTTGCATGATTAGAATAGCTGTATCAGAAACTCACGTCTTTTCTTTTCTAAAGTGTTCCAACTTTTATAGACTTTTAGTCGAGACACAAACCATCAATGATCCTAATTATGTGCTTGATGAGCGTGGTAAAGCGCATTACTTGTTTGATAAAAAAAGCGCTGATGGACAAATCAAAAAAACGTTTCGTACCCATTCCAAACACGCTTCCAACTCAGATCCTGCGGACGAGAGCGGACCTTCCACAGCCTCACCACGTCGAATCAAGAAGGAACCTATGGAGGTCAAACCTGAGCTTTTAATTGATGCTCAGGAAGAGAAACCTACTGCAACGAGCACTGCTAGTGCTACAAACACACCAACAATAACAACCGGCAAAGGCAAAGGACGACGACAACCCGCCAAAGCAGGTACACGAAAACGTCGATCACGTTTCGCAGACAGTGATAGTGACGAGGACTCCAACTTGTTTGATGATGATTTCTCTGGAAACTATTCAACACGAGCTGCTCGAGATGAAGAAGATGAAAATGGTCAAAGAAAGAGCAAACGAGCACGAAGACCGACGGCAGCGGCCATTGAGTCTGGATTGGCTACAAGTGGATCATGGCACAATGAAACGGAAGAGACAGATCCGATGTGTCCTTTACCTGGCTTTGTAGACCCAATCACATTAGAGCAGGTGATCAAACCCGCCATTTCAAAATATGGACATGTGATGGGATATGACAGCTGGACTCGATGTCTAACAAATTGGGAAGGAAAAAGAAATATCTGTCCGCTGACTAAAAAGGCTCTTACAAAACGGGATTTAGGTAAGATAAATTCAATCTATAACATGTCTTAACAGGTAATTAAATTTGTTTTTTGTAGTCATACTAACATTTGATAATCTCGACGAATACAAGTAAGTATTTCGTTGCATTTAATTGCAAAAAGCAGCACCTTTTAACCGTCTATTATTAATGTAGAGACAAGATTGTAAATATGTGAATAGCAATCATCCCCATACTCCCCTTTTTTTATATATCATTTTGATTACCGCTTCTCTTTTCTCATATAAAAAAAAGGGTGACGGCAAAAGCTTTGTGTTGATTAAAAAAATGGCCTTTTGATAAATACAATTTTTGTGGTTCATAAGACAATGACACAAAGGACAATACCCCCATATCTTGCTTAGTCAACCTTGGACTTATTGATGAACAATTTAGACCTGCAGCATTGTTCTACATATATATAAATCAATCAATAGTCAAAGGATTCTCTCTTTCCATAACCTAGTTATATATCTGATTCTTAGTACAACCTCAATTTTTTTAAAATACTGCTCCATTTAAAGTCTGAACTCAATAAGACAGATCTCTCCTTTACGCACAGTTTTGTATTTAAATCCTGGTCTTAATACCTTAAAGGAATTATTTTATTGTTAGTTTTTACGATTTATAAATTTAACCTTGTAAGGAGATGGCAGAATAGATATACCACCATTTTCAGCTTTGTTGATGTCAGGCATACCATCCTCACCAGGTTCAATAAAGCATCGAGACATCAATTCAACAAATCCAATAAACGTTTCTACTTCAGCCATATGAATTGCAGGGCAAATACGTCTGTTTTTTTTTAGAAAAAAAGCATGGTCAGCATTTGTATTTTGCATAAGACGAATAAAATTACCTTCCCCATCCAAAATTGAAATGATCACGGTCTTCTACTTTACCCTTGGATGCAGCAGAAGACGTTTCCAAAGCATTCATAAATCTCTCAGGAACGAATTCATTGGGTCTGTCTGGGTAAGCCTCTGGATTTTTGTGCATACTCATCATGTTGGAGATAATAGTGGCACCCTTGGGAATGATATAGCCATCCACCTCAACTAGAATCAAGAGTATAAAAAAGTTATTACATATGCCAAGGAGATAAATAAATAAACCTACTGTCGTCATTAGCTAAATGAGGGATGCCAAAAGCCGTGATTGGCTTATATCTCATGCATTCTTTCATGGTAGAGACACAAAAGGGTAATTCTAATCTGTCACTGAAAGAAGGAAGACGACCATGACGCTCGATAAAGTTATCAATTTCAGCAGCAATTTTCACCTGAACCTCTGGATAATGACACATAATGCCAATTGTCCAACATAGATACACAGAATTCGTGTCTGTTCCAGCGCCAATTATATCCGCTAATTTAGCAAAAAAAAAAAAAGTAAGAATAAAATACTTTTTATCAGATGGCAATGTTAATATTTGTTTTGTCTGAAATCTTACAAAGGATAACCATAGTTTCTTCCTCAGATAAATCATAGTTATTTTCCTTTAGATACTTGACAAGGTTAGGTCCTTCGGCATCGTATGCTTCTTTAATTAAGGCATCAAACATAGGGTCGCGTATTTCCGTTACAAAATGCTTAAATGTTTGTCGAACACCTTTAAAGTAATCATAGATAATAAAAATTGGCAAATAGCTAGCCAAATCAAAATCCACACCACTAAGTCTAAAAGCTTCGTCAATTGTATGTGCTAACTCGATAAACTTTGGATCGTCTTTATTAGGAAAGCTCTTTCCTAACCCAATCAATGTGACAGTGTTCATAATGTACAGTTGCAAATCTTGAAACGGAAAGATACCTGCCTTAGTCTTATCAGAGGTATCTATAAGTATATCTACCAACTTTCTGGCCTCATTCTGAATAGAAGACATGTGAAGATCAATCTGTGAAGGAGCAATAGCTGCAGCGACTATGTATACAATGTATAACGTTAATCAATTTTTTTAAAGTCGATCAATGTTACGTGTTACCTGCACCTCTGGCTTTCTTCCAGGCAGCGTTCGGCTGTGAGTGCACAATACCTCTGGGGCAATAAATTTTTGTTTTAAATTAGTTATGCGATCTCCTTTGTGTTTTATTTATTATTTTTGGGTACCGTTGTGTGTTTAACTTACTTTCCTCCAAAACTGTACAAATTAAAACCAAACTCACTTTCATTTCTTTGTGAACTTTTGCTTCCGTTAGTCACCATAACTTTGTGTGCCAAATCTGGACTATCGATGGAAACCCAAGTTTGAACACCCATATGAAATTGGATGATTGGGCCAAGATTTTTATGCCATTGGGAGACTGTCTCAAAAGGCATATTTCCTAAAGAGAACATGTGGCCCACATAAGGCAAAGAAGAGCCAGGGACTGGAATTTCTTTAGTAAACTTCTTTTTGTCATGAAGTAAAGACTGTATGATCTTGTAAGATAAGTACAAAGCTACAGTTGTACTGGCAACAACCGGAGCCAAAGTTTTGGCCTGTTCGACTTGAATCATAATGTAACTAAGAGAGAGAAAGAAGGATAAACAAAAAAAAAAGCAAAAAATAAATTCTGGGTTTTATGCTTTTTTGTGAAACTGATCGATTAACATTTGTGTAGTACAAGATAAACATTATACAAATCTCCAAGCTGGGTATACATCATCTATTAAACTACCTGTTTTGCACAAAACATTGATCAGAATAAACTGTAGATAGAATATAGCTTCGATAGTCAGTAACTATTATATTCGTAATCAAACACGCATCACACTGTAGCAACAACAACAATTTTAGATTAGCGGGTACTAAAGTATGTGTCCTACCTTCAGCAGCATTATGGTAACATTAACTACACTTCTGTGCGAGGAGGTAAATTTACATTCATGGGGACTGTTTTTCATGCATATACTCTTCATGTGATGATCATGTATTTCAGATTTAGCTGTTGGTGGATCTACTTAATAAAAAAAAAGCTCGAACAATCTTCGAAAGCATTAAGTGCAATGATGCTCTTACAACATTTATGGGTATGCTTGATCCCTGATTTTTAAGAGTTTTAAATTAAGGTCAGAACGATTTGGCTATGGCTACAGAATCGAGTTTTGATTAACTTTAGCGTAGCTGCGTAACACATCCAGGAATAGACACTTATTTATCATGTTCAAATATACATTTTTTGGGGCTGGATAAACCGTCCCAGTTCAGACATTGACCCCCCTAACATAACATTACCTGACATCTATACTGAGATTTCTATACCCGACAGACGTAAAAGGACATATATCATACGGTGCTGTGAGGAATATTCATCACTGATCTTTGAGGATAAATATGCGATTAAAGATCCCGCTGCTTGTTTTTCTAAAAGAGTATGAGACACTCCATCTATCCACCTAAATAATAATGTAAAATAACTACGATCTTTCTATAAAAAAACGTTGCATGAAGGAACTTGAAATGTTGAAGTGGGACTGTAACATTTGTTTAATAAGTCTGTTCACGACCCAATAAATGAATATGTAAAGAAGACACAACACAGAAAAAATGACTATGAATGAGCTTGAATAACAGCATTGGCTATATCTTTTAATTGGGTTGTTTTCCCAAACCAATATATAGTGCCTTGTATTCTTGGAGGAAAAACAATGTTGACAAAACTACATGATACCTTTACTTTATTATAATATACGACTCTCATTACTCTCTCTTAATTGAATATCCTTAAAATGAAAAGCAGTTTGAGGGTCTTGTTCACTCCACATCCCTTGACTGTGTCATGGTGAAACGTCACTGACCCAAGCCGTATAGTGAGTTCATAACGTTTCTACTCATGGTGCCTATCAAAAAAGTCCGACTGAGTGAAAAATGGCAATAAACACGTTTACTTGAATGCTTTAGTTATGCTATGAGCTTTTGTGGCATAAAAATAACGATTTTCGTGTTTATAGCTGTGCAAGCACTGATAAAATATGTATCTTTTATAACAGCTAGTGCTTCTTTAAACAAGAGCAAATATTCACGTGAGTAATGAGGTTGTACTGCTGCCATCATTGAGACGCTGCGCGTAATAGAAGAGAGAGAAAAAATTAATTAATCTTCTATGCATAGTCTTTAAACGAAATGAACTAAAGAGAAATATATCTGTTGTCATATAATTCTTTATTTAACACATAAGTTGCTCTGGTATTTATACCATTTGGTAATCTTTAGTTATGAATGTTCCGTATTATGTAGTTGAGACGTTAGCATAATGACTAGTTAGTGATACGATATATGTAACATTGAGATGATTGCTAGACAAAGATATGATAGTTGAGACCATGATATCATGGTTAAACTGGTATGTGACACGCCATAGAGGAGTTGAGGAATAATATTAATACCTGGGCGGCAGCATTTAACAGTCAGGTTTGTTGGAAATAAGAATCCTGAAGAATAGTGGGGCTGTCGGAGCTCTTGGGACCAGCTCGCAAGCCCAGCGATTTCTGTATTAAGCTTGCGGGAGCTTTTCATTTTAAACTCGTTCACAAAAGAGATCCCTACACGTTGCAAGTGTCCGCTGGTTGTCCCATCATTCTACGGTTGAATGTAGCACAATAGGAGCAAGCCTGGCAAAATGAGTGTAGATTCAAAGAGGTGGAAAAAAACCCAAAAACTGTGAAACCGATTTAAGGTAAATGTCTAGACCTCTCTGTATGTGTAGACCATCACTTGATTCAAAAAATACATAAGTCTTTACGTCGATTGACATGCTATACCGTCTAAACTTCATAAGACGATCGATTTTTGTTTCCCATAAAATATGCTTCACTGTCATTACAAGCTAATACTGGAACGCAGATAGACAATTACCAAATTCTGTGTATTTAAATTTGCTAAATTTAAGTCAGCATATGCTATTCTTGAGGATAAAGAATTAACTAAATCCCAAAGAAATGCACAAATCGAAGCTCTATTATTGATTAAACCTGATGAATCTTATATTTCTCCGGCTTAAAATAAAATTACTTTACCTATTGCTATCTCATGCGACCGTCTTGTCTCTTCATACAAAAGGTGTTTTTGGACGCATGATTGATGCCTATGGTTTACCCATGAAATTGAGATACGATTGTCCTCCTTCTTATAAGCCCGGTGATTAATAACTAATGATGACATAAAACCAAGCTAATCTGGTATAGTATTTTCTAACGATTGCACATGATGTTACCCAAAAAGAATGAGTTGAGCCAGATGTTTTTTTTTTGTAAAGCACTTAGTACATCTAAAAAATGAAGCTACAGAGAAAAATAAAGCATAATTTTGGAATTTAAGAGCTATTATTCTTTACATCTTCTAAAATAGTGTGAAATCTAATCAAGACAGGTTATACAAAACCATAGATATACACAGTTACTGTTAAACGAAAGCCAGGTTTGAGATTAACCCTTAATCGTTTTTCTTTGAAACATTTTTGAGATAAATAATCATTAGTTTTTTTAATTTTGTGTTGGGTCAATCAATGAGCGATCTGTAAATTTGACTTTATAAGGAGATGGTAATATGGAGACACCACCATTTTCAGCTATGTCAATGTTAGGCATACCATCCTCACCAGGTTCAATAAAGCATCGAGACATCAATTCAACAAATCCAATAAACGTTTCTACTTCAGCCATATGGATTGCAGGACAAATACGTCTATTTTTTTAAAAAATAATAGCATGGTCAGCATTTGTATTTTGCATAAGACGAATTAAATTACCTTCCCCATCCGAAGTTGAAATGATCGCGGTCCTCTACTTTACCCTTCGATGAGGCGGACGATGTTTCTAACTTTTCCAGAAATCTTTCAGGAACATATTCGTTGGGTCTGTCTGTATAAAATTCCGAATTTTGATGCATACTTATCATGTTCGAAATAATAGTAGCACCTTTAGGAATAATATATCCATCAACTTCAACTAAAAACCAAATGGAAAAGGTAATTAGTCATATAGAAAAGGAGCTAAATATATACACTTACTATCGTCAATAGCCAAATGAGGAATACCGAATGCCGTAATTGGCTTGTATCTCATACATTCCTTCATAGCAGAGATACAAAATGGCAACTCCAATCTTTCACTGAAAAGAGGCAAGCGACCATTTCGTTTAACAAAGTCATCGATTTCTGCAGCAATCTTCAACTGAACCTCTGGATGACGGCACATGATAGCTATCGTCCAGCACAAATACAATGAATTTGTATCTGTTCCTGCGGAAATTAAATCCGCTAACACAACCAAAATAAAACAGGTCAGATATGAAAGTGTTGATTTTTTAATTTGATTGCTTTGTAACTTACAAAAGATAACCATTGTTTCTTCCTCAGACAAATCATAGCCATTTTCTTTCAAATATTTGACAAGATTTGGTCCATCGGTATGATATGCATCGTCAATCAATCCACGGAAGAGAGGGTCGCGTCTTTCTTTCAAAAATCGTTTGAGAATACTTCGAACACCTTTAAAATAATCGTAGATGGCAAAAATAGGTAAGTAGTTTGCCAAATCATAGTCTACACCACTGAGTTTAAAGCCCTCGTCGATTGTTTCCGATATCTCGATGAATTTAGGGTCGTCTCTAGTAGGAAAGGTTCTTCCAAATGCAATCAATGTGACAGTGTTCATTACGTAAAGCTGTAAATCTTTGAATGGGAAAGAACCGGCTTTGGTTTTTTTAGATGTTTCTATAAGTGTATCCACCAATTTTTTGGCTTGCTTCTGGATAGAAGCCATGTGAAGCTCTATTTGCGAAGGCGCAATAGCAGCAGTGACTGCGCAATATATACAGTTAGTCGACTTTGGTGAAAAAAAAAGTTTGATATTTTGTGGTACCTGCTGCTCGTGCTTTTTTCCAAGCAGGATTTGGTTGTGAGTTCACAATCCCCCTAATGCGATAGAAATTATTTAGATTTCTTGTGCGACCTTCATATATATATATATTACTTACTTCCCTCCAAAGCTGGACAATTTGTACGAAAATTCGTTTTCATTTCTATGTGAAGCTTTGCTACCATTTGTCACCATTACTTTATGGGCTAATTCTGGACTATCAATGGAAACCCAAGTTTGAACACCCATACGAAATTGGATAATTGGACCAAGCTCCTTATGCCATTGGGAAATTGTCTCGGCTGGCATATCCCCCAAAGAGGACATGTGGCCTACATAAGGATAAGAAGAGCCAGGCACTGGGATTTTTTTGGCGTACTTATTTTTTTTGTGAAGCAAGGAGAGAAAAATCTTATAAGAGAGGTATAAGGCTACAGTTGTACCAGCAATAACAGGAGCTAAAGCCTTGCCTTGTTCCACTTTAATCATAATGTAACAAAACAAACGGGAGGTGAGTGAAAGGAAGAGAGAGAGACGAACAAAGTGAAGAAAAAAGATTAGGTTTTTATACTATCGTTGTGGAACATATCAAATGTATACATATGTTGCACAATGTAAACATTGCACAAACCTTAAAGTCGATTGGCCCTTGTGAAGATTTTACTTCGTTTGAGAGATTGACAAAAACACGTTTTGAGTAAAGTGGCACATCAATAATCAGGCGTTTTTAGATCCCTAGTATAGGGCCGATAAATAATAACAAAAAAAAAAAAAAAAAAAAAAAAAAAAATAGGTAAGCGGACGGTCAAAGTCTGTTACACTTTTTCAATAATTTTGGTAACATTGTCGGAACCTTTGTGGGCGGAAAGTAAGATTTGACCAATGCCAATACTAATCCTGCTGTATCTAAGGTTAGTGTGTGATGACTAACAGTTTCAAAGTTAGACATTGTTTGATAAGGTGTGATTCGCTCCAAAAAGAAATCTGGGTAGACTTGCACTAACATTTACGTTCAACTTGGTAACCGTACGGGTACGTTGACATCAGATCTCAACAAAGAATCCTGATGTTTTATTAAAGAATTTAAATATTCAAAAGGTCGATGAAGGTCCACTTTAGACATAGTTTTGTATTTAGTCTTAAACATTATTACGTTTTCCATGGGTAGATTATAATTTGCAGGTTTGGATTCGAATAGAAATATTTTGAAGTTGTTTTTAACTTAAGCGACAGAAGTAAAGCTTCAATCACTTTTTAGTTTTATTGTTTCATTGAAAAGTAGTAGTTGTTGCTTCTTTGATTATACTTTAGTAAATTCCGTTAGAAGTGATCAAAGTTTAATTTTTGCGATTTGTAAATTTGACTTTGTAAGGAAGTGGTAAAATAGCAATGCCTCCATTGTCTGCTTTGTTGATGTTAGGCATGCCATCCTCACCAGGTTCAATAAAGCATCGAGACATCAATTCAATAAATCCAATAAACGTTTCTACTTCAGCCATATGGATTGCAGGACAAATACGTCTTTGTATTTTTATGTATATATATATAAAGCATGGTCAACATTTATATCTCATACAAAAAAAAACTTTTTTACCTTCCCCATCCAAAGTTAAAATGATCTCGGTTTTCCAGTTTACCCTTAGATGCAGCAGACGATGTTTCGAGTGCATTCATAAATCTTTCGGGCACAAATTCGTCAGGTCTGTCTGGATAAAATTCTGAATTCTTATGCATACTCATCATGTTTGGAATAATGGTAGCGCCCTTGGGAATTATATAGCCATCGACTTCAACTACAATAAAAATACATAAATCAGTCATGAAAGAAATAGGTAGTTGCATAAGCTTACTATCGTCAATAGCCAAATGAGGAATACCGAATGCCGTAACCGGTTTAAATCTCATGCATTCCTTCATAGCTGAGATACAGAAAGGCAACTGCAACCTTTCGCTGAAAAGAGGAAGACGATCATTTCTTTCAATAAAGTCGTCAATTTCAGCCGCTATTTTTTTCTGAACCTCTGGGTGGTGGCACATGATTGCGATAGTCCAACATAAATACACCGAGTTTGTATCTGTACCTGCTCCTGTTAAATCAGCTAATTTAATGAAAACGAAACATGTTAGATGCTAATGCTGAATTTTTTTATACATAACTTACAAAAGATAACCATTGTTTCTTCTTTAGATAAACCATAACCATGATCATCCAAATACTTTACAAGATTTGGCCCATCAGTATAATGTGCATCTTTAATCAAGCTGCCATAGACAGGATTGCGTTTTTCTATCAAGTGTCGGTTGAGAATTTTTCGAACGCCTTTAAAATAATCGTAAATGGTGAAAACAGGCAAATAATTTGCCAAATCATAGTCTACACCACTGAGCTTAAAACCCTCGTCAATTGTTTCCGATATCTCAATAAATTTACGGTCATCTCTAGTAGGAAAGGTTCTTCCAAATGCAATCAACGTGACAGTATTCATAACATACAATTGTAAATCTTTGAATGGAAATATACCAGCTTTCGTCTTGTCAGATGAATCCATAAGTGTATCTACCAGTTGTTTTGCTTGATTCTGGATAGAGGTCATATAAAGCTCAATTTCAGAAGGCGCAATAGCTGCGGCAACTATATGAATTATAAAGTTAATTAACAGTATAAAAATAATTTAGTATTTTGTTTATATACCTGCTGCTCTTGCTTTCTTCCATGCAGCGTTTGGTTGTGAGTTGACAATACCTCTAATACAATAGAATAAGTAATCAGATTAATCGTGTGAGCTTTTTTTTCTTGTGTTTTGCTATTATCGTTTTCTACTTACTTTCCTCCAAAGCTATACATATGAAACATGAATTCATTTTCAGTTCTATGTGATGTTTTGCTGCCGTTTGTTACCATGACTTTGTGCGCCAATTCTGGACTGTCAATCGAAACCCAAGTTTGAACACCCATACGAAATTTGATAATTGGACCAAGCTCCTTATGCCATTGTGAAATCTTCTCGGCTGGCATATCTCCCAAAGAAAACATATGTCCTACATAAGGATAAGAAGAGCCAGGCACTGGGATTTCTTTGATATACTTATTGTTTTTGTAAAGTAGGGAGTGAAAAATCTTATAAGAGAGATATAAGGCTGCGGCTGTACCAACAACAACAGGAGCCAAAGCTTTACCTTGTTCAGCTTTATTCATAATGTAATAATGAGTGAAAGAGTGTTAAACTAGATAAATGAAAATCAGAAATTAACAGATACATATATATATTAGTTTGAAACACAAACCAAGGCCTATGTGGGTAGCACACGAGAACTGCGCAAACTTTAAAAATTACAGCTCCCATCGTACGAAAAAAAAAAACGTTTCTTTAAACGTCATGTAAAACTCTGAACTCCCATTTTCGTATCACTGACTGCTTACTGCGTCGTCAAGACCGCGGTACTCTATAAGTATCTTCGCTTACACTAACACGTATAATTATTTCATCTGTAGCGGTTATTCATAGACTATAAATACTCCAAACAATCATTATAAAATAAAGTATCTTATTTTCATCATCTTAACCTACGTCACTAGAGTAAAGCCCGAATACTAAGCCTTGTTTAAATCCATGATCTCGTGCCCGATGCATATATAATTAAATATTTTAGTTTCTCTTCCGCCATGGCTGAAATCCCTATGTATAGAAATTGTATTCTATTTGCGGTAACTGCTGCTTATCATATATAATTTATACGTAACAGCCCATGTTACTAAAAACTAGAGATCCAATAGTGTGTGAATTACGCCAAATAAAAACTTAATTGTACGGTTTTTATGCCCGAAAGCTATCATGTCAATTCTCTGACACCGTCGAAGGGAACATGGGTGAATTCCAAAATATGTTTAACTCGAAAGGAAAAAAATACAGCTATTAAATATCATTAAGTAATAGAAGTTTGCAACTATAATTTTGGTTAATAAATTTGCGCTTCATATTATAAATCAAAAAATTGATGGAGGTTATTCCTACCGCCAGATGTATTTGATCCCCACTAAGGTTTGAGTTACTTATATAATTAAGCATAAAACAAAAAACACTTGAAAAATTCTAAAAAATTTGTGTTATTCAGTTGTACTTAGAAGGTAATTGGATAAGATAACAGATTTATTGATACACGCTTATAGGAATTTAATGCTAGAAAATAATGAGTTTAGCGTAATTTTTCACTAATTTTGCGCTTACACTAATATAGATTCCCGCAATAATAATAAAATACGCTCTTTATTTATGCTTTAGTAATTTTTCTTTAGACTGATCAAATTTGATTTTTGCGCTTCGTAAATTTGACTTTGTAGGGAGATGGTATAATGGTAAGACCCCCGTTTTCAGCTTTGTCAATCCTAGGCATACCATCCTCTCCAGTTTCAATAAAACATTGAGACATAAGTTCAACAAATCCAATAAACGTTTCTACTTCAGCCATATGGATTGCAGGGCAAATACGTCTTTTTTTAGAAAAAAAAAAATTAAGGAGTACGGTTAGCATTTCTTTTTTGTACAAAAAATATTTTTTTACCTTTCCCATCCAAAATTAAAATGATCACGGTCTTCTACTTTACCCTTAGAAGCAGCATCTGTCATTTCTAGAGCATTCATAAATCTTTCAGGGACAAATTCGTCAGGCCTATCGGGGTAGAATTCCGAATTCTTGTGCATACTCATCATGTTGGAGGTTATAGTAACGCCCTTAGGAATAATGTACCCATCAACTTCAACTAAAAATCGAAAAAAAATGAGATTAAATAGAGACTAGGTAAATAAATGAACTTACTCTCTTCGATTGAGAAGTGAGGAATACCAAATGTTGTGATAGGCTTGTATCTCATACATTCCTTCATAGCAGAGATACAAAAAGGTAACTCCAGTCTTTCACTATAAAGAGGCAGACGACCATTCCGTGCAATAAAGTCATCAATTTCAGCAGCTATTTTTTTCTGAACCTCACGATGGTTGCACATGATGGCGATTGTCCAGCATAAATATACTGAATTTGTGTCTGTTCCTGATGATGTTAAATCCGCTATAAAGCAGTAGACATAAAAAAATTAGATTGAAATCTTGGAGCTTTCTTTTTTTTTGAACTTACAAAAGACAACTAGAGTCTCTTTCTCAGATAACTCGTAGCCATTTTCTTTTAAATATTTAACAAGGTTTGGTCCATTGGCATGATGTGCTTTTTTAATCAAGTTTCCAAAGACAGGATCGCGTCTTTCGGTCAAATGTCGACTGGGAATTTTCCGAGCACCTTTAAAATAATCGAAAATAGTAAAAACTGGCCAAATCATAGTCTACACCACTAAGCTTAAATCCTTCATCAATTGTTCCAGATACCTCGATGAACGTTGGGTCGTCTTTAGTAGAAAAAGTTCTTCCAAATGCAATTGATGTGACAGTGTTCATTACATACAATTGCAAATCCTTAAAAGGAAAGATACCTCCTTTAGTCTTGTCAGATGTATCCATAAGTGTATCGACCAATTGTTTTGCTTGGTATCTGATGGAATCCATGTAAAGCTCAATTTGCGAAGGCGCAATAGCTGCAGAAACTATATATTATACGGCATTAAATACTTAAATATAAATGCATCGCTTGGTTTTGTTACCTGCTGCTCTTACCTTCTTCCAGGAAGCATTTGGTTGTGAGTGCACAACTCCCCTGGAGGAATCAAAAACAATCAGAATTTAACAAAAATGTCGAGCTTTGTGTTCATGTTTTTTATTTCTTACATTCCCCCAAAACTATACATTTCAAATAAGAATCCATTTTCAGTTCTATGCGAGGTTTTACTGCCGTTTGTCACCATGACTTTGTGCGCCAATTCCGGACTGTCAATCGAGACTCAAGTTTGAACACCCATATGAAATTTAATAATTGGACCAAGCTCTTTATGCCATTCCGAAACTTTTTCAGCCGGCATATCTCCCAGAGAAAACATATGTCCTACATAAGGATAAGCAGAGCTAGGTACTGGAATTTCTTTAATATACGTATTTGTTTTGTGAAGTAAGGTATATAAAATCTTGTAAGAGAGGTATAAGGCTGCGGTTGTTCCAACAACAACAGGAGCCAAATATTTCCCCTGTTCAACTCTATTCATTACGTGACAACAAAAGAAGGAGGAAAAATAAAATAAAAAAGCACTTTTTCGCTCGAAATTTTGACAAAAATAGATTCTGAATCAAGTAAATCTTTGATTCTCAGCCATGTGAGAGTTCGTGCTTCAGTACCCATCACACAATAAATGTGAATTAGGTTAGCGCGTAGTTAACTGCTTGTCCCACCATTGCTTAACTTATTATGTATGTCCCACAGAATGCAAAAGGCGACCCGTTTAATTCGGTACTTATTGCTATTCAGGAAAAAGTCGACCATGCTTCAATGTTAGAAACTAATGAATACTGTACGCGGATTTATGAAGAATTTAGGCTATTGCTTCCTGTTTTGATCATCTCTATCAAAGGATGGTCTATTCTAGAGGACAACTCATTTTTGGTGTAATTAACATGTAGCTTCTGGGGACAGAAGAGTTTTTTTTCCTGATTCAGTTAGCACAACAGATGCAACTAATGTATCCGTACCTGCACTTATTAAACTATGCCAATTTATGTCTGATGCAAACAAAACGCTTTGTTTTTCATACAATTTGAGACTTAAACTAATTGTTTGGCCTGTGAAGTTACAATAGGCAAAGACAGATTACAATAAAAAAAAATATGTATAATTTCATTTTAGTTTTTTTTTCTGTTTCTTTCGTCGTTGGATATGATAATATGACAATTCTAAACTGTATGACGATTTTAAACTATATGATGACTTATACAACTTGAAACAACCTTTTGGTTTCCCTTTGTTGAAAATATCTTTTCAGTTCTTGTTTTTGCGAGGAACGGTTAAACTTTCGATAAATTGGGCATCTTCAAGGGTATGTTGTAGTATGGTATTATTGTCTTCCATTGTGTTACCACCGCCTTCCAATGCGTACAATGGTAGCGGGGAATTAGGGTTCGACTCCGGAGAGGGGGCCTTAAAAACGGCTACTACATCCAAGGAAGGCAGCAGGCCGATCCCGACACGAGGAGGTAGTGACAATAAATAACAATGCAGGGCATTTGCATTCTTAGAATTTAGGATCAGATTGACACTTATAATCAGTTTCCCATAAATTAGGCTATTCCTTCATAGCACGCTTCTGATAAAGATTAACAGTTGGGAATACACATTTTACTGTTCGGCTACTTTGTTTTCACCAAACTGCTTTTAAACTAAGAAAATGTCATCGCTATTTAGTTTTGATCTGACAGTAACAAATACCATGTTATGCTTTCTTCCATACTTATCGGCAGTGGAACGCGAATGCACTAAAGCAACAAAAGTACTTACGATTCCAAAGGTTTCGACCATTCGCGATGACTTTATTCTGTAACTTCAAAAATGTTCATTTTTTAATAGGTGAAAGTAGGACTGAAATTTAAAGAAGGTAACTCTTTGAGCAAGCTCTTTGAGCAAAGTACTGTTGCTTATAAAATAAAGTACAAATACGTTGTCCCCGATTTCGGTGCACCAGCAGGTGAACAACCCGGACTTTGACCGGACCAAAAAAATACGTAGTTCTAGACATTTCCATAAAATTCAGATTGGATACTCTCATGCAGGTTTTTTTTTTATAATCTTCTTAAAACATGCACTTTTAAATCTCTTACTCAATCATAAACTAGGTATACAAAGAGTCACCTACAAGTCAACAACTAAAATTAAGTTGTTTCTTTTCTACCTTAAAACATTTCTAGATGGAAGGAAATAAGAACAAGTCCTGTATATGTTTAATGTTGTAACGTAAGAAGAATTCCAATACTCATTATTGTCTTGCCTAGCGCTCGCAATCAGGTAAAAAAGAAAAGAAAAAATTGCTCACATCTAGTTTTGAATGCGGTGCTTTGAATACAGTGAAAAACGAACTACTTTGTGCTTCATTGGGTTTGACTACGTTATTCTTGCACTACATTTTGATAGACTTTAGCGTCCTTGTGACTTGGGTCTCTTTGTTATTTCATTGGGGTCGACAACTACTGTACTGTCAGCTACATCACTTTTACACTAGATGGCTTGACAGTCTTTAGCGTCCTTGTGACTTGGGTCTCTTTGTTATTTCATTGGGGTCGACAACTACTGTACTGTCATCTACATCACTTTTGCATTAAATGGTTTGATAGTCTTAAGCGTTCTTGTGACTTGGGTCTCTTTGTTATTTCATTGGGGTCGACAACTACTGTACTGTCAGCTACATCACTTTTACATTAGATGGTTTGATAGTCTTTAGCGTTCTTGTGACTTGGGTCCCTTTGTTATTTCATTGAGGTCGACAACTACTGTACTGTCAGCTACATCACTTTTGCACTAGATGATTTGATAGTCTTTAGCGTTCTCGTGACTTGGGTCCCTTTGTTATTTCATTGAGGTCGACAACTACTGTACTGTTAGCTACATCACTTTTACACTAGATGGCTTGACAGTCTTTAGCGTCCTTGTGACTTGGGTCTCTTTGTTATTTCCGGGAGGTCAATAACTACTGTTCTGTACCCTTTTTAAAACAAGATAGGTGCTTGCGTCCTCGTGACTTGGGTCCTTCTGTAACGTCTTTGCTCTAATGAGACCGATATTTACTCGATTATTGTGCTTGGTAGGTGTGATCTACATAAATAAACTTCACGTCTAACATTTTATCTTGTTAAACCTCGCTAGATCATTTCGATAATTGTTGGACGAAGGAAAAGCATTGTGCTCGGAGTATTAAAGAATTTCAAGACGTGCAGCGATATCCAAATATATGCAAAGAGCGATCATGAGAAGCTTTGGTGTCGCAAAAATCGGTGTTTTGCATTATGCAGGAAATACACAACAAGAACTTAGACGGAGAGAAGAGTTGCAAGCATTAACTAGGTTTAGAGCTGGCTATTTCTGTTGTAATAAAATAACTACCGCGTTATATAAGAATGGATAACCATATAAAATAGCCACGAATCGCGCATCATTCTACTAGCTATTATCACAGCCGCTGATGGTTGTGTGTAAGATTCTTAACCTCATGTTTAGTAAAATATTTAAAAAAATTAGTCATATCGTGTATGTCGAGAGCAAATTAAGCATTTAATAAAGGATTATCTTAGAGTATTTTTTTTTCTAAAAGTTTCTCGACTATTAGTTGAATGTAGATTAAATTTCGTTTGCTTATTAGTGAAACATACGAAGGATGGATGATTCAATGGTAATAGAACTATTTGAAGTATATAACTACGAACAGGGAACTTGAAAAACCTGAAAAGCCTCAAAGTAGAAGGATTCGAGTGAAAAAGACTCAGCCTTGTAGAATAACTTCGTGCCATGAAGCACCAATTGGCGTTGGCAACGCTGTATTATTCCTGTTTCTCCAAATAAAATCTTTTTGTAAAAATCACTAAAATCCCAGACAGTCGGTACGGATAAATTTCCATTCCATAAACATATGTTATCAATTAGCACAGGAACGGTTGTGTAAATATGATATACCGTATTACATAACAAATCGCTTTCTTGCTAACTGATACGAAAGAAAGAACTATTTTGACTTAAACTTGTTTTCTCATGAAACGTGAGGCAATTTTCAAGTTATAAGCCAATTTTCAGTTCTCAATATCTATGACAAGGGAAGTACCTCCAGCAGATCCGTTTACTAGCAGAATAACAGATATTTCATGTTTTAAATAAGAAAGCAACGCAGTATTGTCCGCACACAATGTCCATGTAATGGGAATGCTTGCCCTCCCAGCTGAGTATAAAGTCCGTGATGCTAAATTACAGTAAAGGGCCTTTCTGCATACAGATATATTGGGCACCAGCTAAAACAGTCACTCAGTGCGTAATCTTTTTTACTTTGCAGGTAATTTCATTATAGCGTTTCTCTTATTTAATTCATATACAGAAATGGTATGGAAAACCAAGGGAATTTTTATCTTAAAGTGACTATTTGAATTTTTTAACCATTAAATCTTACAAGTAGTTCAACAATTACAACGATGACGATGGGTTTTCAGGTGCATTTTTTGGAGGTTTGCGTCCTAGTCTCGGAGGCTTCGTGAACCCAAACAGAGGGTTTTCAGAAAACTACCGTTGCTTTCCGATTGCCATGATGCAAAATGGAAGTGAAAGAGAGAATGTCAACTATGGCGGCAAAAGTAAGTGAAATCCTTACAATGTATTGACCATTTTAACTAAATGTTTAAAAAGTTATTCTACCTCAGTCGGCTTTAGAGAAACTCTGTAGGTAGCCTCATTTTTTCTTATTTGATTGTTTCGGCTAACATTCTTTAGCTCAACTCAATATCTCGTATCCCATGTTGTTTAAACTGGTAAATGGATTGGAAAAGAAACACAGTCATGCAGGTGTTCTCGAATTTATTGCAGAGGAAGGCAGAGTCTACTTACCACAATGGGTAAAGTTCTTTGATAAGTGCAATTGTATGGATATGCGATTGATGTTGTTTTAAATGATAGATGATGGAAACTTTAGGCACAGAACCTGGAAATATTATTGAGGTCAAAAATGTCACATTACCGCTCGGTTCATTTGTCAAAATCCAACCTCAATCTACCGACTTTTTAGATATCAGCGATCATCGTGCAGTGTAACGTATATATCATTTCAGGCATAGAAAGCACACAATAATTAATCACTTGTTTTTTTTATGCAGTCTCGAGAAGGCGTTACGTAATTTTTCTACCTTGACTGTAGGCGACATGGTTCAGATTAATTACAACAATAAAATATACGAAATCCAAGTGTTGGAAGTCAAACCTAACTATCCTGAACATTCAGGTATATCCATCATTGAAACTGATTTGGAAGTGGATTTTGCTCCACCTGTTGGATATGTTGAGCCAGCTAGTCAAAAACCAGTACAATCTGTAAGTTGCTATTTTAAAAGGACTGAAAGAATGATAAAGCTTATATATACGTATGTATGATTAGAAGAGTCATATGGTCATTGATCTTCCTAAAGTTGAAAAGTCTGGGTTTGCTGCTTTCCAGGGTGGCGGACAAAGTCTTCGTGGAAAGAATAAAGGGTAAGCATACGCTTTTTTTAAGAAAGTTTGGACATTGACTTGTTTATGTAGAAAAGCAAACGCTGTAGATACTAATATGGATACAGATGAAGGTGACGATGAAGGGCCATTACATTTACCCTTTGGACAACTTTATTTTGGATTTCCTGTGGTTCCACCACCCAGTGCAGACGAAAAAGATGATAAAAAGCCAAAACATGTCTTTACTGGCTCGGGTCAAACACTTCGAAACAAAAAGAAATAAACAGAGGGATGATGTTTTTTTTAATAAGTATTATTCAAATAAATGAAATCATTTATTTTTAATATACAATTGTGTACACCAAGCTTGAATAACACGGGAAATGTAAAGTGAACGAGGAGACCAAGTTATATAATAAACATGATGACCAGCCTATAAAATATAAATAGTTAGTAACTTGTAAATCCATGTGAGTATTATAACACTTACAGGTAGTAAAAACAGTTCACATCCTAATCCTCCTGTCGCTGTATTAAAAATTAGTACTACGTTGTACTGAGCGATGATTTCCGTTTACCTTGGTTGTACGCTTCCTTGAAAGATTTAGACATCTCACATTCTGTTAAGCCGTCGCGCTCACCAGCTATTAACAAGAAAGGGACCAATTTATTCTCGCCTCTTGCTTTCTCAACCAATGACAAAGGTGAATGTTGATTTAAAAATACGGTATCGACTTTGTCAAGCTTAGCGACGTGCTTTGAGAAAAAAGTTGCATGATGGGCTTTAGTTACGACATCTAAGGCACCACTCAATGTGATTACACCACGAACAGATGTATCTACATCTTCAAACCCAGGTTGATACTGAGGTTCGTTGGTTGTCATAGATGCCATCGCGGCTAAATGTCCACCGGCAGAGTCACCTGTTTTAATTCAGTAATTAAGACATGCCACACACTCATGTACACAAATTTCTTACCTGATAATACAATGAAATTGGGATCACCTCCAAAGGAAGCAATATTCAGCTTCATCCAACGAATAGCACGTTTGATATCCATTAAATGAGTAGGGTATGCATTTTTAGGCACAAGACGATATCCGACATTCACAATGACCTGTTTAAAAAGAGATATTAGCTGCTTGTAATTCTTTTACATAAAGTCTACCTACCCAATTGTTCTCTTGAACAAGTAATTTTTCATGAGGATAAAATGTGTTTTTAGATCCAAATTCCCAGGCTCCACCATGAATATGAACCTGAGAAAATTAATACCAAAAAAAATTAGAAAAAAAAATTCCCACTTACTAACACAGGTTGTAAACCAGATTTGGATGGTTTGGAGGAGGTATAAACATCCAACATCATTTTACGAGGTTGATCGAAATCTTGGTTGGTAGTGTTCAAAGCGTCTCTGATTTCTTCATTGTTGGCATATGTAACTGAAACAAGAAAAATTTATATCAAATTCATAAAGGTACACATGCCAATATTTCACTTACTGTTTGGGTGGACCTTTATATTTTCAGGTGTCCAAATTGGATTGATTAATTTTTTAAAATCTTCAAAACTATTCAATCTCCATTCAGTTAATTTGTATGGTAAAATAATAAAGGGGGGGCGGGGAGCTTACCAGACAATACTTTTGATAGGTTGACTTGATGCGTCAATAGCCTTAACAACAGTATCAGCTACCGTGATTTCATTTAACATTTCAAAAAAGAGCATGCCCAAAGCACCCATAGTTATAATATCGACAATATACATGATCCAAGAAAGGGCATAGTCTAGTAAACATTGTTAGTTTCTCTTTTGTATTGCACGCGAAACAAAATCCACCATACTGAATCCACCGAAAAAATTGACAAGTTGGATAATAACTAGTTTGAGCACAATGAGATGATGACTCGATTCCGTAATTCCAGAAGTCAGAATCTCGCAGTAAATCATATACTTTCGCAACTTCGAGTTAAATAATGGTCTGACAATGGGCAAATCAAAAGCACAAACTGTTCCGGCTGCAAAAAACAGGACCGAAAATATGTAGCATGTTGCTACAAACGCCGAGAGTAAAGACATAAAGAAAAAATAAAGCTGGTTCAGATTTTTTTTTTCTCTTCCTTTTAAAATAAGCGCTGTTATTTTTGTGTACCCATAAAAAGTGTCGTGGGCCCATTATGCCACCAATTCGCTAATCGGCGACTGTAACTCAGTACGCATAAACAACCGCAGCAATCGTATCTACTACCTTACAATAGTAGTTACCGCGGATTGAAAACTGTAACATATATGAATAGCTTCAATTATCAATCAATAAACGTGATCTTTATTACCCTCTAGAAAGTTAATCACGTAGGTCAAGGGAGACCTAGCCCTTCTGACTCAGTATTAAAGCACTGTCCCCAAGCTCATTTTAAAAAGGTATAGAAGGTGCTTTAATATAGTGAGAATTTTATACCTTTGTGAAAAAATCAAAGTTATACTTGACCATTTGATTTTGTTCTTTTATATTGTAAATCAAAAGCTAATTCATAAAGCATAAAATAATACAACAAAATGTGAACTATTGTTCCCGTCTGGCTGTTTTCAAGCGTTCTTGTGAATATAATTTCTTTATTCGCGTCACATACTTCTCTCTTGCCTGTTATTGCCATGCCAGGATTATATTGGGTGGCTAAATCGACCAGGAATTTGTAAAAAATTGTTTTGGGATTTCAGCCCATATTTTGCTTTCCAATTTTAACATAAACAATTAATTAAGTCACAACTTTATCGTTTTCGACGGATTTTTAACAAATGTTTAAAAGATTTGATCGTTTGCCGCTTACACGAATTAAATTACTTGGAAGCACAAATTGTCCTGTCAATATACTTTTGAATAGACATCTATGTGCTACAGACCAGTTTAAAAATGATTATCGAACATCTATTAAGCATTTTTAAAAGAACTCATTTTGATCAGCAGTTCAATCTTGTCCCAATTTATCTTGTATCAAATGACAATTATTTTAAAATTCGATAATTACTCTAGTAAAATCAAGGGACCTGAGAAACAAACAAACACATTGAGATAATGAGGTATAAGTCAAAATACAATAAAGCCTACAAAGGAAATGAGCTCCTTTCTTAGTAGTTATACAAAGCGTCTATGCCCCATGCCTTGTACGAATTTTAGATAGAACTTGTTGGACACACATAAATAAATTTGCTTGTAATACTAACATACCCTGTAACGTCTATGTAATTATTTTGTTTTCTGAGTATACCATTTATCATAGAATTAAAATTCATTGTTAAGTATTTTACCTGGCAATAATATTGTTCCCCAAATAGCACAATTATCTACAATAAAACCATCAAATACACATTATAGTATAACAACAATAACATTACTGAGAATAAAGACATCAACTGTATAAATAAGAGAATAAATTACACTGTTATTCTTTTAACAATTTGCGATGGACACACTTATGTATCTAATAACATATATTACGGACACCTTATATGACGGTCTTGCTAGTATAGTCAGCATTTTCCACCCCATTATTCAATTTTTTCAGGACATTGAAGAATATTGTTCGGGGCAACAGTATTGTAGATATATTAGACCTTTCCTTTTGCATAACTTGGTCATTCGACTTTACAAGGGTATAGTATATGTCTTCACTCTTGTAGCTTATATGGTGATTGGATTATGCATGCTTCCAGTAAGAATATGTATCTCAGTATTCAATGGGATTTTAAATTTGATTGACGTACTCCCTTGGGCCGCCTATAAATTGTTTACTTTTTGGTATAGATTGAATGCCCTTGGAATTAATGCCATTCTGATGATAATCTACACCGTTTACAATGCCCCTCGTAATATATACAATGCCGTGAGAAAGTTTAGTCTTAAAGCCATCGTCGATGATATCATGAAGCCATTGCCAGGTACATCCAGTATGTTTCCCGAAGGTTCCTATTTTTATCGGGTTGGAAAAGTAATTACCAAAACCTGGCGCAAAATAGAATGCTCTACTTTACCTTCAAATATCAATTGTTTACTCGGAATATCGTCGATTCCTGCCAACTGCTACTTGTACAAGGTCTCTCCAACAGCAATTAGTGATACCGCCGGCGTCGCTTCGGAAACTTTCCTTTATTTTCTGTCAAAAGTCGTTATACCGACAGCCGGATTCATTTACCCTATTACTTATGAAGAGCCTGAATTGACTACAATAGCGTATATAATTGATTTTGTGATTGAAACATTGTTTCCCTCTAAAAAGATGATGATCTGTTCTCTCCAACCGCAACCATTAACTCGATACCAGAAAATGATGGATTTATTGAGACGGACAGCTCAAATTCAAGGATCCATCGTGAACTATAAACTAAATGCAACGGTACAATGTGTTCACTCTAGAACAGGAGAAAGAGATTACATGACCGCACTCTGTGAGTTACAACAATGAAAAACTTTCATACATATATATATATATACTTACAACTTATTTTTATCTTTAGACTATTTCTTAATTTTCGTAATCCTTCTTAACTCACTTCTCGTCATTATGTCGTTTTTACGCAATAGAAATAATGGAGCACGGAACACTCAACAAGCAAATTTGGGAACTGATAATGGAGACGCTGGTAATAATGCAGGTGCTGGTGATAATTGGGACGCTGGTAATAATGGGAACGCTGGTGATAATGGGAACGCTGGTGATAATGGGAACGCTGGTGATAATGGGGACGCTGGTGACACTGAAAGTCCCGGTTCCTTGACACCCGACTCCCAAGACAGCAACAGCTCTAGTACCGAAGATGATTATGTCGACGCTACTGAAGAACCAATCTTGGAAAATACTCAAACAGGCCGAGCACAAGCAGATCAAGCACAAGCAGGTCAAACCCAAGCTACCCAAGGTCGAGCTACTCAAGGCCAAGCTGGTCCAAGTCGAGCTGGTCCAAGTCGAGCTGGTCCAAGTCAGGCTGGTCCAAGCAAAGTTACCCGAGGACAAGCAACTCGAGGACAAGCTACCCAATGACAAGCTATCCGAGGACAAGCTACCCAAGGTCAAGCAGCTCAAAATCAAACTTAATTACAATATGTGACGTGCTTACGCTGAGGAAAGTACATATTCTTTTTTTTAAAAAAAATAAACAAATTACATTAAACCAAGAAACCTCTCATTTAAAAATGTGCGAATTATCCTTTATTACGCATCCTAAATAAATATAGAATATTTCCTAGAGTTATGAGTGCTGTATATTTTATAATATAAAGTAGTTACCTATGTTTTTTGGACCTGTGCCAATCCATTTGATTGTGAATAGCACACAGCAGATTTTTTCAAACGATCATTTTACATTTTTTTTTATCATTTATCTTGTCCAGCTTACATGTTAAATAAGATATCGATCCAGTACTCGTTAAATTACCATCCTTCTTCGATGTTATTTATGCACTAGCACGTTCTGAACGTTTAACTTTAAATTTACTGTCAAGAGAAACTTTATATAAATGCCAATTTTTATTGTGTAAATCTAATATATCGATGATTTCAAAAAAAAAAAAAAAAAAAAAAAAAAAAAAAAAAAAAAAAAAAAAAAAAAAAAAAAATTAGCTCATCTAGCACGTATAGCACCAAGTAACATATCGAGTTCCTCGAGTGTGAATTAAAGGGAGAGACTAAACCCTAAGTTCCTCTTTTTCGAGGTGTCTGTTAAAAATGCTGGGCATTTTTGGTTTTTAACGCATCTTCGAATACCATAATAGGTTGTACAGTAAGTATATTGTTTTAATCATGGGGCGTTTCAAACAATAAACTGCCCACTAAAATATTCGTTTTATGATTTAGAGAGCCCGGTAGAGTAAAGAGTGTCGGCACGTTCCATAATGTGCAAAGTCTTCGGCAGGATCTTTTAAATGCTTCAATCCCCGATCCGATTCTACATTTCTACATCGAGTCACCATCAAAGCACCATCGCCAGTTCGAATAAGGCATTTGGTTTTTAAAGTATAAACGTTGCCTGCAGCATTTCTACCAGAACTTTGTCATGTTACAAGCAGTTTTATCCAATGATGTGACTATTCATTCTCAATCGCGCGTGTTGTACGACAATCATCACATGTCATAAATGTTAGTTTCACGTATTTTAAACAAAGCTAAATAAAAACGGCCCTTTTTTTTTCTTATCTTTTTCTTTTACTAAATATGAAAGAATCAGAGAGGAGCATTTTAAGCAAGCCGGTCTCACAAGTTATACCAAATGTTCGTTGGGCACCGCTACGGGGGATCCCCTTTGAGCGAAGAGTACAGACAGCTGTAGTCTTTGTATGGATATTTTTGTTGGGCAACTGTTTAGCGATATTTGGACTTGCGTTACTTAACCCATTTTTATGGCCAGTTGATCTTGCCTACATTATCTATTTATTGCGTGACCAATCTCCAGAAAATGGAGGACGTCGTTCAGAGTGGTTTCGTCGGTTACCTTGTTGGAGTTATTTTGCTGGTTATTTTCCTGTCAAACTTGTCAAGGTATAAATAATAAATATGTAAGTGTGTGTATGTGTGCGCGTATTAAGTTTAATTAGGAATGCGACCTCGATCCCAGCAAAAACTACGTGTTTGGGTATCATCCTCACGGCATCATCAGTATGGGAGCATTTACAAATTTCGCGACAGAAGCAACATCGTTTTCCGAACTTTTCCCGGGTATTAAACCTTCGTTATTGACCTTGACAACCAATTTTAAATTCCCTATCTATCGCGATATCATCTTGGCATGCGGTATTGCCTCCGTCTCTCGCCATTCGTGTGAATACATCTTGTCCTCTGGACCAGGCCGATCCATCGTGATTGTGATTGGTGGCGCCGCCGAATCGCTAAATGCGCGTCCCGGTGAAGCCGACCTTGTTTTAAAACGTCGCCTCGGGTTTGTTAAAATGGCCATCCGCCACAACGCTGACCTCGTACCTACTTTCTCGTTCGGAGAGAATGATTTATATGAACAAGTAGATAATCATCCTGGAAGCACTCTTTTAAAGATTCAAAAAAAGATGCAAAAGGCTTTAGGTTTTACACTTCCATTGTTTCATGCACGTGGTATTTTTAACTGTAAGAGATTAGTATCCTTTTTTTATGTATATATGGGGTGACTAAAATATGTGCAATAGATGACGTTGGTTTACTCCCATATCGACATGATGTTGTCACAGTGGGTAAGTACAAAAAAAGGGGGTTCCATCATAGTTACACTAAACGTCACTTTTTTTTTAGTGGGCAAGCCAATCCCCGTTCCGAAATTAGAGCCAGGCCAAACAGATCCTACCGAGGAACAGTTAAAAGAAACACAACGATTGTACATAGAAGAATTAGAATCAATTTACAACAAGTACAAGGATATCTATGCTAAAGACAGAAAGCATGATCTTCGTATTGTCAGTTAATTATAAAATAGAAAAAAGTAAAATAAACCAGTTTTTCTTTTATTATTAATATATAAAAATAATAGGAATTAGGAATTGTAAAAAACGGTCACAAAGTTACGAATTTTTTGAGGGGGTGCGGGGGTTTCCCCCGCAAGAGGGGTGGGGGGTTTGGGGGGAGGGGGAACCCCTCCACCCAAGAATACGGCCCATATTATTTGGCATTAAATTGTTACCTTCTGAAAAACAATATTCCTTTTTTTTTTACAGCGCTGTGTTTTTAAAGCATGATTTTTTTATGGCGTAATATTTCTGAGCCGAGATACAAAATTAGAGGATGGGAAAACCACTCCTCCCAAGAATACGACCCATAATATTAAACGTTAGACTAAAAAAAAAGATCGTATATAAAAACTGATTGTTTGGAGAAAGTCATAATATAAAAAGTGACTTTTACGGAAAAAATCATTGCAAATAAAATTGTTACTATGGGGTTTTCGGGGAGGAGGTTACCCTCCGGCCCAGTATAACAACCAATAGTATTAAGCATTATATTATCGAGTTTAGAGAAACAGTCTATGAACACTTTTTCACAAACAATATGTCATTATTCGAGAACAACTGGAAATTGATTGTTTTAGGTCGATGAAGGGGTCGCCTTTGAAATTAATATTTTGGATTATCAAGTCTTTCATTATGAAACAAAAACACTGCGCATAGAATAGCTAATCAGATAGATAAACAATTAATACTTTTTGCGTAGATCAACTTTCCTGCCTGGGTCTAGGGATATCGTCTTTTTCCAGATATTTATACATATATTGAGAAAAATCAAAGTTTTCTCCAGTATCAAACTAATAATAGGCAGTGTAGCTTAAGTTATAATGGTGCATGGGCTTCATAGTTAATTAATATATGTTAAGTTTGTTATTTCAAAAACAGGCCTGCGGCAGCACGAGGCTTTTTCAAAGCGCAGCGTACCGAACCATAGTGCAGGTCAAAAATTTACCGCAGCGCAGCGAAGGTCAAATTTTTACCGAAACGGAGGTTTGGTTTGAAAAAGCCTCGTTATTTATTAAAAAGAGTGGGGTGTATAAATAAAGGTATAAAATTATCTTCTTTCTTTTACAAAGAATACAAGCCAAAGATAAGCAGCAAATATAAATATCAAAAACATGGAAGAGAGTCTAATCACATCTGGCCAATAATTCTTTGCGTTAAAACCAAAGGTGGACAGGATGGTGGCACCAGGAACATCGATCTTCAGGCCAAAGCGTTCTTCTACCAATTGCAGATATAGTAATTCATTGACCAACATCGCTTCCAACGCATAATTAAAGAACGAAAGGTACTTGAGCCAACTGAAATAAGGAGACATGGTATCCTTGTTCAATAATAAGCCTGCAAATAACATGCTGAATAAAATCGCCATACATGCAATCAAGTTGGCCAACGAAATGTTCTTTACAATGATACCAATAGCTAAACATAAAGCAGCCGCTGTCAAATTAAACAAAATCAACACAAGCAAAAATTTGAAGAATACAATGGGTTCTTCTACGAGTCCAACCATCGAATATGAAATTATTGCCATCATCAAGGGAGGGACCACTCGCAATGGAATGATATCAAACAGGATCTTGGACAAAAAGTATGTTGTGGGTGAATAATACCCATTGGCACGTTCACGAGCGAACAGGATACGTTCTTGAGAGAAAGCTTGTAACGAGGTAAGACACATGAAACCTAACAAAGCTTCATAAAAGAAAAATAATCCCATTCGATTTTGGAAACCTGCAATTGTATTTGACACTTGATAAAATAAACCACCACAAACCACTATTTAAAAAAATAACGAATTAATGTTTCATTGGAACCCCTTATAAAAGACTTGAAATACTTACGAGCAAGGACAACAGCGACAGCATAATGACTGAACATCAACATGGGATTACGATACAGGTTCTTAAAGGTACGATCTGAAAGAATTGCAAAGGCAGCAATAGGACCTGGTTTCTTCCAAACTATAATGGTATTTGTGCTAGACGAATCATCATCTTCACTAGAAGAAGTCAATGCGGTTTGAATATTCTCTTTCAAGGCATTTGCAATCAGACTATGATCATAATATTCGACAAGCTGTCTTAAATGAGATGTCAGTCCATCAGACTGTGCTTCCTCCACAACGATATTTGGTACATTTGTGACCAACGGGTCATCCTCTTGCTGTCTCGTTAATTCGGACGCCCATTGTTGTGTCGTATCATCCAAATCATCACTGAAGAAGGGAGTTGTACGAATGGGAGGAGCAAACAACTCACCTTCATCCAATTGAACAGCAGGTGTAGGTTGGTTTGGAATTCTACGAACAGCACCCATAGATAAATCAATCATATAATCTGCAATATTAAATCCAGGAGGACAAGGATAACCGATTTGCTTGAAATACTTTTGACATTCATTCTGAGGACCTGAATAAATAATTCTTCCGCTTGCGACCAGTACTAATTGATCAAAGAGAGTAACGATATTGGATCTTGGCTGATGGATAGTAAATACCACGGTACGTTTATAGTTTTTAGCCAATGCCACGAGACATTCCACCACGTTAAAAGCATTGTATGCATCGAGACCACTGGTAGGTTCATCCAAGAACAAGATGGAAGGAGAAGTGACAAGTTCACAAGCGATGGCTACACGACGTCTTTCACCTCCACTAATGGATCTAGCGCCTGGTTGACCAATCTTTGCATCCTTGATAGTTTCGATATTTAATTCCTGCATGACTTCCATAACACGATACTTTTTAGCGGCTTTACTCATAGATTTGGGTAATCTCAAGAGAGCAGAATAAAGGATGGTTTCGTATACAGTCAAGGTAGGAATCATGACTTCTTCTTGGTCTACATATCCAATCAATTTCTTGTAATGTGTGGTGGATACTTGTTGGCCATTAATATAGATGTCACCGGTAGATTTACCGGTCTTGGTTCGTTTTGCCAAAATATCTAATAATGTGGTTTTTCCTGCACCAGAAGGACCCATGATGGCCATGACCTGACCCGGCTGAACCATTCCCGATGCTCCTTGCAGTATATTTTTACTATTGATGGTATAACCAATGTCGTTAAAAATCAAACTGGTGGGTGTATGTTCCGACATTAATTTTCCTGCTTCATCATCTGCAATCTGGACAGCGCCCTGAGGTGGTTTTTTGGCAAAATAGGCCACGATGGCCGATACAAGAATTAAGAATAAAGTGACACCCGAAAGTCCACTGATGATATAGAACCAGTTGGTTTGTCGAGTAGGTCTGTTGAAACCAGGCACCATAGTATAATGAAGACACTCACCAGAGTTACAACTTAAAAAGATAGAATCGTCACCAAAGACAGCCGAGATAAGATCATCCATCGCGGGTTCAGAAAAGGCACAGTCTTTATCAACACAATCAAACGTAGCAGGACCTTTAATTTCGTCTGCCAATAATTCCGTGAGATCAATAGATCCGTCTTTACCGCACAAAAATTCGTCCTTGATACATTTACAATCAATGTTTTGACAGTGATAATTGGAAGAGTTTTTCCCGTTATAATCCGCGTGTTGTTCAAATCCACATGTACTGAAATGGCAATAAAACGATTCTACTTCATCTACCCAAACTACAGAAAAAAAAAAAAAAAAATGGTTTCGTTAGTTTCAGTGGAAGTGTGCAGTAATTAGCTTGGCAGAAACTTTACATTGGAAGTCACATGTCTCTTGATGTCGGTTACAAGAAAAGGTCACTTGTGGAATTTGTGTTTTCAACTGATCAAGGATTTTTCGGTCTATAAGATTACGTTTTTTCAGTTAATTATATGGCTCTTTTCTTGATTATAGAAGACAAGACTTTACTTGTTACATTGCACATTTGATAATTTTCGAATACGGTGACACCATCGCGATAACAAGTACCGTTTTGTCCGGTAGGCACCAATGAATTACACACATCGTCGGTCTTACAAACTAGTAAAAAGATGAGATAATGATGACCACATTTTTATTTCATTATTGTTCTATTTACCGTTGCAGTTAATGCCTTCCCAACCTTCAGGGCAGTCGCAGTGATCGTTCTCTCGAGGAGATCTATTGTGGCCATCGGGTAAAGCCCCGCATACTAACAACGATTTAGGGTTATTTTTATCTTTTTTTGAATGGGGTTTTAATATATCCAAGACTTACGTGGTTGTTTGCAGTCATCACCTCCAAAACCTGGCGGACAATTACACTTGCCGTCATATTCAGAACAGTTTGCGAAATGAAGACACTCAAAGCCTGGCAACATACAGTTGAAACAAGGAGGACAATCATCCGATTTGAAAACATCAAAAGTTGGTTTTAAGGATAAAGGGATAAAGGTAGGGTCATTATATTCACTTGCCTTGACTGCAAAGACAAGGACAAACAAATAGAAGAGGATCATTTAAAATAACAGAAAAAAAGAAAAAACAAAAAAACAAAAAAACAAAAAAACCCAAATGTCCCAAAGAAATACAGAGCCTTCACCTCCAATTTTCGCTTTCGTTTTGGTCTCCGACCAATCTTCGTTTTTTCATTGGCTTGCCACTTCCGGCTTTTTTGGCCCTATTGAAGGTCACACCATCACCGCGTTTTTTGAGTCCTCAATTCGAAAATTACCAACATCAATCACAGATACATAAGACTGTTGTCTCAAAAGAGATATTTATACCAACAACAGCAAAAGATATAAGACTTTTAAATCAATACATCAAGGCACATTCTGCAGGGCAATGGATGTTCCTTAGCGTGGAGTTTACTTCAAAAGGATATATTCCCAATCATCCAATTTCATTTCTTGTAGAAAATATCGTACAAAGAGGAGCTTCTTTGTTGTTAAGAGCTTTTACGTATAAAATTCTACCTCGGGAAGAAATTGCTGAAGTAGATTCCAGATTTGAAAACTCTGTTACCAAACTGACAGAATCAGGCAAACTGGTAAGGAAATATATTACGGAACTAAATAGCAAGGATCAGCTCGTAATCAGTGAATATGATCGTGTACAGTTAAAAAAAGACATGTTATACATTTATGAAAACACACTTGCTGGAGCCATTAAACACAGAAACAGAATAATGGCATTACAAATTGAACAAGAATATAATTTAGTTTGAATAAATAACATACACTTTATTATAAAAAAAAAATTGAACTTCTCCTAGTTCTCAAAGTAATGCCAAGTACTTTGATTAACAGAGTCAACCACGAGAAGGTGGAAGTTCATCTGACTCCAAAAAACAGCCCCCAGATCTCCAACAAAAAGATGTTGGGTGGTATTTGTCAGCAACATAGTGTAAAAGCAATTGTGGCAGGTCACTTGAACTCATATACAGGCGTGTGAACAACCTGTATCAATCCACTTTTGCAAGATAACTTCAAGACCACATTATCAAGCTCAGACTGCAGCCGTCTGGCCTAATACGGACGTTACCCCGTAGTACTAACACGGCTGTTACCCCGTATTATAATAACGCACTGTGTAAAAGTCCTCTTCCGCAGCAAAGAAGAAAAAAGAATATTTTTTTCTTACGTTTAAATATTTTATCCAATCAAAAAATCATGGGATTCTTGCAATTGACTTTTTTGCGCGCGCGTATGTAGTAATACTTTTACCTTTATGCCTTTTCCACCACTGTAGTTGAAGACGAGATCACTATTAGTAAACACTTTACAAGCTACTTGACAAAAACGAAAGTTTCTGACTGGAAATATGAAGACGTAATAAACAACCTGCTTGACCTTGGATTCCTTCCTACTGACGAAGATAATGATTTACAAAAACTTGGTTCAATATTTAAGGACATTGCAACTAAGCTAAAAAACGAAAATTCAGTAACATACTCAGAAGCCGAACATGGAAAAATGGTAAGTGTCAATGAACATATGGAATATTTATGTGCCGCTTCACCGATCAAAAAGATCATGCGCGAAAAGAAATGGCAATATGCGTATCAGCAAACCTTGGAGGATTAAGTTTTAGATGCTGCTACCGTGGAAGAAAACTCTTTGGAGACTGACGAGAAAAACTTTAAAAATCTATCAGTGACTGATAAATTCGCTTAAAGATGGAATATTGAACCTCCAGCACGCAAAACTTCCAAAACGATTCAACAAATACATAATGAAGATGAAGGACGAAGCTGGGATTGAATTAAAACCTTTTTTGGTTACTCTTGAAGAAAGGGACATGTTGGTTGAACTTTCTAATTGCAAGAACACTTCTGAACTTGAGACTCTTTTATCTACATGGTACTCCAAGAAAAATTTATCTTCAAATTGTAAATACATCAGATTCGCTTTGTCTGCGAGTGTTGAGCTTTGGTCAACAAAGGCTTTGCTTAATAAAACTCATGAAGACTGGTATCGGCTACATGTATATTCAAACATATGAGATAAAGCTTTTCTCGATGATGAAGAGCTTGAAACCAAGCGCTCTGAATGTGTGAGTCAGGTTACGAAGATTTTAAAGGAGGCTGAAAAAGACGTTAAACTACAACGATTGGACTTTATTTTATGTGATATGAATAGTGACACTGATGTTTTGACAGTAGAAGAAAAGCCGTCTGTAAATGGCGTGAAGGCTGATATTAGAAAGGGAGATATGCTGAAAAAACATGCACTTTACTTATGGTCTAAACAAGTTGGCAGCAGCGTTCTCATGGAAAAGTTGGAAGCTATATATTGTCAATGGCAACGTACAAAGTTTACAATTTATGGATCTCGGGCACTGCCTTCTGATACAATGCTTATCTACAAAAAAAGGAAGTTCTAGTTTCCCAATCTCGTCAAGACACTCACCTGAGTTCTCTAAGCTCCTGTTGGCCATCCTTTCTCTAAAGCGAACAGTGAAATTAAATTATGCCAAGTTCAACTTGATTCTGGAGGAAAAGTACAAAAATGAGGTTAAGACGCTGAACTTTGCTGATGACAGTGCCTTATATCAACCTGGTTTCTTTGTCGACATGTGAGCAATCCAAACAGCAATCCAAAAAAGCCTCCTTGACCTTTTAATCTAAAAACTCTGACAAACAGTCTCAACGTACTTTACAGTCGATCTCTTTATTTTAAAAGCGAACTTTGAAACAGACAAAAGCGAACTTTGAAACAGACAACTTTGGGAATGACAAAAGCTCTTACCAAAACGAATTTTGGTCAATGAAAAAACGAAGATTGGGTTTTACAAAAACGAAATCAGTTTGTTAGAAAGCGAAAATTGGAGATGGAGGCACTGTACATGTATTTTGCTCTCATTTTGAAACTAAGTCACAAGTGACGCACAATCAAGAGAGCCGCAAAAAAAATAAAATAAAAAAACCTGGATTTTTTTTGTTCAACACTTTTTTTTATTAAAACAACTTATTACAGGCTGAGCAGTGGCAAATGGTAAAATATTACAAAAAAGGGAACTCACATTAAAAAAAAAAAAAAAACAAAAAAAAAAATATATTTTTTTTTAAACATATAAAAAAATAAAAAAAGGTATTAGGACAACAAGGTCTAAGGTCCTCACACTCGGCAGATACTCGTCGTCACTCCAATTCACCTCCTTATTACCCAGCAAGTGACGGTAACCTATCGACTTGTTCCTCCACAGGTTCGCTCAAAAGAAGAAGGTCCGTCAGAAATAAGAACGAGATAACCTTTGACGCCAAACAAGATCAGTGGATAAAGAATGAGGAAGGCATAGACTCTGCTCAAAAGAAACTAAAAGGTCTTAATCTCACTCTTTACCAAAACAAAAGTAATATACACAAAATAAGCCCTTAATAGCTCCCTTTACCTATCTTATATAACTAAAAAGTGAAATAGAAAATATATACCGTAGTCTATCCTATAAGATAGGTGACCAAATAGAAGCAATTAAATGGACTGACGACGCTAAAGAATGGTATTGTGCTAGAGTCGTAGAAATACTGAATGATCAGGATGAATCCCTTGTATTTGTTCATTATGAAGGATGGCCACCCGATGAAGCCGATTGGATTAGTCCAACATTAATACGCAACATTCATCACGATAAACCTCTGCAGTATGGTCCTACAGGTGCTGAGTCCGAGTCTTCTTGGACCGACTATGCTGAATTTTATGTTTCCGAGCCTGGCGAACAAGCAAGACATCATACAGGCCTAGTACAAGATAGACGCATGTCACTTCACTGCTGTCCTTGTCATTCTCGCGAAACAATCCATCCTGAAAGACCAGATAGAATAAGTTCTATTCTGCAGGCATTTCATAACAATCGGTATTAAAAAGCCCCAGTAGTTTATATATTTTTCTACCCCCAAATTAAAAAATAACAACTCATCTTTTTTTTTTTTTGGTTATTTTCTTAGGTTGCTAAGATACTTTGGTAGGATCCATGCTCGTGAAATCACCACCAACGAATTATTACGAGTTCACACATATTCTCATGTTCGCAACTATTATCCAATTGATGAGGACGTACGGATTGTTAAGGAAGAGAAACCCTTGAAAGTGACTTCAATCGCAGCTCTCTTAAACCCTGCACCTGCATCGAATACCAGACAGAAAACAGTGATGCGTGGTGTGGGCGGAGGTGTGGTAGTTCAGGCAGATCAGGATCTTATAAAGAGACAGCATCGTCGATTTTCTTCTGCTGCCGCTGCGGTGGATGCCTCTCAGACTAACCCTGACCCTGTGGCTCCTCCTGGTCTGGTATGTAAGATGAGTTGTGGGGAGTTGGGCATTGCCGTGGATACTACCTTTCATCCACTTCATAGTAGCTTATCCGCACGAGTCGCCGCAGGCGCCTTGATTAATTTAGTGGATCCTATCATTCACGGTCAAATGAGAAATGGCTTTGCTTTGGTAAGACCACCAGGTATGTAATAAATATATAAATATACATATTTCAAATACAATTATTTATTTATCATCTAGGACATCATGCTGAAAGTGATGCTGCTATGGGTTTTTGTTTTTACAATAATGTGGCTGTTGCTGTTGCCGACACGTTAGAGAAATACCCGACCAAGATTAAAAAGATTCTTATTATTGATTGGTAAACACAAATAGCATCATTTATATCCATCTTCCATCTAAAAAAAATTAATTTTATTAGGGATATACAGTAAAGTAGTAGTTGTTATAATCAGAATTGGAATGGAATATTAAAAAAAAATACAAAACAAAAACTTTTACTTAGTCATGGTAACGGAACACAAAAAATCTTTTACGATAATCCAAATGTTCTTTACATTTCGATACATCGATGGGAAAATGGTCAATTTTATCCATTTAGTGGTGCGCCCAATGAATGCGGAGAAGCTGGCGGTTTAGGGCGGAATGTTAATATCGCATTGAGTGCTTCTGAGGAAAAACCAAGTAAGTCCAAGATTTTCCTTTAACCAAAAAGATTGCATTTAATAAATCATACACTTTTGATTAGAACCCATGGGTGATACCGAATTTGTTGCGGCTTTTCATCATCTTGTTATACCAATAGCCAAGCAATTCGATCCTGATATGGTAAATCCCTAATAGTTTTGTTATTGTTTTCGTCTAATTAGTTGAAATAAGATATTCGTTTCTGCTGGGTTTGATGCTGCTGAGGGACATCCGGAAAATGTAAATATTATATAAATGGTGCGAATAACGACTAACCTTATTATAGCTTGGTGGATATAATGTCAGTCCTCGCGGATACGCTTTACTAACCAAGATGGTAAAAGATCTTGCTGATCAAGTATGTGACGGACGATTAGTGCTGACATTAGAGGGCGGATATGAATTACAACCTTTAGCCGCAACCTGTGCAGCGAGTGCAGCCCAATTATTTTTACCCAACACAGTACCAGATCAACAGATCAGTAGTTACAAACACACATTAAATGCCATCAAACCCAATATTGGTGCGGTGGAAAGCTTTCGAAAAATTGTACAAACCCAAAAATCTTTCTGGAAATTTCCAGAGGCAATGCATGCCACCACCTTTCGATTTACTTTGCCCACCGATTGGCGCGCTACAGATAGTATTTCAACTAGACCACGTAGAGATAAAAAACCCGTCAAGATTCCCATTGTTGAAGGATATTAAAATTTACAACATCACCTATATACAGAACCTGCTTTACATATAAAAAAAAATCTCCTATATTTATATATTATCCATGAAAGGAACTCCCAATAGACGAAACGCTTTAATAAACACATCTTTTTTAGTTTGAATCATATTTGTCTAGAGTGACAATAGTAATTTCTCTTATTTACATGACCCGTATCGATTATTACGGACACATTAACTTTAGTAGCCCATCTACTAAACATGATACAAGTGTAAAATTAACTATTACGCGTAGTCATCCTTAAACATGCAAGACTTCAAACTTTCCTATTGTGCTATACGCGTATATATACTTTCGAATGGCTTGCACCAAAGAGTGGTCACAAAAAAAAATCGAAAAAAAATCGCCACCCTTTATTTACTTTTTTTTTTTTGTTCAAATCCCTCCTTATAACAATTAACCATGGCCACTAACAATACTGAAGCCCTTGAGACTGTTCAACTTGACGGTTTGGTAAAACAAAATTAGACCACCAAGAAATCTCGAAAAGTTATTAAACTTTTTGATTTTATAGGTCGTTTTAAAGATCATTAAGCATTGTCGTGAATCTTATCCTAATGATGTCACTGGTCAACTTTTGGGTTTGGATGATCAAGGAACCTTAGAAGTCACCAATTGTTTCCCTTTCCCTTCTGATGGTGATGAAGATGCCAGTGGTAAATCATTTATAGAGAGAAGAAGAAAAAAAATTTTTTTTAACTTTTAATGTGTAGCTCAATATCAACTCGATATGATGAGATGTCTTCGTGCCGTCAATGTCGATAACAACACTGTTGGTTGGTATCGTTCTGCTCATTTAGGTAACTTTGTTGATCTCAGCTTAATCGAGACCCAATACAGTTATCAAAACTCCCTCAGTGCTCAATCCGTCGTTCTCATTCATGACGTTTCCAAGAGTTCCGCTCAAGGTAACTTGAGTTTAAGAGCATTCAGATTAACCGAGGTCTTCATGAAGGCTTACGAAGCCAAGAAATTCACCACTGAAAGGTTAGTAGAAAGAGAGAAAATTTAAACAGGGGAAGGAAAATTAATGAAGGTTGTGGCAATTTTATAATAGTCTTGCTCAAGCCAAGTTATCATTCTCCAACATTTTCGAGGAATTACCTGTTCAAATTCACAACTCTCACTATGTTACCATGATGCTTCACAACATTGAGATGCCCAAGTTAGATTCCGATCGTCTTCGTTCTCTTTCTACTTTTGCTTCTACCCAAAAGACTCAAACCGAATTAGAGGAAGCCAGACCTTTAGCACCCAACTTTGATGTCCTTGACTTAGAATTAGATCCCTTCATGCAAAAGAACTTGCAATACTTGTTAGACTGTGCCGATGTTCAACAACAAGAACAAAACAACTACCAATACTGGCAAAGATCTGTTGCTCGTGAGCAAACCAAGATGCAAGCCTGGTTGACCAAGAGAAAGCAGGAAAATGCTCACCGTGTAGAGAAGGGTCAAAAGCCTTTACCTGAGGATGAAGTCAACACATTGTTCAAACTCTCTGCTGAACCTAGTCGTTTGGATTCAATGATCTTATCTGCTCAAATGCATAACTTTACCAAGCAAATTAACCAATTCGCTGGTCCTAGTCTTGCTAGATTGTATAGTATCCAAGAATTGCAAAAATAAACCTCGCTATCTCCTTCGCAACCATCTCTTCAACAAACATACAACACCAACAACCCCCTTTTATATATAATAAAATATAACAATTTGACATAATAACTGAATTTATGTACAATGACGATAACGTGGCATTGGTTTTATTTACAATCCAGGGCGTCATGGTCGCACGGCATGCGTACTCCAGTTGTTTCAGCTCTTTTTTGCGCCCGTGACACATTGACAGACTAACATTATAGAGCTGCATCTCTTAAACCTAGAAGCTTGGCTACATCTGTTTTTTTATTTTTGTGTATTGATGTATGTATGTAGTCTTGGCCAAAAATAAACTCTCTTGTTATCTAAACAGACGCTCTGCTTGGCATTAAAAAGTTTTTTTTTTTTTTTTTGAGTGTGGGCGTTTCCTTTTACCGAGCAAACCATGCAACGTTTCACCCTACAGTGAGCAACATGAATACATATTTATGCGTCAAAAGAAGGGGGGAAGAGGAGGTGAATGATCGATCTCATAAGATGTGTGTATTTCTAATTTTAGTATGGAGGATGACTTTTGTGCGATCATCCATTAAAGCAGGTGGTTTTCTTATAAGAGGGCCAATAATGACGCGAATTGGATTAAAGCAGGTCAATCGGGTAGACATTAAGGTTGAAGGGTAAGATCTGAGATTCAAACATTTGTATAAATAGGGTCTCCTCTATTTTCCACCAGCCTTTTTTCTCTTTTTCTTTTCTGTATAAACAACCCATAAAAAATATAAAATAAAAAATGGACATTCTCAACTTATTAAATCATCCTACGACAATGGTGAATAAACCATATCAATGTAGTTGGCATGGATGTGAAAAGAGATTTTCTCGTCGATCTGATCTATCACGTCACAGAAGAATTCATACAGGCGAAAGACCATTCCAATGCCTTTGGCCTGGCTGTAAAAAGCAATTTATTCAACGCTCGGCTCTGACTGTACATCTTCGAACACATACAGGCGAGAGACCTCATGCATGTGAAGTCGCCTGTTGTAAAAAGTCCTTTAGCGATGTAAGTTGTATATATTTCTTTATTAGAATGTATTTGTATTTATTCAATCTTCTTTAGTCTTCCTCTCTTGCTCGTCACAGAAGAACACATACAGGAAAACGACCTTATGCTTGTGAATGCGGTAAATCATTTACACGTAAAACAACCCTCTCTCGACATCAACAAGCGCATCATATTCTTCCTCAAACAATAAGGTAATAATAAAATAGAATAAAAAGCTTGTGTGTTTATATGTTTATTTTTTTTTCTAACTATTTTTTATAGCCGTTTCGAAACTAGAAGTGAATCACCGGATTCATCAGACCATAGTGAAGTAAGCAGGTCATCATACTATTGCTCACCCCCAACGCCACCTTTAGAACCTGTACATTACTTTAAACAATATGCATGTATGCATCCACCATTACTATCTTCTCAACATACACTTGTGAATAACACAAGCCCAATTTTATTACCACCTTTACTACATCATTATCACCATTAAAACCTTAATTCTATACCTATCATAATTTTCATTTCATTGTTTATATGTATAAAAAAAAAAGGATTACCTATTAAAGGAATCACCCTTTTTTTCTTTCGTACCCTCATGATTAGAACCACTCATATGAATGGAAACTTTAAAACAATAATACTATAAAACGAACGATTTTTTTATATATAAATACTATTGTTGTTGTTTAAATGCAAATATTCGGTATCTTCGGAATACACAAAAACAGGAGAAAAAAGGTGCACACTTTGACAGGAGTTGGAGTGCGTGCGTGTGTTTCCTACCAAAAATATAATTTTATCCGAACCGACCACATTAATAAATTATAATAGCTTTTTATTGTTTACGTCAATCTGTTACTATTTGTCTTACTTTTTCATTAGTTTAATTTTTTTTTCTATATTGCTATACTCACAAACTTTTCTTATAGTTAGCTATCAGTGGCGTGCGGGCCCATGTATCATCTTCCCCCAGTTGAAAATGAGATCTCTAATGCAAAACTTCTGCTTGTTTTAAAACACTTTCTTATACCGTTGTAAATCGTCATCCTGATGTAAATAAGCTCCCTCCCTCCCCCCCTCCTTCTTCATTTTTTTTTATTTTGCTACCCAAGGCTGCAATTATGAGTATGAACGCACAGACGTGGGGTCATATAAAAAATATTTTATAATCTAGATATATCCGAAACATATCAAAAGTGTGGCACTCTCTACGGTAAATAGGTTACTTCATAAATCACAGGTTCCTCACTCCATGTATTGGCTCATTTTCTTATAACCTGATCGAAACACACACAACAGCTGTCATTTGTGCTTGTTGTATGCACGCGCGCGCGAACGAGCGACTGAACAAGTAAGCGCGGGAAGCGAGGGAAAAACATAATAATAATAGATCACTTATTTAAGGGCTCTTTTTTTTTAGGGTCATGCAAATGCATGCTAGATACTTTTAAAATGTCATTCATTATTTATATGAATACATTTGCATGATGATATGAGGAAAAGGGGGAAAAAAGGTCTTTGTATTTATTTCTTTTCAAAGAAAAATACATGTATGTACATTAGAGTCCTGGAATTGTTTCAACCGATGTGGATGGAGTCCCGGGTGTGTTTTCTGAGGGAGTGGTTGCGTCTTCTGCAATTCGATTCGGGTCATTCATAATATAAAACTTGGGACAATTCTTATTTGTTTTCATGTGTCCCAATTGTCCACAGTTACCGCATCGACGCTATTATATAAAAAAAAACAGGTTAATAATAAACAATAGGAGAAAAAATAGAGATGTTTTTTTAATTACCATGGCGCCCTCTCGCTTTCCTCGAATAAGACCAAGGACTGGATTTTCGGCCAATTGTGCTTGTTTAGCTAATTGGCGTTGACGACGTCGCTCTGCATTTCTCTTTAATTTAGCCAACTGATCTTGAATACGTTTCTTCATACGTGCATTCTTTTCTTCATCATCCGTAGGTTCCAAAGCCTCAGCACTATTTTTTAAAAAAAAAGTCAGAGGGCAACTCAATTTTTTCATTACTTCATTCTTTGCTTACCTTGTGGCTTCTTCCTCAATCATCTGTCTCTGTCTCAAGTAGGACTTGATGACTACAGGATCACGAACAACTTCTTGTTGCCAGGTTTTTTCACCTCCGCCAGGTGGTGCAATCAATCTTCGGATTATCAAGTATTTATTTTGACTGTTGACATGGTAACTGGAGTTTAAACTACCCGTAACTGAAACATCATCATCATCAATTTCAGAAGTAGCACGATCATATCGACTACGGTGGTAGGAAGGGGTTGCTGGGGATGGTGACATCCCGTGACTATTACGATGGTGACCCCAATCATACTCAGACTATACATGTATCTATATGAGTTTTCCAGATGATAATAAAAAATAATACATGATGAATACTTTACGGCGGAGGGACTATCCACTTGGTCAACATCTCTTTCTTCGTCTTCCTCTTCATGGTCAGAAAGAATGGGTTCGATCTTGTTCCCCAGCGATTCTAACTGTGCTTTCCAAATACGAGCAATTTCTTCTCGATAGATTTGTTGTTGCTCAGCAACATTATACCTGTGTGCACTCTTGGGTCTTGCCTCGATTTGAGCTGGTTTTTGTTTGTTTTGGATGAGTTAATTGTTTATCTTGTGTAGTATGTATGTGTTACCTAGTTTTTCTTCAGCTGATTCGCCCGCACGCAAAAAAATATCCTTCATGGATACACGGATGAAACTAAAACCTTCACCACGACCTGTCGGATCACCTGCGCCATAGAGTTTCAACATGGCTTTACCTTGTGTCGCATTGATGAAGTTTCTGGTGGAGAACCAGGGCGCCAATTGTTGTTCGACTTCCAATTTTGAGTCACCTTCACCTGTTTCATCGTCGTCATTGACATCACCGTAACCCAGATCTTGAAGATGGCGTTCACCCACCAGCATGCTCTCGTACAAACAAACCATCTCGGGTGTCACCATCTTTCGAAGATCTTCTTCCGAGGGGGGTTCTCCCCCTCCACGTGTCTTCCAGTATCCTCCTCCACCATCTTTACTACGGCGATGAAACTCTAAAAACTCTTTCAACCTTTGTCGAATTTGAATATCTGAATATTCAGGAAACTTTTGCGCCAACTTGTTCATCTTGAGCCTATGAAGTGGATTACGTTTAATCAAACGATAAGCAACCACCTGCAATCGGTTCTTAATGGTCGTCGTCACCTTTCTTGAATGAGGGCCTGGGACTTCTTGCACTGGATAAGACTGACCAATCGTAAAGATGGCAGGAATTTCCCGTAAGTAGTATTTGGTATGACCTTTATATGTACTCTTTAACAATAAAAAGTCGGTGTGTTTCACATCATGACGGAATAAAGGCGCACGGATCAAGTTGTTATAGTATACAGAAATTGTTTGACCCGGTTCAACATTACCGAAATTCATAAAAGGTGAAGTATCACCAATATCGAGCACAAAAGGTTCACCGATATCAAGATTGGGTACAAACTCATCTTTGGGTTCTGTCTTTCTGTAATAGTTAATAATTAAAGTTCCCATGCCCACATTAGAAATAATCGGTGGATGTTCTTCAGAATATTCCATAAGCACATAGGGTGTGCTGTCCTTCAATGTTAAATCTTTGGTGTTGCGTATAATATCCACATGACCCTTCTTTTTATCCTTCTTCTTCTTCTTACTCGCTTTCACACGCGAGAAATGGATGTCTGTATTCGCTGGTAATTGGATTAAAGGTCGATGGAACGATCTTAATTCTGCCTTGGAAAGCTTTGTCTTGTAAAGAGCAGGATGTAACTTTAAGGCAGGTAAAGCGTGTTGAACAACCAATTGACCAAACGTTTGTCGAACACGAACTAATCTTCCTGCCAGATGCGATTCATAGAACTTGTCGTTGGATAAATTAAATCGATTCAATGGTAATTTGTTATGAGGTTCAGTGTCTGTGTGGTATATTTGAATCTTGGGAATAGGCTTAGGAAGTGGTTTACGACCCTTCTTTACATGCTTGGGTTCGATTAATAATTCCTTGGTTGCTTCTACTTCTTCAACGTCAAACAACATGTTGGGATCATTCAAGTCAAGCGAAATTTTCATCGTCGAAGCAGGAGGTTTTTCTTTATCCCAGATAATCGCATCTAACCAATCTCCTTCTTCCAATTGCATGTTTAAATGTTTGTTGACTACAGGCTGTGCATCTTCCATTTCACTAGAACGTATACTTCATTAGCCAGGAAAATCATAAATTATATCTTTTTCTTATACTTACGTGATCTCATCGTCATCTCCCCATACAATATCGTCCTCCCATTTATCCAGCATGACAGAGTGATATAATTGATCTTCATCCAAGATCTGCGGTAAAGCTTCTGTCATATGTGGCTACAGAATATGTAAATAGTATGTCAGTAACAAACATTTTCTCGACTTTTAAAAAATATATACTCTTTCAGCTAATTCTTGTAAATATTCTTCGTCCTCGCTCATACTATCGCTACTGTCGCTATTCTCATTCAATGTTTCGATCCTACGTCTTTTCACAGGTACCTTTGCTTGCTCAGCACGGAGACGATCCAATTTACTAGCTCTTGAGAACAATGTACGTTCGTCGCGTTCCACTTCATATTCATATCCATCACCAAACACAACTGCCGGGTAAAGAAAAATTTAGATTTATGTCGCGTTGCTACTACTTTATAACGGTACCTTTTTTATGGAGCTGCAGTTTAGAAGGACGTTTTATTTTGGCCATGAAGAGTTCTGAAAACTTCAAGATCTTTCCCTTTTCGAAACCAGGAAATAACTGTTGGATATCCACGTTTTTTTTAGTCTCGGCATTAGGGTCCACACTGGTAGTGGTTATGGTGGTGGTGGTGGCGTTGGTAGATAAGTTAGTAGGTGGAGGAGGCGTAGGTGTAGGTGCGGGTGCGGGTGTTGGTTTGGCGGGTTCCTCTTCCTCTTCATCGTCGTAATTATCACTGACAAGAGCAAGTCGAGATCGCTTCAAGTTCTTTTGAATCATACCCATGCCACGTCGATAGTATTTTTCTTGCTGATCGTCTGGTACGGTCTCGTCAAAATCAGAGTAATCGACAGCGTCTGAAGCATGGGCTGTAGGTATCACTGGTATGGATTCCGTCCCATCTTCATCGTCGTCCTCGTCAATGTTCTTAGCTCGTTCTAAACCAAACGTATCATCACTGAAAATTCTTGAAATAACATCGGCATCCACGCTTGAAAGAGTCTCTTTGAGATCCTAATTCAGTTCGTAATTAATGTTTTTTTTTCAATTTTTTTCGTTTTCTTTCTTTTAATTACATCGTCTAAATCACTCTCAAGTCTTCCTTGTGCATCCACATTTCCGAAAAAGTAGCCTGCAAACGACATTTCTTTGTTAGGGTGATAAGTTCTTATCAAATGTACAAATGTCTCTCTTTTTTTTTTTTTTTTTGGTTCAGGAAAAAAAGGGTTCCTTTTATATTTTTCGCTGCCAGCTTTCGCACACAACACATTTTGTGACGTCACAAAGACGGCCGTAACAACTTACAGCATCATGAAATGTTTACGTGTGAAGGACTCATACTGTTTCTACAAGAAAGACAGAGCCCGTTCACCTATTCCATTGTTTACTTGTTTTAAAAACAAGAGTAATTTGTATCTGTATCAGATAAATTAAAACACGCTTTCATTGTCAGCATCTGATAGAAAAGGGCACAGCTAACAACAAAAAAAACTTTGATCCAGCTGAAAATTCTTGTAGAACAAGGAATGGTGTAACCTTCTTTTTTTAATATTAAATGCTTTATCATACAATAATCTTTTTTAAGCATCAATGAATTGATCACTGTATCAAATAGTTTTTGTGGTCTTGTGACGGGAAAAAAATAGTTTATTATAAATTGTGAATTTTAGAGCTTGTTGAGAATAAAATCTAATACTTTCTCTGCAAACCAAACATCTTCCATTTCTGGGTATGCATTATCTAATGTTTCTAGGGCTCTTTGAGCAAGGTGATGTTCCAAGGCACCATTGTCCATGCGGATCTTGATCATGTCTCTCATGGTGTCCCTACAGAATTCAGGATGGCCTTGAATAGAGAGACATTGCCCGTTTTCAGAGACAACAATATGTGTGGGCGTACTATTTTCTGTATAAGCCAAGCTCTTGAAACCCTTTGGAAGCTTTACCACATGATCTTTGTGGAATTGATTAATTCGTAATACTTTCTTGTCTGTCTTGAAGAACTTTTGTCCTTCTTCGTTTAATTTCACCTCGGTCCAACCAATCTGTCAAAAAGAACATTTAGTCTAAATCGGTGATCTTTTCTTAGAAATGATTAAATATGTACCTCCCAACCGGCTTCGTTCACCTCTGATTTACCACCAGCAGCACGCATAATGACTTGATGACCAAAACAGATACCAATGAGCTTGACATGGCCCACATGGTCCTCTTGTACCGTCTTTAGGAAATCCACCAGCTTCAGGATCCAAGGATCATTACCTTCCGCGCTGCAATCGGAGCCTGTCAAGAGAATGGCATCGTATTTCTTGCTGGCAATATCTTCGTAAGAAGGGTACTCTTGCTTGTTTATCACGTCAAAGATATCCCATTGAATGCTTAAATGTTCAATATCGGCAGCCTTGTCAAACACAGCGTCAAATTGTTCATGATAATCACCAAGGTGATCGACCAATTCTGGCATGGGTGTATCCGTCTTGAGTAATGCAATATGTAATTTAGTATGGCTCATTTGTTTGTTTTCTTATTTTGGTTATAAAGAAAAAAAAAAAAGAAAAAACTGGAATTATTTGCAGCTTTTTTTATACATGTGTCAGATTCTTCAAAACCCTTGATTAGACTAAATATGACGTGCGACAGAGACTTTTAGATCATTCCAATTTTTATTTCACGCTCATTTTAGTGTATAGAAAAACAAACTCAATGGCTACTAAATGTATAAAATACAGATCGGTTACGTAATGACGGTATCATGGAAGAATGCGGATATGATCCTGTTACTGTGCAGTCATGCCAACGCGTAATTTCATTTTTTTTTTAAAAAAAAAAAAAAAAAAAAAAAGATAGGGAGGGAACAATATTCCCAAAGGAATAAAGTAGTATCAGAACAAAGATATAAAGTAAACATCTGTATTTACCGCTATTTTTGAAAACAAAAAGAATGCATTATCATGCTACATTAGCGATAGTTTTAATGTAGTAAAGCCCCATGGGTTAGTTAACTCCGTAAGCCACTACCTGAAACTTTTTTATTTATTTTTTCTTTACTGGCTTTTTCTTGAACTTTTCTATTTTAATATAATAAAATGTCTGCAACTATTCAAATAAAGTGGCATCACAAGAAGTTTCCTATAGAGTTTGCCAGCATCAAAGACTTGGAGGCAACCACGGTAAAAGACTTGAAAACACATATTCAACGTTTGACTGGTCTTGAACCCAGCAGCATGAAGTTGCAAGCGTTTGGAGGTATACTCTCAGGTTTCTCCAAAAGAATTGGTAACTAACACGACCCTTGTTTAGCGTTTATGACCAACGATGAGTTACCATTAAGCGTTTATGGTATTCGTCCCGGATGTTTCGTTAAATTAATAGAGGCATGTGTGCACGCATAAAAAAAAATAAGTGAAGAGTTATATTAACGTATAAGAATGATTAGCATCACAAGAAGGATCATGGACCACCAGTGCCTGCCAAGGATCACCCTAAAAAGGCTCATCATCACCATAAGGAAGTGCGAAATGAGGAACAAGAGTTAATAGACAAATTACAAGTACTCAAGACCAAAGTAGATACCGAATTAGCTCCCCAAATCAAGACTTACGAAAAGGAAGTGAAGGCATTTTTAAACAAGTCTGAAAAGACAGAAAAAGAAAAGAAGGCACAGATTTACAAAGCTGCTTACCTTGGTGAGCAATTGATGTTGATCTTATTCGATTTAGACGCATTTTCTTGTGGAGTCCACACCAATGCACGACAACACCGAAAGGAACTAGTTCAAGTGACTCAAGCATTGTTAGATAAAGTAGATGAAATTAAATCCGTTGTAAAGAATATTGTTTTATAAAAAAAAAAAAAGAGGCATTTTATTTCAAGGAAAAAGAACGTAATCATCCAATGATTCCAACATGAAGGATTCATGAGAATCAGAGGGAGATAGAGGAGGAGAAAGAGGAAGATGATTGGTTGGTGTGTGTGTAGTGATCCAGTCAAATTCACTAAATACCGTCTCATCGTCCAGTATGTGAGCACCATAATCAAATGTATCATGAGATTGAGTTGGTATATCACCAAACAATGCATTCATTGGCTTCTTTACTGGCTTCACATAAGGTTGAAATTTATGTGAATGATTAGATTGTAATAAGAATTTGCTAGGTTTATCCGGTTTAGTAGTTGTTTGTGAAGAGCAGCGCCGTATTAGTATTTTGTCTTTCTTTTTCGGTATTATGGTGGCTGTAGGACTGTATCCAGGTGAAAACCCGACGACAATCGACTTCCTGCGTAGGCATAACAGTGTTCCTTTGTGCTGTTCAGGTAGGCTTCCTCCTTCATATTCTTCTGTCCATCGTTCTTGTTGTTCATGTTGCTCTTGTTGTTCTTGTTGTTGTTGTTGATTAAAGAAAAGGTCATTTTTAACTGTTGGATACAAAACGTTGCGTTTATTAGACAGAAGGTACGGGAAAGGGTGGACTTGTTAGAACACCCAAATGCTTAGTTAAAAAAAGAGATGAAGGGGTAGTAAAAATAACAACAACAATAAACAAGGCTTAAATAAAAAAAATCCTTTTTACATTCTAGAGCACTGATTGGCTGGATTGGATTTTGAAGTCACTTGAGTAGCACTTGATCAAAAATGCAATTAAAGCTTGTGCACCTTCCACTTGGATATCGTTGTTACAATACAATCTTTTATTAGATTCGGGATAAGGTTGAAAGATATATTGCTTTCATAGCTTCAAGTCCTACTTAAGAATTCCACAATATCTTTTTCAATGAAAGCTTCTTTGTTAGCCACGTTTAACTATTGTGGCACCTTACTTCTGCCAAGCCGACTATCCATTCTTCGGCTTTTTATATCTTCTTTCAATTGCTGTTGAATAGATCTATAAAAATGGTGCAGTTTCATCTGTGTTCTTGTGACCTTGTATACTTGCCTTATTTTGTAGATATTTCTGTACAAATTTCTCATTGGAAAATCATTACATGCCCGAATATCGTGGCCAAAATGGATTAGTATTCAATGCACGATAAAAACGATAAACAAATATTATGCTGGAAGGGGCGGCATCTATACGTGTCCTGTTTACCGTACACAATTGACGTTAGAAGTGACTCTGATAAACAAGCGTGTCGGAGTATAAATTACAGAGGTTTGTGGCCAATTGACCAATCAAGCACTGAATCGCGCGTGGTAACTGTCAAAATTAGCAACGCATTGTTGGCGATATTATGTAAGAGGGAAAAGACGTGTGTTACAGTTTACCAAGAGTTTTTGTTTAATAAAATGTGCAAAAAAGGGGGGTGTTTTAAAGGAATTAAGCCTTGTAGGAGATGACACCATCGAAACGGGCCTTGAACCATTCTTGGGATTCTTCCTTCTTGATTTGATGGTTAACACCAACCTTGGTCTTACAATGCTTTCTGCGGGCAACACGGTTACCGGGACGACCCATAACAACGAAGTAATCCATACCGTAAATTCCAATAGAGGGATCATACTTGATACCCAAATCGATATGTTCATCAATACCGAAACCGAAGTTACCGGTGTTGGAGAAGTTACGAGCCTTGAGTTCGTATTCCTTGACCTTCAAACCACGTTCAAGGATTTCCTCGGCCTTGGGACCACGGACAGTAACGTGAACGGCAATCTTTTCGTTACGACGAATGGAGAAAGTACGGACAGTATAACGGGCCTTGGTGTAGACGGGAGTTTGACCAGTCAATTGTTCGAGAACCTTGGCAGCACGAGTAAGTCTATCACCAGATTCACCAACACAAATGTTGAGAACCAACTTCTCAATTTGGAGGTTACGCATGGGGTTCTTGGTCACCTTCTGTTCTTCGGCGCTCTATTTAAGAAAATTGTCAGTCAATTTCCAGCTCTAACTTTTCTTTTTCTTTTTTTGGCTTTTCCAATGAAACAGTGTGAGAGATCAAATGTCCACATGTACATTCCATCCAAGTTGATTTTATTCCACATTCATACATTGTTGAAACTGTTTTTTTTTTTCGTATGTTGTATCATCCATCGATTCCTTGTGTAATCCATCTGTCTCTCTCTCACAAAGTCATTTGCCGTTCATTTGTTATATTTTATTACCATGTTGTCTGACGATATAGTAAAAAGAGGGAGAACTAAAATACAGTTTGCATTTGACTATATCCTCCTTTGCCTGGGCCGTGGATTTTTTTTTTTTTTTTTTTTTTTTTTTTGGCAGGTATGCTATGACCGGACATTATTAAATCACAGCCCGGACATTTTTGTATATGCTTAATACAAAATCCACTACTTTTTTTAAATTGAACAAGCTTTCAAACAGAACAATAAGGAAATTATGACAAACAATTTGATTTTTTTACAGAAGTTGTGTTTTTATTTAAAAATGATAAAACCCTTAATTTGTACAAAAAATTTAAGCACAGAAAAAGGAACCAAGTCAAGAGATTTAATGCTTCTTGGACTACAGAAATATATGTTAATACAAAAAGAAAATTCCTGCTAGTGAAATAGATGTTTACCTTGATCTTACGGAGGTAGAACTCAAGTTCCTTACCCTCGAGAATGTAACCATCACAACGACCAGATTGACCGGGACGAGAAGCGATGACAGCATAGAGACGACCAGCATTGAATTGATCGTTCAAGAGAGGATCGACAGCAGCAGTGGCAGCACGAGCAGCAATCTTCTTTTCAACGCTGTTGGACTTCTTCTCAGTGGCAGCCTACAATTATATATCTTGTCAGTATACGCCCATATATTAACTCTTCAACAACTTAAATAAAACTTACAGCAGCCTCACCAGCCTTTTGCTTACCAAGGGTAATAGCATAGTGAGATTCATACCATTGACGGAAAGGAGTGGCATCAATTTGGATGACGGCACCCTTAACGAGAGTGTTGGTACGGACCAACTCGTTGTTGGAAGCGTTGTAAACAACGGTCAAGGCACGAGTCTTGCGGGAGATACCCTCGGAACCCCAAGAGAAGTTACCGGATTCGAGACGAAGGGCACGACGCTTGAAGTTACCACCACGAACACGAACAAGATGGATACGCTTACCACCCAACTTGGTGTTGGCAGATTGACGACCTAACTCGAACCTATTTTAAAAGTGAATTTAGTCGTCTCGTTCAAATTTAGGTGGCATTGGGACTGAGCGCATTTGTTTATTGTTCCACGATTCTATTATAGATATATATACACATGCGCCATGTGCCGAAATGTCACCTCCAAGATAACAATAAAAAAAATACTTACTTTCTCTTCTTTCTGTATTGATCACGTCTAGCACCGGTGGCGCTACGCTTATGGCGAGAATCACGGCTGATACCTATTCATTAGATGGATGGATGCATATAAGTATTTCTGCTTTCTTTGGTATTGGATGCATGTCTGTTCTTCTTTACCCATATTATTTGCAGAGAAGGAACTCTAGAATTCTTGGCCGCCTAATGTTCATTTACACCTTTCGCAAAAAAAAAAAAAAAAAAATGGTCCGGCCCAACTAAGTGATGTCACATTCTTATAATTTTGCAACTCCGTGTCCGAAGGCGCTATGGCAGTAGTAAAGCAAAGCATGAATTCATCGAATTGTGACTGAATGCTGTCTTTTACACCACATACTTTCAGTGCATTCAATAATTGCTGTCTTTTTTTGTTTATTAAGTAATATATGAGAAAAAACTACAGGAATATTAGCTCAAACATATATTGTATACATATTTTTGTTTGTTTATAGGCCTTCCTAATAAAGATACTCTCCGTTGCTATGGTAACGCTACATGAGCAAATAAACTTTCAATGACTACTTAAGTAAGGTAAATGTTAGACTTTTTTCTAACCTTGAATGTACTCATACTACTACCTTTTTTTTGTGTGTGTTCGGGTAAAAAGCTCGTTGTTTAAGTTTGTTTAGGATCTTCATTGACATGATCTATGTCTTATCTTCAGTTTGACATGCTGCTCTGTAAGTATGACGAGATTACGTAATGGCTTTTCTCAAGATGTAAAAAATGACACCTATGCTTACGTCAAAGACCGAGGAATATAACCCAACAGCAACCATGGATAATAAGAGGTGAGAAAAGAATGGTGTTGTATTACATGTAGTCGAAACACTTTTAAAGAATTCATTTCTTTATCTTATTTTATATCGGCTTGGTATGGATTTCTAGTATTGGTATATCTAAATCTCAGAGCATTTTCTACGGTGTAAAGTGGATTAGGAACAATAAAAAATGCTTCGCTATTGCAATAGCTAATGTAAAAACATTTTGCAGAAATTCTAGCAAGCAAGTAGACACTACCCGGGAAGCATTTAATTAAATCCTTGGTGGTTATAAGTGGTGCAAACGATATTTAGTTTTAATTTTTACACACTCATGTGTATGAAAAACATTAGTTATTGAGATATTCCCTCCTGATAAATCTGTTTATTGCTAATCTTGGCTGCCTTCAATTAATTCTCGCGTCAACGCATACCCCCAACTGAATCGACTGAGTCCAACATGTATACAAGGAAAATACAATCAATGCATTCATATAAATATAGATCATGCAACACGGAATAAAAATTAATTTACTGCTATTGAAAAAAATAAATGTTGTATCTGTATGATCTCATCCTATTATATAATTTTAAACATTCTGTCCTGTGTAATTTCGCCACGACATCTCTAAATTACTCTCTCCTTAGTCAATAGCTCTTGTAAAGAAGCTGTACTAAAAATAGCACATTGGCAAAGATCAAAGGTAAGCAACGTTATTTTGACTATTGCGTTTCGCCATTAAAGAATAATGACAGCGTATTGATAAATTCACCGGCACGTTAAAAAGGATATGAGGATAAAACAAAAGAATCCGTAGTAGTAATTACAAAAAGAGACAGATTCCGTTCTTCATTGCTAACAGTCCAAAAAAAAAAAAAAAACCAGACATATGAATGGAACGATGTTAGATAACGCCTTTTGGCTATTACTAAAAGCAAGAATATCTACGTATTTAATGACTCATCATAACAAAACGGTATTTATTCAAATCAAAAATACAGTCTTCTGGAAGAACATTTTGTCTCTATAAACAAAGAATGATGTTAGTGCTTACTGTTCTTGATGCAAGAGCTGTATCTATCCGAAAAGTATGAAAAAAAAAAGTGGATCCGTTTGTGGAGAAAGTAAAATAAAGGAGTACGCACAAATAGGTCCATATTAGGATATAAATTAAGATTAAAATAAATTAAACAGAAATAGAGGTTTTGAGAGGACGTGCTAAAAAAAACTAGTATGTATTAAAGGGGCCGTATTAAAACGGAGGTGATAAGAATGCAATAAATGTCAAAATGGGAAAAGGTCTTTTTATTGTCTAACAGAAAATATAGAAAGTAAAATAAAAAACCTGTCGCTTTTTTTATTATTATTATTCTTCTCTTCTTATTGTTTCCCTTTCCATTCCCTTCTAATCACTCATTTTTTTTTTATATATATTTACACATTATGCTTTCCAATGCGCAGGACGCACCTTTTCTCCACCCTCATGACCCATGCGTCGAAAAAGAATATGAAACTTTAATTCGAGCGTGGAAAGATCAACTTATCGACCATACACCGGCAGTTCCTAATAATGATTATGTTCGACTGGCTTGGATGAGATTAATGGATCATTATCTCGACCAGCAATGGCTAGACTCGAAACAAATGTTACAGTGTGCTCAGGCTTGGAGCGCCCGTGACGAGTTAAGTTTGACAGAAGCTGTTCATACAATGAATATCCTCAGCCTCAAATCAATGCAAAGGTCATTGGATGCTCGTCAAGAGTTACTACAAGCTTTGGGAGACCCAGATCTCATTGGTATTGCTCGCCCACAAAGCATTTCTAGCTCCTCTTTTCTGACAGGTTCAGAAGAGGATGTACATGCCCCATTACTTGTCCAACACACCAACACTCCCACCCAGGAAAACTTTAATATTAATCATGATGAACCAGCGGTCCTTTCAATGAATGAAGAAGAGGAAGAAAAAGCCTTCCTAATTGACAATGGCTATAATCTTGATGAACTGATTGATCTATCCCTCGAGCCCGATTTGGAAGACTATGAAAATGATGGACAGGACATTAAAGTAAGACCAGTTTTTGATGAGGAAGAAGAGGAAGAAGAGGAAGAAGAGGAAGAAGAAGAAGAAGAGGAGGAGGAGGAGGAAGATGCAGCAGAGTTTATATCGCCGCTGGCCTCCCGTGTCTTTACTCGCAGTATCTCTTCCTCCATGTCTTCGCCTAATATATCCACCACTCAACGCCACGAAGAATTTACTCAACGAAAATACGAGAGCTACTACCAGAAATTACACCAGACGTCATCGTGGAAAGAAATTGAAATCCGTAACTCTGATTTATTATCTGAAGGAGGAGGCAGCTGTAGTAGCAGTGAGATTAGTTCTCCGAATGTGGGAAGTGATGTTCAATGGAAGAGCTGGTTTTTGGGAGATCAGTCAACTGAATTTGCAGAGGAAAAGGTAGAGACGGATGCAAGCTTTTCAGACTATGTCAAGAAACAGCCGTTTTTAATGGTTCGAAGTGAATCTAGCATTTCAGCGTTTCGACCAATCAGCAATAATTTGGCACCGCGTTGTCAGGCGCCATTGATCACCAAAAGTAGATCTTTCCCTTCAAAGTCAGCTTTATCGGCATCCATGAAGAAATCCTCTTCTACTCCACCGCCTGTGCCCCAGCAACGAAATTTTATGATTCGATCTATTGTCAGTAAGAAGGCTTCGTTATCCAAACTATTTAGTAGTAAAAAGCCTTGATACTTTCTTTTTCTTTTGTTTGTTTATAATTCAAAATAAATAAAATAAAAAAATATAATAAACCCTCAAGGTTTCCAGTCTTTGGGATTTTTCTCTCCCGCTTTCTTTTTTTTTTTTTTCTTAATGTCTTCATTCACCAATAGATTAATCAAGGAGAAAAGTCCCTACTTACTGGTAACAAAACGACAATCATATTTAAGTGCCTGCCCATTGAACATTAACAATAATGTGACCCACTTTTAGCAACATGGTAATTACATTTTTGCTTATTGTTCAATTAGGTTCTTTTTGTTTTATTCATCTCTTTATTTATTTTTCGACATTTTAAGCTCATAATCCAGTATGTGACACCTCATGGCATAAACTTGAATGACGACTAATGTGGAAATAAACCCCCTCCCTTTTTTATTTTAGGTCGACTGGTATCCTTGGGGCGAAGAAGCTTTTGCTAAGGCTCGTACTGAAAATAAGCCAATATTTTTGAGTGTGGGTTACAGCACTTGTCAGTGAGTTGTTTAAGAAAAAAAAAAGAATCTGTAAAATCCTGGCTAGCAAAAATTAATCCTTTCATTTTAGTTGGTGTCATGTCATGGAACACGAATCTTTCGAAAGTGAAACTGTAGCAAATGTCATGAATAAATACTTCGTGAATGTCAAAGGTAAATATGTCGCGCATAAAAGAAAAAAAAAATGAAGTAAAATTCCTGACATAATGTCCAGTTGATAGGTAAAAAACATGGTACTTCCTAGAATATAAAATTAAGCTGACAGTAACAAAAAAAAAAAAAAAAAAAAAAAAAGAGAGGAAAACCCTGGTGTAGATAAATTATACATGACATACATTCAATTAACCTCAGGAACGGGTGGTTGGCCCATGTCAGTCTTCTTGACACCCGAATTGAACCCTTTTTTTGGTGCTTCATATTTTCCTCCTGAAGATCAATACGGAAAGCCTGGTTTCATCACCTTATTGACTCGCATTTCGGATCTTTGGAGAACAGATCCTCAAAAGATCAAGGCATCTGGAGAAAGCATGACTTCTCAATTGAAATCATATATACAAGCTAAACCCGCAGGTAATCAAGCTCCTTTGGATCCTGTAGCAGTTGCGGCAGAAACCTATCATCACTTTGTCAATTCATTTGATCCTGTATTTGGCGGGTTTGGTTCTGCTCCCAAGTTTCCTACTCCTGTTCAATTGCAGTTTTTGATTGATTATTACATGTACAATCGTCAGGTCAGCAGTCGAGCTGCCGACGCTCAGAAAGCACTAGACATGGCATTGTTTACTTTAAAGAAGATTGCAGCAGGCGGAATTCATGGTACTAGCAAATATCAAAGTTAGTCCCAACATATAATCCCAATTAATCAATCATGTATGTCTAGATCATATTGGAAGTGGATTTCATCGATACAGTACAGATAAAAAATGGCACGTCCCTCATTTCGAAAAAATGTTGTATGATCAAGCCCAGTTATTATCACTTTATTCATCCGCGTACCAAATCACGGGTGAAGCAGTCTTTGCAGATGTGACAAAGGACATCATACACTATGTGTCTAGAGACCTTCAACATGATACGGGAGCATTTTATTCTGCTCAAGATGCTGATTCTTCACCTTCCATAGGGTCTTCCCAGAAACTAGAAGGCGCGTTTTGTGTATGGGAAGAGTCGGAACTCGTGAATATTTTGGGTCCCACTGACGCTCAAGTTTTTGGGATACATTTCGGGTGTAAAAAAAATGGTAATGTAGAACCTGCTCAAGATCCTCAGAAAGAATTGGTCAATAAAGTAAGTTTTTATAGAGATCCTTTTTGTCTGACATGAAGCTTTTTAGTGTGCTTACTTTTACAATAAAAAAACGTGTAATGTAGAATGTGCTGGCTGAAAGTGGCACGGTTGAAGATACTGCAAAGGCGGCAGGTATGACACCTACAGAAGTAACCCGTATATTAAATTCGAGTAAACGTAAGCTTTGGGATTACCGTTCCAGTATCCGTCCAAAACCACACCGCGATGAAAAGGTATGTGGTTTCCCTCCCAAAGATCTAGTCGTATTACTTTGTACTAATTATTGTAAAGATCCTTACTTCATGGAACGGATTGATGATTACAGGTTTGGTTCATGCTTTTGAAGCGCTTCAAGAGACGGATATTTTGAAATTAGCAATTGAAGCTGCCGAGTTTATCTACAGAGAAATTTATAACCCAACAACACATGTGGTGATGAGATGCTACTGTCAAGGCGCATCTGATATTGGAGGCTTTATAGATGACTATAGCTACTTGATTCAAGGTTTGCTAGATTTATACGAGGTCACGTTTGATGAAAACTGGATTAAATGGGCCTATGATCTTCAGGAAAAACAGAACGAATTATTCTATGATACCGAAGATGGTGGTTACTTCAATGTAACAAAGCACGATAAAAGCATCCTTGTTAGAATGAAGGAAGAGCAAGACGGCGCAGAGCCATCAGCGTAAGTATTTATTTCTCGCCACTTTGATTGACGCTGTCTCATATTTTTTCTTTACAGAAATGCCGTATCTCTGAGAAATTTAGTCCGCCTTGCTTCCCTGCTGGAAGAACCCTCTTATGCTAGCAAAGCGCAAGAGACAGTACATGCATTCAGACTCTCCTTGAGTAAATTCCCATTTGCTATACCAGCTCTTGTTGCATCATTCATGTTGGTGTCGAATGGCTTGAAAGAGGTAAAAAGGGAAATAAAATGATGGCCTATGTATAAACTAAATGCTGTTTTTCTGTAGATTGTATTATCTGGCAATCCTGATGATTTCCGTATGCGAGAATTCCAAAGAATTGTGTCGCGCGTATTTCTACCTAACAAATTAGTGTCATTAGCCAAGGGCGAAGGATTTATTGCGCAAAAGAACTCGGTTATCAAACAAATTGGTGTGCATGCGAATCCTGTAGCCTACATTTGTGATAATTTTTCATGTGGATTACCCATTCATGATGCGAACGCACTTAAAAAAGCATTATCAACTGATCAATAAAGGCAGCATTCATACAAAAAAAGACAAAGGGTGTTTATATTTAAAAAAAAAGTGTGTATGTGTAAGGCTTTTTTATTCTAGTAGATTAAAACGCTTATTGGGCAGATAAGATATCAGAGTCACCAGCATCAGTGATGGAGAGGACACTGGTACGGAAAAGCTTACCACAAGCGGTACCAAGATCGATGTTGTTACCGTTGTAATGATGGACACCAGTCTTGGACAACATGGCGTAGTACTCAATCTCGGACTTACGGAGAGGAGGACAGTTACCAGCAATGATGATCAACTTGGCTATAATTTAAAAAAAGAGATTAGCCTAATGTTGAAAGGGGGACGATCTCTGCCAAAAGAAAAAAAAAAGAGAAAAAGTTCATAGGACAAAAGCAATAACAAAAAAGAGTAGGCTCCTGTCCCCCCAGTAAAAATAGCACGAGATCGATTTGGTTTGTGTGTGTTTATAATTTTGAATTCACTTACCCTTTCCTTGACGGACAGTCTTCAAGGTGGTCTTGTAACCGAGAGTGTACTTACCAGACTTGGTAACAAGTTGGAGACGAGAGTTGATGGACTCGGCGTTCTTCTTGGACTTGACAGTAGGGGCCATTTTAACTATAAGGAAGCAGGGTATCAATAAAAACGCGTTTCGTCATTACTGCATTATAGTGAACTTACTTAAGTATAAAGGAAAGAGAAGGATTTCTAACCTGGCAAGACATGCCCGTTACCCTAAAGGATTCAAAAAAAATTTCATTTACACTAAGCCACCTAATTAAGCCAATCAACCTCAGCTAACCGCCTGAGGCTCAAAAAGCTAACCTGGGTTTTAAAATGTTCCCAAAAAAAAAAGGTATATGTGTAATATTGCCCCTGTCGCTTTTTTTTTTTTTAACCCTTTTTGTTCCGTTTTATCACTTACACTTATCATGAACAAACTCAGTGCTATCCGCAGTCTTCCTCAAACATGGGCCAGAAGCTACACAACAGCTGTCAAGCCCAACATTAAATTATTAAAAGAACTTCGTAAGGAAACCGAGGTTTCCATGACAAAGGCTAAGGAAGCCCTTGTCAAGACAAATAACGACTATGCAAAGGCCTTAGCTTGGTTATCCGAGGATGCTCAAATCTCCGGTGCCAAAAAGGCTCAAAAGGTTGCTGGCAGAGTCGCTGGTGAAGGTTTGATTACCACTGCCTCTGTCGAAGCTCCTGTTGCCAACGGTGTCAGAAGCACTATCATTGAGGTATACGAGAACAAATTTAAATCACCTTTGCAGAAGTCAATTTTTTTAACATTTATATTCTAGTTGAACTGTGAGACTGATTTCGTTTCTAGAAACGATGTATTCAAGAACCTTGCTTCTAGAATCGCCGCCACTTCCTTGTTGATGCATGATACTCTTGGTAGCGCTCGTGCTATCGAGATCCTTCCTGTGGACGCACTTTTAAATGCTCCCTTGATGCCTCATCCCAACCAAACAGAATTAAACATCAACGATATTGGAAAGACTGTCAACGAAACTATTGTGGAAACAATCGGTAAGCTCGGTGAAAACATTTCATTGCGCCGTGCTGCTTTAGTCACCAGCGGTGTGTCAGCCAGTTATATTCACGGTGGTGATGCAACCAGTGGTAAGATGGGTGGTCTTGCTGTTTTACAACCTAAGAAGGTCACTTTAGCTGAATTAGATCCTACCGCCACTCTTACTTTAAACAAGACAGCTCGTCAAGTCGCTCGTCAGGTAGTTGGATTCAATCCTCTCTACTTGAACACTGCCGATGTTCCCGAAGCCGAACTTTCAGCACAAGCCAATGTTGAGGAATTTGAGGAGACCTCAGTTTTGAACAAGCAAAAGTATCTTTTGAAGCCCGAATTCACCATTGCTCAATATGTTGAACAAGCTGCTGACGCTGAAGTCATTGATTTCATTCGTTGGGAGGTTGGAGAAGGTATTGAAAAGAAGGAGAATGATTTTGCTGATGAAGTCAACCAAGCTGTCAATGGCAACTAAGTTACATTTTTGCGTTGAAATATTGTACCATACTAGATCTTTTTCCCATTTTTTTTTTTTTTTTTTTTTTTTATTATTCTATCTTCCACCAAACCATTTTAATAAATGTTATTTCCCTTGTATATTTAAAAACAATATATTTTCAATTTGATTGTGTATTATGCTCTACTATTAATAAACATGCTTCTCTAACTATTATCAGCAGGTGCACGGCCCGAATTATATCCAAAACGTTCTCAGTAAACATTGTGTAGATGGACTTTCTTTGTACGTTTATAAATTAGGCTTTTTATAAACAATCACCTCTATTCGATTTAAAAAATTTCTCATTGTCCCTTTTTTGAAAAACTAATTTAGTTGCTTGAGAAAGTTTGCTTTTGTGTGCCCTTTTTGTCATTTTTAGTATTTTTTATTTTTTGTTTTTGTGCATCAAAATGGAAGATGATCTGTCAAGCTCAGGTAATCACACACTTCAAAAAAAAACGTATTACAAAATTGTAATGAAAAACAAACCCTTTTTTAGAGGATTTCAGTGAAGGATCCATTTCCACCGACTTGTCAGAAGAGCGCATACCTGGTGAAGATATAAACTTTGTCATTGACGATCTTCGTCTCCGTTTACAAAACCCACCCGATTGGTTTGGAACACATGATCTTACAGGTGAATTGATTAGGGAGTTTAGACGGGCTGGGCTATTCGACGATGAAATCGAGGCATTAGAAATTAAATTCTATCAGACTGAGCGGTTCAAGTTGAGGGTTAGGCGATTGAATATGTTGGACACTATATTGGGCTATGTTTTAGTCATTGCATTTGTCCTTTTCTTCGAATTACATAAAGGTTCAAGTAGATATTTATACATTTCAAATAAATTTTAAAATAGCGTACAGTATAACTTTTTTATTTTATTTTTATTTTCGCAAACTTTGCTTGAAACGTAATCGTGATGATATGTGAGGCAAAGGTATAAATTTGTAATAAAACAACAATTTGCACGCAAAATATACTTGAATAGGACTAATAAACATATTACCAAATAACAAGAAAATGAAAAGTGACCGTGATTTATAGTTTTTATAAATAATAAAGAATGCTTTTGTTTTTCTTTCTTTTACTGTAGATAAGATCATTATTTAAATATTTTATTGTCTGCCAGAGAAAGAAAAAATCTATCTACTAAATAGGTACAGGCCTGTCATGAGTTATGCTTTTCAACTGCATGATTAATTATATGTGTTTATTTAAGTAACAAGGAGAACGTAAGAATCAGATTGGCATTATGCGTGTAATTATTTATCTATTAGTTAATTTTGTAATGTTGAAAGTGTTAATAAAACTCCATATTTCGAACGTAAATAAACTGTTGAATAGCTATAGTACGGCCATTAATGTTCACTCCTTCACCACCGTTTCCTGGTGGTCCGTTCAAAGGAGGGTCTTGCTCTTGTTGATCATCATTAGCAACAGGTACTTGCTCTTGTTGGGGATCACCAGCTTGCTGTTGGTTGATATCTGCTTGGGGTTGGTTAGCATCTGCGTCAAGTTGATTATTGTCATTGAGTGCAGGTAAGTTGTTGATAATTGGTGGCTGTAAATTATCGCGATTGTTGCCGTCTGCAGCAACATTTTCGACATTACGTTCGGGTAAACGTGCGTGAAGTAATTCCATTACTTGGTCGAACCTTACGTCAAAACCATCCATACGCCGTGTGTTATTAGCTTGGTGCATGTTCGCATTAGCTGTTACTTCATTTAGATTTTCTCGAGTCGGTAGCAACGCCACGCGATTGTTTATTTCTCTCGAAGTAATTTCCACATTTGTAATCTGGTCTCGTAAATAAGTCATACGATCATGGGTTATGTCTATTTGAGCTAGAACAATCTCTACACGATAATCCAAGTCATGTATGTTTGTCATAGCCGTATTTATATGAGCATCTAAACGATCAATTCTTTCTCGTAAGCCTGCCAGTCCTTGTAAAACCGCTGCCCGTTCATCCTCTACCTGCTCATCCCCTGCTTGTTCCTCCTCTTCCTGTTCATCCCCTGCCTCATCGCCATTAGTGTCACTCCCATCATCATCGTCTGAGTTATCAATAGGTTGTTCAGCTGTTTCATTATTATCATCATCATCGTCTGAGTTATCAATAGGTTGTTCAGCTGTTTCATCGTTATCATCATCATCATTGCCATTATCATCATTGATATCATAGTCCTCATCAGCGTCATCATCATAATCGCTGATACCGTTTGTATCCTCAGTAGTTTCGGTATCAACGTAGGAATCATCATCAGCGTCGTTGTTATAGTCTGAAACCATTCGTCCGATTTGAGATACTTCAGAGTACATACCAGATAAAGGAAGACCACCATTATTCTCAGTGCACGATCTGGCTTCCCTATCGACAAAAAATAAAGACATCATGTAAAGATCAGGCGTCAATTTTGCTCTTTTATTTTTCGGGAGAGTTTGGTCTTTGCAATCATCATTATGGTAGGCAGATTGTTTTCTTTTGGTGCTGCTGTGTTTTGTTGACAAAGGTCTGGATCGCGACATGCTACTATATATATAGAAAAAAAAGAAAATAGAGGGAATTTGGAATAAGTACCTAAAGACCCATTCTATCTATCTATATATATACAAAAATGGTCATAGTACAATGAATTTGTTTATAAAGTTTGTTATCCATTATGTGATAATAAAATCAATGTCTTGATTTATTGTTTTGCAATTCTGTGATGCTCTCATTGAAGATATCCATCTATTTATAATATTTCATTGTAGTTATGCTAGATGATAGGGCCGTTCGTTAAAGAGACAATTGTTTGTTTCTGGTCAGAAATGGTGTAGCTGCTAGCACGTGGACACCGATAATTTATATTCTTCTTCAAACTAATAGCAAATTTGTTTTAAGCAATACAAACTCTATTCCATATGTTTTTCTGTAGTCAGATTATTTTCAAAATATGTACAGTTCTGAGACTCCATAAAGATATCATCATGTTCAAGTCTTGCTTTAGCATTTTATTTTTCCTTCTTCACTCCTAATAATTCATTCATTGTACATTTGGTGTGGGGTTTGAATAATACAACGTTAATAAGATGACAATAAAAAAAATGGTGCAAGAACGTCGCTTAATATAAACTTATGTTTTCGAATTTATCAAGAAACTGTAATGGTTGTAACCCCTTTCCGTCTGTCGGGTGTAGAAATTTCAGCGGCATCTGCAAAAACAAAGGCCATTTGCACATATAACTTCAGAAATCATCATGTATTATACTTTCCCTTTACCCAAACCAGACATACTATTCAAGTGAAAGATTTGCAGTCAAAGTGTCTTAGAGAACAGTTAATTTAAGATAAACAGCGTGTGTGTATTTCTTCTATGACCTGACCATGTTACGTGCTTCTTATACAATCAGGGAATAGATCGGCTAATGCTTACTTGTCTAAAAAATAACCTTATTTCGAACACTGGGATATAGAGAGAAGAGCAACATAAAACTTTGTTGAAAGTTAGATCACCTTTTAATTCAGCTTTAAATGGGATTCAGTTTGAATTGCACCATTGTCAGACAAAATAGCTTCGTGTAGGAAATTACGTCAGCAATTGTTTGCGTACTTTCTATTGCTAGAGGCTGTATTCGAGCTTTCAGGTGATGTATGTTGGAGAGCCCACGTTATCATATCCAGCAATTACATCAACAGCGAACAAGAATTTATAACAACTAGCAAAAAAAAAAAAAAAAAAAAAAAAGTAAAATAAGACTGGGTAGCGGATATTGATCCAGGTAGCATCCAAGTCCCTATTGAAAGAGCAAGTCTTAGTGTTTAAAGTAGAGAGATGGAACATGATGTATGAGACGAGTTTGGTTAAGAGGTTTATTGATGTCATTGCGGAGGCTCCATTATCTGCGTTCATGTATGTGCTTGTCTTTATGTCATCATATGTGTTGTCCGCATTATTCTTTTTTTTTGGGGGGGGGGAGACATGATGTGTTTCCATCTTCTTGTAGTAGCTGTCCTGTAAGTACACAAAGTCTTTTTTTTTTGGGAAATCAATAAGGAAGCATATATTATTTATTCCGATGAACTTTGATGGGTACAAGGCTTGTATGACTTTATAAGAAGATTTAGAAAAGGTGAGGTGTAATCAACGAGGATAATCACAATATTTATTGTTTATACGGCTGTCGTATGGCTTTTTACAGAAAAAAAAAAGGGAGTTCAAGTTGACATTTCATGGTAAAGATCGTATCATGTTACTATAGTAACTTGTGTTGACTTTTAGTAGAAAACACAACTATTCTGTTTATTCCATGCATGTGAAATGCTTAGTCTGTTACACCACAAGATAATAACTTCAAATGTTCAGAATATATCAGTACAAGATCAAGCCCCCCTCCCTTCGCTAAGCTAAACTCTTTATATGTAACACACGGGTATGTCATACAAAACATCATCCCACAGAATATTTTTTTTATGCTGCAATTTATAAATGGAATAGAATGGTAGGGCGTAGAACCAAAAAAATTAGTTATCTCGGCTGACATCATAATGTAGCCCGGAACAACAAAGATGCATATCCGTGTATTTATAAATAACTTGTATCAAGTTAGGGTAAATGGCGAGGCAATAAATGTATCTAAAGGTGAAAATTAAAGACAACAACCGCTTTAAGCATGAGGGGGAGGAGGAGGAAAGAGCAGAATTATTACGTATTTAAGTCATGATACGGACAAGGATTGTTATTATTAGCAATCTATGGAACTGCATCCGACCTTCTTTTTCGGCAGGTCAATTAAAATAAGTAGTTTTATTCATTTGTCCTACCCGCGCCCTTTACTCAAAAAAAAAGGAACTACTTTTTCTAAAAAAGGTAAGCTAAAGCCTCATCTGAAAATAAATTTTTTTGATTCGTCTTTTGGTGCAGTTGGAATTGTACTACACTGCTATTGACACAAGCTATTATATAAATAAAACTTTTTTATTTATTTTTTTCTTCTGTTTCTTCTTTTTTTTTATTAACAAAAATATAAAAACATTATACAATATGACTGTGACCGAAAGCCAATTTCCTCTTGGATATTTCTACATTATTTCCAAAATGAACGAGCTCGTGATTGATTTACGTGGCCCTGAAACTGCTACCGTGAGTGTTTAGTTGATAGACGCGAGACTAAAAAAAGCGAGTGACTGAGACACGTTAACTAATTTTTTATATATAAACGATAATAGGTTTCCTCCAAGATTGTTATGGCCGCAAAGAAGCCTACTTCTCCTGAAAGAGATAGTCAACTCTGGATCCATCAAAATGGTTTCTTGACAAACAAGTCTACAGGTCTTGTTTTAGACATTAACAAGGCTGAAAGCTTTGTCGGTATGTTAAATCTCGAAATATCTAAAAAAAATAACTGTTTTTGCTCATATATATATCAACCTCTAGCCATCTTTACCAAGGAAAACCGTCTTTATTTAGACAAGATGAAGGATCAAGAAGCTGTAAGTAGCCGGATGATAGGACGAAGAAAAAAGAAAAACCTTAAATTTATATAAATTTTTTTTTTATTAGGCTAACGATCAACGCTTCGGATATGAAGCCGAGACTGGTTATATTTATGCTTTATGTAACCATGATTTAGTGGTGGATATTCGTCATGAAGATTTAAAGGAAGATGCCCGAGTCATGGTGTATGAAAAGAAACCTATTGCCGAAGCCGCTAACCAGTTATGGACACTTGAACTTGCTGATCCTCCAAGAATGATTGATTCTGATGATGAAGATGAGGATGATAGTAAGCGTGAGCGTATGAAGGCCTGGTTCGGTAACTGGAAGGGTTGGGGACACAAGAAGGGTGAGGTTTTGGCCGAAAAAGATTTGGTAGAAGCCAATGAAAAGGTCTACAAGAACAAGAAGGAGAAGGCTAGGTAAGATATTAACAACTGACAAGTATAAGACCAAAAAACAAGGGCTGACCTCTCATGTCTTAGTTATGAATTGATTGCTGCTGCTGCTGCTTATGAAGCTGTCAACGTTTGGGAAAAGAAGCAAAAGGAAGAAGGTAAAGAAGTCCAACATGCTACTGCTAAAAAGTTGATTGCTGGTATTGCTGCTAAAGAGGTAAATATAACTGCTATACTGTGTAGGTTTATCCTAGCTGACCCTTTCCCTTTCTTTATTATTATAATTATTTAGCTTGTTAAATTACTTCAAGAAAGAGGTACTGAGAAGGAATTCAAGGAAGATAAGCGCAAGAACGAAATGATTACCAACATGACCAAATCAGCTGCTATCAACTACTTTGACTCCAAGCATGGTTATTAATTTGATTTAATAACTAAAAATAAATAAATAAATATCCCCCCGCTTTTTTTACATATCCAGGCTATATTTCTCCGTTTTCTCTCCACTGTCAAAATGTGTTGTTTGTTTTTTGGCCCTGAATTTCTTACTCCGTCCTTTTATTTTATTCTTAAAAAGGGGAGAGTTTTCTTTTTTTTTTTTCTCTCTCCTTTTTAATTTTTTTTTAACACTCATTTCGCTTGACATGAATACACCAATGACCAGCACTGGTAAAGAATCCGAAGTGTCGTTACTGAAAAAGTTTTACTCGTATGGTACATTACCTCCGGAGGTTGATAAAGAAGGAAATATTGAATATAAGGTTGGATTTTAGAAGCAGGAACATTTATATATATATATATATAAACACACATTTTACTAAATTAATGCATAAGCTTAAACTGGTGAATCCCACAATTGAACGTCTTGAGCATTTAATTACACAAATGAAATGGAGGTAACTTTTATTAAAATAACCTATACACTTTTTTTTTTTATGGCTCTAAAAAAAAAAAAGGTTATCCGAAGGCAATGGTGAAGCATTGTATGAGATTGGTGTAGACGATGATGGTACAATTAAAGGACTTTCAATCAAAGAAATGACACTCTCTATCAACACACTACGAAAAATGGCAGATGCCTTGGGAGCAGATGTCTCGATACGAAGAGAGTATATTTTAGATCCCGTTCTAGCATCAAAATGGGGTCATCCCAAGAACAAGGATTACAAAGTCGCTGAAATCCTAGTACGAATACGTCCCAATGACGATGACACACAACGATTTACGGACCTACGCATTGTGCTGGTGGGTGGATTAGGTGCGGGTAAATCCACGTTGTTGGGTCATATATCTCACGGAGCTAAAGACAATGGACGAGGCCGTGCACGATTAAATTTACTGCGGCATCGACATGAATTAGAAACTGGCAGAAGTTCATCCATATCACATGAAATCATCGGTTATGACTCAGAGGGTAAATTAATCAACTATGCCACCACCAATGTCAGCACGTGGGAACAAATATGTGAGTCAAGTAGCAAGATCGTGACGTTTTTGGATACCTGTGGCTATGCTAAATATCTTCGTACCACTATCTCGGGTCTGATGGGTTATGCGCCTGATTACGCTTGTTTGTTAATTGCTGGTAACGCAGGAGGTGTCACCGATATGACTAAAGAACATTTATCCATCGCCGTTATGCTGGATGTTCCCGTCTTTGTCGTCATCACCAAAAGTGATTTAGCCACACAAGATCAGTTACGTCGAACCCTGGGCTCGCTTTTGGCAATGCTGCAGTCTCCCTGGATGAGTAAAGTACCCGTGGTAGTACAGTGCGAAAATGATTTGGTCACCTGCGCTTCTCATTTTGCAAAAAGAGGCCCTGAATTACCCATCTTTATGGTTTCTAACGTCACTGGTGCCAACATGGATCTATTGATCAAGTTCTTTAATTATCTTCCCAAACCTATTCGAAAGAATTATGATGAATTGTTGGAGGAGCCTGTGGAATTTCAAATCGAGGAAGTGTTTAGCCTATCCGGTACATATTTTTTTTAGATTTGATGTGTGTGTGTGTGTTAACTAAGTATATATTTAGATGTAGGTACGGTAGTGGGTGGTGTGTTGGGTCAAGGTCGTGTGAATATAAGAGATGATTACGAATATCATCTCGGACCCAACTCCAAAGGCGAGTTTATCAAGGTCAAGATTGTATCAATTCATCGACACCGCATGTCCGTACACTATGTGCATTGTGGACAGACCGCTACATTAGCTTTAGACGGTATAGATGATCCCAACTGGAAGATCCATAAAGGCATGGTGCTTTTGGGTACGCGTAATCCTGAATGTTATATTGAATTCGAAGCGGATCTGATGGTATTGTACCATGCTACAGGTGTAAGCAAAGGTACATGTGGTATGGTAAATTCGGGATCGATACGACAGCATGCCAGGGTTACGTCAGTGACTTGTTCAGACAAGTTTGATGAGTTGAATTTTAACTTTGATAACTTGACAATGGATGATCAAGAAAATGAATGCGGGCAGGATAATGAGGAAGCGACTATTTTATTATCTGGTACACGTGGAAGATGTGTATTTAAATTTATGTATGAGCCTTGTTACTTGCGACTGGGAGCTCAGATTTTATTTATGCAAGGAGGATCTAAATGTTTAGGCCGTGTTACTCGGTTAATTCATCGTGAATAAAACTTAGTAATAAATGAAAAATGAATAAAAAATATTTTCTTTATTGAGTCACTTCACAAGTGCGGATGGTTCGGTCATATTCAGCAAGATTGCCACGTTTATAATTACACCAATCTGTCATTGAACCGCGTAGTTCTTCTCTGGGATAAATGAAAAACTTGAGAATACAAGCAGTACAAAATCTATTGTTGGCGTCACAGCCTCGAGCAAAACCAACCATGGAAGTCAGGCACTTTGAGTCTTCTACACCAGGGACTATACAAGGTGTATATCCAGTACTGTTATAGCATGAAAACGTACTTGGTAATGTATCAGCATAAGTCAAGCCGTAGAAAAAGACACTGGTAAAGAAGAGGATATGTAAAAAATTCATTTATTTTTAAAAAAAAGAAAGAATATAGAAACTGTATTTATAGTTTTTTTTGGAGGATAATGAAATAGTTAGTTTTCTTCTAGCAGTTATTTACACACAGGACTACTGCTGTTGTATTCGGTAATATAACCATTTTTTTGATCACACCAGATTCCGAAGTTTCTCTGAGTTTCTGCTCTTTGCATATTCTGAAAATTGTTTAGACAAGCCTTGCAATCTGTGAGCTGATCGTTGCATTTATTGGGAACACCCAGTTGGTGATGGTTGCAAGTGGAATGTTCTACGCCCGTTACGATACAATAGGATTCATCTGGTAGCTTGACATAACAGGAATTATAGGTCACTGTGAACAAGTCGTCGTTTTTACCGTTACTAAAGAGCGTCATATCGTCACGGATCACTACCAGCGAATGAGCCAGCGTAAGGAGGGATAGCAACAGCAGCAACAGCAAGCAGATTTTCATTATTTGATGGGCAAAATATGGAAGATCGAGTAAGGGAAGGAAGGGATAGTTTTCTATTTATACTCGTGTTGTTTAGACAATCAAGTAATATTTCGTTGTGTTATTTTGTTGTTGTGTAGGTTACACATGAGGCGTCAAAGATGGACGGTGTAACATGTCAGATTTTATTATTATTAGAAAGAAAGCATAAGGGGGTGAGGGGGTGGAGTTTGTTTACATTTTTTTTATTTTTTTATTTTTGAAATGAATAAAAAAAATCGGGAGATTTTGTTGTATAGGTGAAAGGTGTGAAAAATGCATCATATATATTATTTTGGGGGAGCACAAAAGAGGAGGAAGGGGAGGAGAGGGAGTATCTGTTTTTTTGGGTGGGTGGGATAATAGAAAGAAAAAAAAAAGAAAAGAAATGCTGAATAAAAGATTAAAACTACAGTGTGTGTGTGTTGTGGAAAAGGAATGTTTTTATTTCTTTCCCTTCTTTGTAGGAGGAGAAGGCTTTGAGACCTTTCCGCCGTTACTGCGTTTGGCACCTTCGAAACCTGGACGTGCCTTCTTGGGAGCAGGCTTTACCTTGATACCTCTCTTTTTATTCATCTTTTCATCAATCTTTGATTTAATGTTCTCTTCTCTCTTCTTGATATGCTTCTTTTCATCGTATTTGACCTTCTCAATACGTTTATTCCATTCTTGACCACTCTTGTTCTTTAACTTTTCTTGTCTCTTGATAGTCTTCTTTAACAACTTGGTATCATCCTTGAGCTTCTCACCAGTTGCCAATGCAAGCACCTTGTTCCATTCTTCCTTCTCCATTAACTCTTCTGCCTTGCTCTTATCTTCACCCTTCATCTTTTCGAGCTTCTCTTGCTTGGCTTCGAGCATCTTTAATTGTGTCTTGGCGTCAGTAGGTCCCTTCTTCTTCTTTTGGTCAACAGTAGCTCCAACAGCGAGCTTACCAAAGTAAAGATCACCATCCATCTTTACAGAATCAGCAGAGGGACGAGTCTGATTGAACACAGGCTACATTCATATAAAAAAAAAAGGGATATGTGTAAGTTGCATATTGATTCGGGATAAAAAATATAAGCAAAAGTCGATTGCTTGCTTTTTGCATACCTTTCTATCATCGAATTTAACAAGCTCTTCAGAGGCAACTTTGCCACCTTTCTCCTTTTGTGCCTTTATTGCCTTCTTTCTATCTTCCTTCTTTTTATTTCTGGCAGCTAAAATGTCATCACGGCTTCTAGGGTTAGCAGTGTTGGCACCAGGAGCATTACGCTTCTCACGCAATTGGCTGATACGTGCTTGGAGACGGTTACGAAGTTGATCAATGTCGCTCTTTTCCATAGGTTGGAGGTTAACTATGAATAAAAAAAAAAGTTAGGATAAGAAAAAAAATTTTTTTTCTAATAGATCATCATAACTCGATCTTAATGTCAAAAAAAAATTAAAATTTTTACCTTCTTCAACAGTGGTTGTTGCTTCAGCAAGAGCGGGTGTAGAGTCGTCAAGGCCACTGAAGGCACCAGTTTCGACATCCATCTTTTCGATTTGTTCTTCGTCAGCGTCACTGGATTCCTCTTCGTCGTCCTCTTCTTCGTCAGATTCAGACTTATTTTCCTGTTCCTCGATCAACTGCTTTGCCTTCTCCTCTTGTAATTCACCAATAGATTTAATATTGGTGGGATCGAGCTTTGCTTTCTTTGCTTTCTTTGTTCTGTCTTTGATGGCTTGTTTAGGTGCCTTCTTTCTTTTATTATGTTGAAATTTTCCGGAAGCATCGTCATTTTTATCCATGACGTAAAACTTGGCGGGTATAAGCTTTAATAAATTATCAAATATTTGAACATCACGGCTCAAACGTTCCGATAACACATCCATCGTATGATTTTGAACCATTATTTTCTTTTTTTTTCTATAAAATATATATATAAAAATAAAAAAATAGGGTCAAAAAAAAAAAGTTTATCCCTTTCCACCCTCTCACACAACCCAAAAAAAAAAAAAAAAAAAAAAATGTGGCGGGTTTTTTAGCAAAATAGGTCACATGTGACTGGTTTTATTTTTACGGTTGTCATGCATACACAGCCAGAAAAAAAAGCTGGGGAATGTTTTACGACTCCATGACAACCATGTTTACGCTTGTTGCACTGACAGAAAAAAAAAGAGGTTTGTCCCTGAATTATGGTCTGACACTTTGGAATCTACACAGTAGACGCAGTAAACCGCATCCTTTCCCCCAAAAGAAGAAAGAAAAAAAAAAGGGGGTGGTATAGTATGGATAACATGCATGTTTTGCTTCATGGGCTTATTAACATCTCATCATACATCAGGTTTTTTTTGAAAGAAAAAAGAAATCTTCTCTCCAAGGTTTGTATGACGGATTTCTTAAGCTTATATCATTATTGACTTGCCGAACATTTGACTCTCTGTACTATCGTGCATAAAATGCGTAACTTCAAAATAACTTGTGTGACAGTGGCAAATCAGTCTCCCAAAATAAAAAAAAAAGGGGGGGGGGGTTGGACAAAGGCATGACCACGAGGTGAAGGCTAAAATAACTTCTTTTATAAATATTGTTGACCGTCAGTGCGTCAAGAGAGTATCAGGTGGATGCACATGGGTTATGAAGCTAACAAGAATTATACCTGCTTGACCATAAATGCTACGTCATATCGCTGTCGTTTTTTAGCTTGAAAGAATTAAAATGATGTATTGATACCTGTTTGTTATAACTCTTGATGGGTTAGAAAATCATTATTCAGACTGGGGACGAAAAAAGAAAGTTTAATTGTCTGTTACAAAACGTTTTTTATTTGTTACAGCGCCCCTCAGTGAGGGAGTCTGGAACAGACGATAGAGATGTCAATAAAAAACGTCATGTTTTCTAAGGCAAAAAAAAAAAAAAAAAAAAAAAAAAAAAAAGTACAGTGGGGGTCTCTCTCATAAAGATGCAGATGTAACTCTTTTTTTTTTATTTTTTTTTTATTTTGGTAAAGCTTGATAAATTCTTCATGAAAAAAATGAAATAAAAAAATAAGGGTAATAAAGCTGACCAGATTTATATAAAATAAAACTGAACGCCGCTGCCGCTGCCCGTTGTTATGAGTAACACAACCAAAATGTTGCCTGATCTTTTGACGCATTTCATATCCGTTCGTTCCGTTTTTGTTAAAAAGGTTGTCAAATACCGCCGCCTCCCCCCAATGCATATGAGGGAGGTTTTCCCCCAAAAAAAGACAAAAAACTTATTGAGATCTGCAGTCCAATTTATATGAAATGATTGTTTTATTAAAAATGATGCATAATTGACATTTAATAGGATGAGCTTGATAAGAGTTTTTTTTATTATTATAATAAAGAAAGAAATGTGGTATAATCAAGCTGTTGTTACATGGATTCAGCGAATAAAACCTTCTCTTTTTTTTATTTTTGTGTGTGTATGTACAGTTTAGATATATATATGTATATATTTTTAAGGTTGTGCTGTATCGAGGGTAGTCAACCATTCTTCAGAGATGACTGGAATGATGTGTTGTTCGTCCGTCTGATTTTCTCCAAATGAGATCATGTGAGTTGTAGGCACGGAGAATGGCAACATGAATTTAGTATCCCTTGTCTCTTTACTATCTCCTTCCTCATTGTCATGTTCATGTTTGTGTCTGGCAATATCTTCTGCGCATTGCATGGCGTATTTTTCAATTTCGTCTGGTATACGTACTTCATTGACTTCATAACGATAGGACAGGATACATCGTTTTACTTGCGCAGAGTTGAGTGTATCGAATGATTTAGTGGTATTGATAAATTCGGCCAGGTCGGTGAGATGTGTGATGCATTGCAAGAGCTGAAGCAGCTGAATGATGGGGTTGAGATAACTTAGTAAGTGATTGGGTAATCTCTGCAGTGAGATCCAATCCTCCAAGTGAGAAATGTTCATGCGCACCTGCATGGCTTTGGATCGACACAGTAATTTCTTGTTGGTCAGGATACGGTTGAATAATTCACATGAAATGAAATGAAAGAATTGTGCGAGGGCTTGGATGATGATGATTGGATGAACATCAAATGATCGTAACACCACCAAGGTGGAAGATAATAGTCGGGTTATCGATTGCGGTGTGATGGATGTAGGTTGTTCTGCAGATTTCCTTGAGCGAAAGAAACGATGCCATTCATCTGTAAAATCAACACCGTCTACCTTGATCTCTTCGTGTTCAAGCATGGCTGGATCGATGATTTTATGCAATCTCTTTTCTGTGTCACTAATGATCATGTTGTATATTTCTGATATTAATTCAGAGATTTGTAATTGTTGCTGTGCAGTCACTACAACGAGACCGGAATCTTTCTTGAGATAGAATAACAATCTGGTCAGGTTGTTGGTCCAAAAAGCAAGTGCGTGGATATTGCGAGCGTTGATCTAAAAATTTAAATTGGTTTTGTTACATTTCATATATTTAAGCTTTTTTTTTTTTTTTTTTTTTTTTTGGGTTCTTGTTGTTACCTTGATGGTAGCACTAATTCTGTTTAATGCACCTTCTAATACTTGGTAAAGTAATTCGGCACTAGAGAAATAATGAGCGAATCGAGCGCTCAAGAAAATAACGTTGGAGGGAACATGAATATCTTGTTGATCGTTCAATGGAAATTCAACCATGTTGATGACTCGATCCAAAATACCGTCCAAATCATTAGAATTGAATACAAACATTTGGTCTGGTCTACATGTATCCCAATGAAACGCATTGTCTGGAATATCCTCTTCCTCTCTTTCTTGTTCATTCTCTTCATCCGACTCATTTTCCTCGTCGTCATTGTCGTAGTCATTGGCCAATGCCATAGTATCTTCAAATAGCTTTTTACGTAATTCAGCATCTTGTGGACTTTCATCATGTGTATGGTAATAATAATCATTGTCAGTACTGTTGGACGAGACACTACCGGTTGTTCTATAAAATAAACTAGAGGTGGAGGATACACTATCACGAGGGTTGATGGCCAATATATCGACCAACTTTTGATTTTCAGTATTGACAAAATCAAAGACGGTTCTTCCTTTTGCGGATCGTGTTGTTGCAGAAGCGCCTGCATCCATTAAAATCTTGACAAGCTGTTCATGGCCATTATTAGTAGCCCACATTAAAGCAGACCAGCCGACTATAATTTTTAATTAATTTCTGTGAAACGGAAAAGTGGAAAAAAAAGAGGTACTTACAACTATCTTGTACATCTATATGTGCTCCATATTGGATCAAGAGTTTAGCCATCTCGGTCTTTCCGAAACATGCAGCATAAATGAGTGGAGGTGTGCCATCATTATCACCGGCATTAATATCGATGGACGACCGGATAGTTTCATCCGATAACATTTCTCTGACCTTTTCCACGTTGCCACTAGACGCTGTACGTGTGAAAAGTCTATTGTGGTTGATTTCTTCTCCCTCATCTGCAGGTTGGAAAGTAATGGGTTCAATCTCGATGGAGCTTGTAGACAAGGTCGAACTAGTGGTTGAACTCAGCATGGCAGATATTTGTCGATTGCTTTCTGCCATGTGCTGTGACATTTCCTCAAAGGACATGTCTTCATACTTGTTCTTGACGGGTTCTTGTGCTAATAAGGTCGTGGCTATAAATCCTGTCATTGGATACGTGTATAAATAAAAATAATAAAAAATAAAAAAAGTGTAAATAAAAGAGAGAGAGAGAAAGAAAGAGAAAGAAAATAATATATATTTATAGTTCATTGAATAACATTTAAGTCACCTTTTTAGGACTTTAATGTGATTGGGTGGAATAAACTCCAACACGAGTGTTCTGAAAAAAGCAATGGCACCCCTCTCCTCCCCTTCTTTTTTATTATTATTAATATTATTGTGTATAGAAAGAGATGGGGATAAATGTGCTCGAATTTTGTACACCTCCAGTGCCTGGAGAACGCCATGAATTCTATGGCAATGCGCATAATGAGTTTATAAAGTTACCAGTAGCCATTCCTCATTCTGCCATTCAAAAGACCGTGGCGACCAACAACTCACTTC